>NC_138771.1:533817011-534156534 GCF_965119305.1 Pelophylax lessonae | reverse complement strand
AGGTACTTCACCCTCAGGGTGAAGTATCTGGTTCTCTCATGTGATATACAAATGTTTCATTTTTTTTCCTGATTAAGAGCTGTTTGAAATGCATTGGACAACATTCATGGACAACTTTATGACTTTTATAAGTCCCATATTCCTACTGTATGTTGTAATCTGTGATGTTGGTACACATACAGTCCTAAGTCATACCTCTCTTCATGTGGTATATGACTGCTTTAAAGTGTGACCCACCAACAAGGTGACAGTTCTCCACCAGCCATGAACACCAACATGGACTCAACTCCACTAATGGCACTATCCCACGCAGAACTAGAATTAGAATCCAAAACCTCCTTGACATTAGCTGCCTGGAAGAACCTGGTGGACGCAGCCTGCCAGTAACTACCATGTCCTCCAAAGGTTAAGGAGCCTTCAGTGTCATCCCCTACCAGAGTGGTGGCAATAATTATACCTTGGTCCCCAGAGAGGCTCAAATGGTCCAGAGCACAGCTGCTATAGACCTGGGCAGCCTGTTCAGGGCCACAAGGCCCTCAGGTAAACAATGTCTGCTCTTTTCAAGCTTATCTTCCTTGATTAACTTAAAACCTGATTATGAATACTCACTCAGAGCTTTGATTCCTCTACCAGTAAAATGGCTGCTCCCTTGTCAGTTGCTGCCCATTTTGCCTCCCAAGCTCTTCCCACCAGATCTAAACCCACCAATGACTGTCAGTTAACATCTCTCCCACCAAAACCCATAGTATACAAATGGACAAAAATTCTCCTAAAATGTCTAGACCCACTCCTGTTAACCCTCCTCTGCAACTTGTACCTATAGGTAAGCCTATATTAAGGCTTACCTATAGGTACTGTAAATATCTCCTAAACTTGTACCGTTTAGGAGATATTTACCTTGCATGCAGCCAGTGACATCACTGGCGCATGCGCTCTGAAGGAACGGCCGCTGGTGCCTTTCCTTCAGAGCCCCGTGCCGTTACCGTCGGCTCCCGCGCGCATGCACGGGAGTGACGTCATCGTGGCTCTAGCCAATCAGATGGCCGGATGCCGCAAACCCGGAAGAAGGGCGACAGAACATGTCGCCCATGAGACAGGTAAGCGGTCGGTACTGTGGGGCTTCGTTCTTAGGTAAGTATTTCATAATGAGCTAGTATGTGTTTTTCTTTCAGGTGTTTTTTTTTTTTTTTTTTTTAATTCGGAGGTTTACAACCTCTTTAAGCTTCCTATACACTAAAGGGTCCAGGGATGTATAAGAGCTGTGTGGGCCTAAATTTTATAAGAGGCACGGCTTAAAAGCAGCATTGGGTGACGTTTAGGCTCAAAGAACAAAAACAAACAAAGAAAAAGAGTTTTACCTAGTATATATCAGAAAAGAAGTAGTACTGTGCAATGTTCATATGTAGATGTTGTCAACATTTTAGAAAGAGAAAGCAAAACAGCAAAATACATCTATTGTACATTACACATAAGAACATATAAGAATTGGGTATCAAAATACAATTAGCCTGGCAATTTTTCAAGGAAGAGGTCTAGGCGTCTAGTGAGATGTGGATTTATAGTGAGTTGATATGGCTGAAAAAAAAATAAAAAGAGACTCGCAAGAGAATAGGTTGCCAATATTACCTATAAGCCCAGGAGGTAAATAAAGCCCAAAGCCAGCCAAAACTTAGTTTTAGGGAAGAAAAAACATTTCAAGGGTTTATTGCACTCTGTTATCAAATTGGGGAAGAAATTAGATGAGCATCTGTCGCTAGGATATCAAGACACAGACAGTAATAACCTTACATATTCTAAACCTTCCCCACTGAAAAGCTGAAAACAAAAAGCTTTGGCCTGGAGTTGGGCTTGAAATCTATGCTGAGATACAAAGCTTCGTGGAACACTGATGAAAAATCAGGCAGCTGGTAGCTGTTCCAGCAAACTTGCATTGTTCTTTCTCATGAGGGGAGGGCACATAATTCATTAGGGGGAGGCATTGCATCATTATGCCTTCCAATGGCGCTGGCACTGACATTTACTAATGTGAGCATATACACTACCTTTCTACTGAATTAATCAAAAATATATAAATTATGTAGCGCCGTGGGAGGATCCTGCACACGCTGTAGCACCCATATCGCTGTCCATGCCCGCACTGGCTGAGTGCCAGTTCATGTGAGTGGTTTTCTGTTTTATTTTACCCCAATAAAGTATACTTTACGGAGAGCACTAGATCGCTGTATTTATATCACACATGTATCGTACTATGCCGGTGGAGAGAGGAGTGTGAGGAAGCGACCACCCCATCACCTTCAGTGTGTCAGCGACACTGTGGATCTGGCCATTTTTTACCTGAAGCACCTTTATACAGAGGGAGGACAGGAGGAATTTCCCTATCCACACCTACTAGCACCTGTGTGTGCAATAAGCGGGTTTGGCTCATTATAATTTGTGAGCCAAACCAGGAGGTGAGTGGCCAGCATTACCATTTATGCACCAAGGCACTTTTTAGTTATTCAAGCACCAGCACCTGTTTTTTTTGATACTAACACAGCTTAGAAGATATCACCCATTTGTTATGAACATCTGTGCACCTATTTCTATTTCACACTAGTGGATGCATATGTGTGACTTTTTATTTGCACAAGCACTCATTGTGACAATAGTCATTTATTATAACCATTGTTTTATCCACTGATATAGTTTTTATCACCTGGAATATATTTTTTATCACATTAATTAAGAGCACTTGCACTTTGATTGTGATACATTTTTATATGTATTTATTCATTCACAGACATATATATATTTGTTAATTGACACATTTTGTGTATATTGAATGTATTTATCCTTTGGTGCTTCATAATTTATATATTTTTGGATCGTTTCTGGTGTTAGGTGAATGCACTTTTATGTAAAAAAGGGGTGAATATTGCGCTTAACAATATTGCTCACAATAAAGTGCTAATGTGCATAAATGCCAATATAAATATAAAAGCCGATATAAGTCTTAAATTGCTAAAACCAGGGCTTTTTTTCAGCGGGAACGCGGGGGAACGCAGTTCCGGCACCTCCAGAACTAAATGTATGTAATGGCAAGGGGTGCTGGGGTGTGCTGGAGGGTCTATTGATGCTGGCTATTGGGGAATCTATTGTTGCTGAGGAAGTCTGTTGTTGCTGGTGGGGTATCTATTATTGCTGGGGTGGATCTTATGTTGCAGGGGGTCAATCATTGCTGGGAGGAATCTACTGTTGAGGGAAGGGTCTAATGTCCCGACTGCTCGAGGGTCTATTGATGCTGGATGTTGGGAGTCCATTGTTGCCAGGGTGGATCAATTGTCGCTGGGGTGTCCATTGTTGCTAGATCTATTATATTGCCTTTCTTGTTATCAAAGGGGTGGTACTAGGAGGTGGGTAAGAGGTAGAACTAAGGAACGGTGCTCGGGAGGTGGGTAGGGGCAGAGTCAAGGGGTGACTCAGAAGGGAGGAGTTCCTGCACCTATTCTCTGAGAAAAAAAGCCCTGGCTAAAACCATTAATAGCATGAACTACAACAATGGATAAAAGCAAAAGACCAGCTTATATATAAATAAATAAATAAATAAATAAATAAATAAATAAATAAAGTCCTTAAAGTGCTCAATTCAAAGTGATAAATATTCTCAGCAATGTGAACAGCGTGGACTTGGTGGGAATGATGGAAAGCCTTCACCTCAAAACCTTCACCAAGTGCTCTGATTAGGTACTTCTTACCAGAGGGATATGACCCCTTAATTACAGGGGGTCATAATCAGCATTGATATCCATAGAAGCTCCAAGCCATCTTTATCACTGTCCTCTCATCAGCAAAGAAACATGACCAGGTACTTATAGGAAACTCCGGTTATAGGGACATCCTTACAATATGGTCCACAAGGTGGTGACCTGGCTTCTCTCAGATAGAACGCACAGACAGGAATGCACTTTTATGTTGGCAGCCATTGGTCCCCTTATCTGGCTATTTAGCTATTAATTGGGGTACTAGTCTTTTTTGTTGGTTAACGCTGATTAATCACCTTTTATCAAATATCACTTTCTACTGAGTGTGCCCTTTTGGCTCATTTATACATCCTAAATACCCATATTGATCACACTTTGACCTGATCCAAACAGCCCACAAATAAAAACATTGTTGAAAATATAAGTTTTTTGATGTCTTTTCAGACCTTGCTTTGTGCACTGGAAGGGGCCATCCCCAAACTGTTCCCACTAAGTTGGGAGCATGAAGTTGTCCAAAATGTCTTTGTATGCTGACTCCTTAACTTAAGAGGTCCCTTCACTGGAACTAAGGGGGCCAAGCCCAACCCCTGAAAAACAACCCTAAACCATAAGCCCCCTCCACCAAATGATTTGGACCTGTGCACAAAGCAAGGTCCATAAAGACATGGATGAGCGAGTTTAAGGTGGAGAAACTTGACTGACCTGCAGTCCTGACCTCAACCCGATAGAACACCTTGGGGATGAATTAGAGCAGAGGCTGAGAGCCAGGCCTTCCCGTCCAACATCAGTGCCTGACCTCACAAATGCACTTCTGGTAGGATGGTCAAACATTCACATAGACACACTCCTAAACCTTGTGGACAGCCTTCCAAGAAGAGTTGAAGCTGTTATAGCTGCAAAGGGTAGGCCAACTCAATATTGAACACTACAGACTAAGACTAGGATGCCATTAAAGTTCATGTGCGTGTAAAGGCAGGCGTCCCGATAATTTTGAAAATATAGTGTATCTAGGATGCCGCCTGCTTTATTTCTGTATGTTCAAACTGAGCTTCTGCCTAAAAAAAAACCTGCACTAAACTAAAAAAGATTTCTGATCTCTGCTTCAGAGAATACTAGCTGCCTGGTTGTCATGCTAAACCTCTGGTTTCAATGCATTCCGAGTCATTGCAAGATATGCACATAAGGAGTTCTGAGGTTACAAGGTTACAGCCTCTTCAATGGCTGCATGCTTGTTTCAGGACATTGACTTAAAAAGTATTGGCGTCAAAGCCAACCAGCAGTACTAGAAGAGGAAAGTTGGAATTGACGGACAGAGGATTTGGCAGGGTATGCTTACTTTATTATCTTACCAAAAGGAGCGAATGAAGAGTGGTCAGCTTCATGGACTGATTTCCTCTACTGTTATGTGGACTTCCCATTTCTCTAGTGACTGGAAGTATACCATGAGCTATCACTCTCTGTAATGGGGTAAATAGAACCAGTACATTGCAGAAGGTATCACGTAAGAAGGAAAAAGAAGAGAGACAGAAAGAGGGAGGAATGGTGGGTACAGAGATAGAAAAAAGTGGGAGAGAGAGAGGTGGGAGACCCATAGAAAGTGAACAAGGGGAGAGAGGAAAAATAGGTGGAGAGAGAAGGGAGCGCAAAGAGGAAAGAGATAGGGGATATAGGGAGAGCAAGTAGACACAAAGAGGAGAGATATACAGAACGTAAGAGAGAAGAGAGAGGGGTATACAGGGAGAGCAAGTAGACACAAAGAGGAGAGATACACAGAGAGTAAAGGCCCGTACACACGTACCGATTGTCGGCATACAAACGTCGGCGGACGAAAGATCTGCCGATTGTACGCTTGTTAGTATGGTGCCTCCGACAGCCGCCAGCGCACATTCTGCCGACAAGAGTCTGTCTTGCAAGCATTAAAATTTTTGTATGCCGACACCAGAGCGGCCGATTGTTCGCCAGTCAGTACAGAATTCGGACGACAGACCGCAGATTTGCAAGACTGGGCATGCTCAGAAAAGAAAAAACACAGGGAAAGTTAACCATTACATGACATCACTTCTGCAGTCGACTGTAGTCGGCGGACAAAATTCTTGTGCTGTCTTTGCACTTTTCAACAGACACGACAGCCCAGGGACAAAAGACGGCCGATCGTTCGCTGACGATCGGTACGTGTGTACGGGCCTTAAGAGAGGAGAGAGAGGGGTATACAGAGTGAGAGTTAGAAAGGTGAGAGAGGGAGATATGCAGAGTGAAAAAAGAAAAAGATGGGGATATTGAGAGTGGGAGAGGAAAGACAGGGGGAGACACTCATTGAGAGAGGAGGGAGAGGTGTAAACAGGGAGAGAGTTAGAAAAAGAAAGGAGGGAGATACAGAGAGTGAGAGAAAGAAGTGATACAGAAAGAGAGAGCGAGGAGGATACACAAAGAGTAAAAGGTGGGAGAGGAGCATACAGACAGAGGGGGATACACATAGAGAGAGAAGAAGATACAGAGAGAGTCGAATACATAGAAAGTGTGAAAGAGAAAAACAGGGAGGAGATACAGAGAGAGAGGGAGCTACACAGAGAGTGAGAGAGGAAGGAAATACACAGAAAGTCAGAAAGAAGGGGTACAGAAAGAGAAGGAGAGAGGAGGATACACAGAGAAGGAGAGAAGAGAGAGGGGGAGATACAGAGACAGAGTACATACACAAGGGGGAGAGAGGAGGAAATGTACGGGCACGGGGAGAATTGAGAGAGTGATAGAGGAGGAGATGTATGGGGGTTTGGGGTGAGAGAGAATGGAGGAGATACACAGAGAGAAAGAGAGAAAGAGAGAGAGAGGAATACACAGAGAGAAGAAAGAGGAGGGGATGCATAAAGAGAGAGGGGGGATACACAAATAGCAAAAGAGAGAGGAGGAGATACAGAGAGAGGAGGGGATACATAGAGAGGGAGAGAGGAGGGGATGCATAAAGAGAGAGAGAGAGAGGAGGGGATGCATTGAGAGATTAAGGGGTACACAGCGTGAGAGAGGAGAGGATGCATAGAGGGAGAGAGGAGGGAATGCATAGAGAGAGGGAGAGGAGAAAGGATAAGATGCATAGAGAGAGGAGAAAGGAGGGGATGCATTGAGAGAGAGAGAGAGAGGAGAAAGGAGGGGATGCATTGAGAGAGAAAGAAGTACACAACGTGAGAGAGGAGGGGATGCATAGAGAGAGAGAGAGAGTGGGAGGAGAGAGGAGGGGATGCATAGAGAGAGAGAGGAGGGGATGCATAGAGAGAGAGTGAGAGGAGAGAGGAGGGGGTGCATATAGAGAGAGTGAGAGGAGAGAGGAGGGGATGCATAGAGAGAGAGAGGAGGGGATGCATAGAGAGAGAGTGAGAGGAGAGAGGAGGGGGTGCATATAGAGAGAGTGAGAGGAGAGAGGAGGGGATACATAGAGAGAGAGGAGGGAATGCATAGAGAGAGAGCGAGAGGAGAGAGGAGGGGATGCATAGAGAGAGATGAGGGGGCGCATAGAGAGAGAGGAGAGAGAAGGGGATGCATTGAGAGAGAGAGAGAGAGAGAGAGAGAGAGGAGGGAATGCACAGAGAGAAAGGAGAGAGGAGGGGATACAGAGATACAGAAGGGGGTACTAAGAAAGTGATAGAAGAGAGAGAAGGGGAGAGAGAGAGGGAGGGAGAGAGAGGGAGAGAGGGAGGGAGAGAGAGAGAGAGAGAGAGAGAGAGAGAGAGAGAAAGAGAGAGAGAGAGAGAGAGAGATCTGATTAATGTTCCATTTGAGTTGAAAACATGGCCAAGACATGTTGCAATCATGAAATAATGGAAAGAAAAAATAAGTTGGAACAGTAAATCTTACAGGCCATGGTGATCTCTTTATTATGGATTGCTATGTTTAGTGATGGAAATGTGAGAGCAGTACTGTATGTATAGACAGGAGGTGGTAACAGAGCCTTCCTCTTCTCACTTACCTCACATTACCTCGGCCAGCACATGCTCCATTACTCTCTATAGGTGTGTCACACAAGGCCAGATACCAGCAAAGAGGTAAACAAGTGATATACGCAATTTATGACCAGGAGTGTGAAAATGAACACCAGCAAATCACTTTACAGAACAGGGAAATAGCAGACACAAATCACAATAACCATCTAAGGTCAATTGCGAAGATAAAATGATATGTTTGAGACCATTAGGTGTGCAGATCTGAAACATATGCAGTGCGGGTCCTGTGGAATGTCAGACAGAAGATAACAATCAGAGATGCTCAGGAGAAGCATCATGAGGGTTTATGAAAAACATGATAGGATGTAAACACAGGGCCAAACTAGGTCATAGAGAGTGAGACATCTGAGTCTAAATTTCCATCAGAAATAGGACAGAAATGCAGACACTGGCTGTCATAGACAACACCTACATGTTCCTTTGAGATATTATTATAATGGAGTCCTGACTAGCAGGTTTGTCCATGATCCCAAACACACACATACTGTGCATACCTATTGTAAATTTGCACTGCAGACTTGCATTAACTGAATCTAATAGAACTATCCAAAGTTCAGCACACATGCTATGGTTCTAGTAAACCTAACAATGGCCAGAGAAACCAAAGAACATTTGAGAAAAATCACATTTTTATTCTAGGTACCATGCCAATTAGCTCAGATGCTGAAGTACTGTATGCACTGCAGAGCAAACACCATTAGCGTTGCATCTCTACAGGTATCGGTGCTGATACCAAGCATATACATGAGTACTTGTACTCGTGCAAATGTTCAGATACTGATACCTAGCCCTGGTCCACATATATGCGAATTGGATGTGTTTGAACCGCATCCGATTTGCATGACGTGAACCAAAAGGCTTTTCTATGGAGTCGGTTAACACATGTATAGGCAGGCCACAGTGCGATTTCAAAAAGAGTCCAGTATGATTTTTAGCCCGGTTCAGGTGCAATTTCTAATATCATACACCAAAACAATTCGCACATGAATTGCACCTGAACCCCTGAATGAAGTCACAACGGACAGGGCTTTATTTTTTCATTAGTCTAAAAGAACTGTCACATGACACTAAAAATAGGTAGCAGTAATTGGTATCGGTGAGTACTTGAGAAAAAGTGTTGCTATTTGCACTCAGTATTAAAAAAACTGGTATGGGTGCATCCCTAATCACAATCACTGATCAGGCCCACTTCTCTGCAAAATTGCCAGGTATCTCATATTTTGCAGCACAGTCTTAATACATTCATATGTATAGCAGTAAATGCAGCTAACCATTTTTGTTACTGCTTGCTTGTTCTCACCTGTGGCAGTCCTTGCCCCTCCCTGAAAAGCACTCTGAAGTGGATTGCTTTTCAGAGGGCAGTTGACAAGTGGCTGGGAGGCAATGTCACTTCCCCATTGCCTGTTTGAACCCCAAAAAGGCTTAACCTACATGTAGCGTACACAGCTGCAGCGCGATCCCTAACTTTGATGTCATAAATAAATAAATATTTACCAGCCCCTGCCTTTCCTGAATGAACTCAAGGAGTGATCAGTACAGATCACTCACTGTGTTTATTTGGGGCTGTAAGGTTGGCTACAGTGCCTTGCGAAAGTATTCGGCCCCCTTGAACTTTGCAACCTTTTGCCACATTTCAGGCTTCAAACATAAAGATATAAAACTGTAATTTTTTGTGAAGAATCAACAACAAGTGGGACACAATCATGAAGTGGAACGAAATTTATTGGATATTTCAAACTTTGTTAACAAATAAAAAACTGAAAAATTGGGCGTGCAAAATTATTCAGCCCCTTTACTTTCAGTGCAGCAAACTCTCTCCAGAAGTTCAGTGTGGATCTCTGAATGATCCAATGTTGACCTAAATGACTAATGATGATAAATAAAATCCACCTGTGTGTAATTAAGTCTCCGTATAAATGCACCTGCACTGTGATAGTCTCAGAGGTCCGTTTAAAGCGCAGAGAGCATCATGAAGAACAAGGAACACACCAGGCAGGTCCGAGATACTGTTGTGGAGAAGTTTAAAGCCGGATTTGGATACAAAAAGATTTCCCAAGCTTTAAACATCCCAAGGAGCACTGTGCAAGCGATAATATTGAAATGGAAGGAGTATCAGACCACTGCAAATCTACGAAGACCTGGCCGTCCCTCTAAACTTTCAGCTCATACAAGGAGAAGACTGATCAGAGATGCAGCCAAGAGGCCCATGATCACTCTGGATGAACTGCAGAGATCTACAGCTGAGGTGGGAGACTCTGTCCATAGGACAACAATCAGTCGTATACTGCACAAATCTGGCCTTTATGGAAGAGTGGCAAGAAGAAAGCCATTTCTTAAAGATATCCATAAAAAGTGTCATTTAAAGTTTGCCACAAGCCACCTGGGAGACACACCAAACATGTGGAAGAAGGTGCTCTGGTCAGATGAAACCAAAATCGAACTTTTTGGCAACAATGCAAAATGTTATGTTTGGTGTAAAAGCAACACAGCTCATCACCCTGAACACACCATCCCCACTGTCAAACATGGTGGTGGCAGCATCATGGTTTGGACCTGCTTTTCTTCAGCAGGGACAGGGAAGATGGTTAAAATTGATGGGAAGATGGATGGAGAAAAATACAGGACCATTCTGGAAGAAAACCTGATGGAGTCTGCAAAAGACCTGAGACTGGGACGGAGATTTGTCTTCCAACAAGACAATGATCCAATACATAAAGCAAAATCTACAATGGAATGGTTCACAAATAAACATATCCAGGTGTTAGAATGGCCAAGTCAAAGTCCAGACCTGAATCCAATCGAGAATCTGTGGAAAGAACTGAAAACTGCTGTTCACAAACGCTCTCCATCCAACCTCACTGAGCTCGAGCTGTTTTGCAAGGAGGAATGGGCAAAAATTTCAGTCTCTCGATGTGCAAAACTGATAGAGACATACCCCAAGCGACTTATAGCTGTAATCTCAGCAAAAGGTGGCGCTACAAAGTATTAACTTAAGGGGGCTGAATAATTTTGCACGCCCAATTTTTCAGTTTTTTATTTGTTAACAAAGTTTGAAATATTCAATAAATTTCGTTCCACTTCATGATTGTGTCCCACTTGTTGTTGATTCTTCACAAAAAATTAGTTTTATATCTTTATGTTTGAAGCCTGAAATGTGGCAAAAGGTCGCAAAGTTCAAGGGGGGCCGAATACTTTCGCAAGGCACTGTATATAGGGCCCCGTGGTTTCTAACAGCAGCCTTCTATTTGGACATTAAATAGTACTACTTGTTATATTTTCATACACCGGATACAGTTTTCTGTTTTTGGACCAAGTGTTCTCTCAGCCCCGCAGGTATGAGGACTTGGCTTTATTCAAAGCCCATACATGCACATTGTGCTCTCTCTCTCTTTACAGTTGCAATTTTATTGCAAAGGTAAACTTACCCTTTAAATTTGCACTCATTCTTCAATGTGTAACATTTTTTGGGTGGTGCAGTCTAGATAGGGCATACTCTTTTCTATTTATTTTAGGGGATGGCACTCCTGGCCTGTGCACCTTGTCAATCATTTTCTTTTCAGTGACCAGGAAACAAGTCTGAGTGTATAGCAACCAACATATCAGATTCCATAGCTCTGCTACTCAAACTCAAGCTGGCTATAGACAAGGAACTTTTCCAGCAATACCACTACTTTCAATTCAGGTTCTGAATGTCAAGGCAATCAATCAGATCATAATAAACTCCTACTAACAGTTTATTGAACTGATGTCTGAAAAAACACAAAAATAGAAACATTTCCTGTTGCTTATTGCAGCCAACCAGCTTTCAACCGCAGTTCCGGTCTAATGCCTCATACACGCAACGATTATCGGCCGTCTTTTGTCCAGTGTTGTTGTGTTGGTTGAAATGTGCTCTAGACTGCACACCAATTTTGTCGGCCAACAACAACCAACTGCAGAAGTGATGTCATGTTCTGGTTTACTTTCCGTGTGTTTTTTCTTCTCTGAGCATGCCCAGTCTTGCTCATCTGATTTTTGTCTGCAGAAATCTGTACTGACTGACGAACAATCGGCCGTTCTGGTGACGGCCAACAAAAATTTTATAGCCTGCACACCAGATTTTGTTCGGCCGAAAAGTCGCAGTCGGTTGTCGGAAGCATCATACTAACAAGCCGACAATCGGGCAATCGGACGTTGGCCGAAAATTTACGGCCAACAATCGGTGCGTGTGTACGGGGCTTGAGGCCTCATGCACACAGGGCGTTTTTGCAGCTGCTTTAAGGAGCGCCAGATGTTTTTTTTTTTGCAGCTTAGATATAACAAAGATTCTGACCGACTGCTTTTTTGAGCAACAATTTTCCATGTTAGCACATTTTTTTTAAGTTCCCTTTCACACTAGCAGACCGTTCAGATCAACCTGTCAGTTTTTCAGGCGGATCTGAACGGATGACCCATGCATCTCTATGGGGCATCGGATGTTAGCGGAGACATGTCCGCTGACATCCGATCCAATCCGGTCCGTCAAATCTGGACGGATGGAAACATTATTTTCCATCCGTCCAGCGGATGGGATCGGATGAGAACAGACAGGTGGTCTTGTTCTCATCCGATTCCCCCATAGAGATGCATGAGGACCTGACAGCTCTGTCTCCACACACAACGTGGAGACAGAGCTGCCATCCAGCTGCTCAGCGGGGGATCGGCGGATCGACGGACTCCCATGTGTGAAAGGGGCCATAGAAGCTATGTTGCAAAAAAAAACTCAAAAAGCACCTGTAATTAAAAAAAAAAAATCACTTTATTGCAGGACACAGTAGCGAGGTAGGGACCAGTGGGAGGAATATCACAGAAGGCAAGGGGATGCAGGACTGCGACACCACCAGAAGTTTCAGGAAGATTTACTCCGTAACCGAGCAAAGATGAAAGGGCTTTGGGACATGTTGAAGTGGAAGTAAACCCCCCTATCGTTTTCAGCTAAGGAAGCTGCCATCTTGGCCTCAGTTGGATCTTCAGCTGCCATGTTGCTGGACATGTGATCAAGTTATGACACCAGCCATTGGTTGGTTTGACAATTTGGTTGAGAGCACAAGCAAATGTGACAGTTCATTTCCCATCATGTAACTGTTAAATCGATGGGTTTACTTTGGCTTAGTAAAATAGAAAGTGTCTTCTACAGGTTCTTTTTGTTTTCATTTTTTTCTGTAATTAAAATGGTTCTAAAGGCTGAAGGTTTTTTACCTTCATGCATTCTATGCATGAAGGTAAAAAACCTTCTGTGTGCAGCGGCCCCACCCAGCCCCCCAATCCTTACCTGAGCTCCCTCGGATCCAGCGATGTTCACGATAGCTTCGGCTGTCCCAGCACTCTCCCTCCTCATTGGCAGAGAAAGCAGCAGGAGCCCATTGGCTCCCACTGCTGTCAGTCACAGCCAGTGATCCAATGAGGAGAGAGAAGGGGGCGGGGCCAAACCACGGCTCTATGTGTCTTATAAATGCATAGAGCAGCGGCTCCGGAGCAAGCACGCAGCAGTGCTCCCAGGGCAAGCTGCTTCCTCTGGGGGCACTGTTTGAGCGGGGGGGAGCCAGGAGCATTGGCGGGGGACTCAAAAGTAAGAGGATAAGAGCTGCACTGTGTAAAATCACTGCACAGAGCAGGCAAGTATAACATGTTTGTTATTTAAAAAAAAAAACAAAAAACAAAGCTTTAGTGTCCATTCACACTGGTACGACTTGTCAGGCGACTTAGTCAGCCTGACAAGTCGTGCACCGTCGCTCCCACTGTGTAGTACAGGAGCCGTTCTAATAGCAGCGACACAAGTCACTCCTACTTAGAAAAAGGGTCCTGTACTACTTGGGGGCGACGTGGAGGCGACTTGCATTGACTTCCGAAGTCACACTGCACGCGACTTCACAGGTCGCCCCCTAAGTCGGAGCGACCTAATGTGAACGGGGACTAAATATCACTTTAAACATTTAAAGGTTGCCATTGCAGATTATCAGTGGGTTGTTTTTTGATCTATTTGATTGAGATCACAAGCTGAAACTGGTGTTAATATGTCTATGCATATTTCCAATGTATGGGTACCTGTAGAAACGGTTGCGAAAAATTAAGCACACCCCATGGAAATTGACTTTTTAAACTTACCAGGCAAACAGATTTTTTTCTTCAAACAGTGCCTACAGGTAAAGGAGAAATTGGAACATAAGAAAAAAATTGCATTTTCTATCATTAATTCAACAAAAATAACATCAATATTCAAAAATGGTGTACTTTATAAAAAGTAAATATACCCTTGGCATCAAAATCTGGTACAGGCCCCTCTGTAACTAAAATGACATCCTGTAGGCATTTTGTATATTTGCCTACCAATCTCTGACATCATTTGTGATCACTCCATGCTAAATTCCTTGAGTGCAAGAGATATGCAGTAATCAAATCAAGGCTTTGACTAGGGAAGTCCATAACCCCCTATTTTTACTTTTTGAGGCTCTCCTTGGTGGATTTACTTGTGTGCTTTAAATCATTATGTTGAAATACCCATTTCCAGTTTAGACAGATGGCCTCGCATTCTCATCAAGCTCATTATGATATGATGCCTAATGAATAGTTGACTCAATGACTGAGAGCTGCCCAAGCCCTGAAGCACAAAAGCAACCATGTTCCACCACCTTGCTTCACAGTTGTTATGAGGTTCATTCTCCTGAAATACTGTCTTCAGTTTGTGGCAAACATATTATACTGCTACTGTGACCAAACAGCCCTGTGATTGAATAGTCTCCATTCTAGCACATTGTTCCAAAAGACCTGTTTTTTCTTTTTATGTTCATATGCAAACTGTAATGCAGGCTATACTGATGCAATCCCTTTCTAACTGTAGATGCATGCAGTTTGACCCCCAACTGTTGCAAGTGTTACCTGAAAGATCATATTTTGGGATTCTTGGATACTTCTTTAAGCATCAAACTCTTGGTTTGTATTTTCTGGGCCAGTCAGTCGTGGACAAATTGGCAGTAGATTGAGATCTATGCCACTTGTAGATCATTTGGTGTATAGTGGCATGATTCATTTCAAATAATTTGGCAAACGTTTTAAACCCCTTGCCAGACTTGCACATGTCAATAACAAAGAGAACACCATACACTAGATGTCTGAGGTTTAAGACAGATTCTACCTGCATACTCCTTAGGACATTCTAACAATTAGCATCTAATCTAGAACACCAGATTTCACTAGCTTGAAGTGGTGGTAAATGTAGGGGTGTACTTTTTTTTTTTTTTTACATATGATAAATCTGCATTTTTGTTGATCATTCATGCATGTCAGTTTTTATGTCATTTGTTCAAGTATAGCAACTTTATCTTTAGGCACTGTTTAAATCAAGATTATTATTATACAGGATCTGGGTGTCATCAGCATAAAAGTGGCATTGGAAGCCATGTGAAGTTATCAGCTGGCCCAGGGAAGGGGGTATAGAGAGAGAGAGAGAGAGAGAATAGGAGAAGGACCTTGGGGTACCCTAATGGAAAGAGGAAGAGAAGCGGAGAAGATGTTGTTGTATGTGACACTAAGGCTCCATTCACACTAGTACGACTTGTCAGGCGACTTGTGTGCACTCAAGTCGCCCCAAGTCGCTTGTCATAGCAAATGCAATGTAAATGAATGAGAGCCGTCTTAATATGCACTACTGAAGTCGCTCCGACTTCAGAAAAGGGTCCTGTAATACTTCAAGGCGACTTGTATCCGACTTGTGCCAGTAGACTTCAATGGGAGTCGCCTCCAAGTCGGATCCTTATCTTTTGTCAAGCGACTTGTTATCAGACTTTCCAGGAAGAAGAAGGAAAATTAGCCAGGCATTCCCCACATTGCAGCCATGCCTACAGTTCCTATATACCGTTAATCTCTGCCTGGTCTGTGTGAGTGGCACTGGTGGACAATGATACATGGCACTGGTGGACACATATGTGGCACTGGTGGGCAGTGGCACTGGTGGACACTGATACGTGGCACTGGTGGACACTGATACGTGGCACTGGTGGATACTGATACGTGGCACTGGTGGGCAATGAGGAAATTAGTAAAAAAAAAAAAACAGAAAAGGGGAATTAGGTCACAACACATCATATTCTGATTGGCCAAATAAAAAGTCGTCTATCATATAAGTCGCTTTAAATAATTCACAAGTCGCGCTGAAGTCGTGGTAAAGTCGTGGTAAAAAGTCGCTCCGTCATGGGGCAACTTATGGTGGCGGTAGTGTGAACCGAGTCTTAAAATGTGCTAAGATAGGTAGGAGGAGAACCAGGAAAGAGCACTCAAGGAGGCCAAGGGAGTGGAGTTTATTGAGGAGTTGGTGGTCAACTGTGTCAAAGGCAGCAGAAAGATCTAGGAGTATGGAGTACTGAACGTTGGTTTTAGCAGTTAGTAGGTCGTTGGAGAGTTTTAGCATGGCAGTTATAGTGGAATGTTGTGGGCGGAAGCCGGACGGGGATCGAGAAGGTTGTTGTCATTGAGGTAAGAACTCAGATGGTTGTGGACAAGGCATTCAAAAATGCTTGGAGACAAACGGGAGCAGGAAGATGGGTCTTAAGTTATTCAAACAGATGAGGTCCAGTGAGGGTTTTTTTTAAAGTATGGGGGTAACCAGTGCATGTTTGAGTGGGGAGGGAAAGGTGCCGAGGAGAAAAGGAGGTTGAAGAGGTGAGTAAGAGAGTTTAGGATAGAGCAGGAAGGTGTTTGCAGTAATTGTCCGGGTATAGGGTCCAGGGGATAGGTGGTGAGGTGGGCCATGGAAAGGAGTTTGGCAACGTCCTCAGCGGTAACAGGGCTAAAAGGTGAAAAGTATTGAACGTGGTGTTGGACCTGGTGTGTTGTTTTGGGGAGGAAGCTGGGCGCTAGATATCTCATCAGGAATTGTGTCAATTTTGTTTTTGAAATGATTGACAATCCTCTGGGCAGTAAGCAAGTTGGTGGATGAAGGCAGTGGGGTGGGGGGTTTAATTAAGGAATTAAGGGTAGAAAAGTGTTGACAAGGTTTTGATGAGAGGTGTAGTAGGTTAGATCCAATGTTTGCCATCTTCATGGTGCGTATTTACTTTTAAACATGACTGTTCAAGATGACAATGCCCCTGATTATATGGAAGGAGTGTCTCCTAGTCTGCTGGTAGAGGGAAGAACAATAGATACAGCTTCCATGGGCTAAATAAAACAAGAAAACTGCATTACAAACGTCAATATAATGTAAATATTGATAATGGTCTGTTGTAAAATTCAACTGTGAAGAGACTTAAATAAAATTTGTTTGAGACTGCATCGTCAAAAGATGCCCATATTGTGTGCCCTGACACTGTAGTAACTTTGTTAGGCCTGGTGTACACAGGCAGTTTGTCCAGGTGGCGTGTTTGTGAAGCATTATTGGGGAATCTGGTGTTGGAACTGAACTGTATGAAGCAGTATTGTTTCTTTTCCAATGCATTGCATTGCTTTGCCCTTTGGTAAACACAGCAAGTATTTGTTAAATAGCAGGACTTTATGCACAGTGATCACCACCATCAAGGTTTAGTGTGTGTGTATGTGTATATGTATATATATATATATATATATATATATATATATATATATATATATATACACATACACACCTCAAAAAAAAAAGAAGCAAGAGGAACATCAGACATCAGATCTCAATGGAGAAAACAATCATGCTGGATATCTATACTGATATGGACGGGGTAATGTGTTAGGAAGGAAAGGATGTTACATCGTTTGATAGAAATGAAAATGATCAATCTACAGAGGGCTAAATTCAAAGACACCCTGAAAATCAAAATGAAAAAATGATGTAGCAGGCTAGTCACTTTGATATTTCATTGCAGCAACTCAAAATGGTACTCAGTAGTTTGTATGGCCCCCAAGTGCTTGTATGCATACCTGACAACGTCAGGGCATGCTCCCATTGAGACGACAGATTATAGACTGGGGTATTTCCTCCCAGATCTGGACCAGGGCATCACTAAGCTCCTGAACAGTCTGAGGTGCAACCTGGCATCGTCGGATGGACCAAAACATAATGTCCCAGAGGTGTTCTATTAGATTTAGGTCAGGCGAGCGTGGGGGCCATTCAATGGCATCAATTCCTTCATCCTCCAGGAACTGGCTGCATACTCCCGCCACATGAGGCCAGGCATTGTCATGAACCAGGAGAAACCCACGACCCATAGCATCAGCATAGGGTCTGACAATGGGTCCAAGGATTTTATCCCAATACCTAACAGCAGTCAGTGTACCATTGTCTAGCCTGTAGAGGTCTGTGCGTCCCTACATGGATTTGCCTCCCCAGACCATGACTGACCCACCACCAAACTGGTCATGCTTAAGGATGCTACAGACAGCATAACTTTCTCCACAGCTTCTGCAGACCCTTTCACGTCTGTCACATGTGCTCAGGGTGAACCTGCTCTAATCTGTGAAAAGCACAGGGTGCCAGTGGTGGACCTGCCAATTCTGGTGTTCAATGGTAAATGCCAATAAAGCTCCGCAGTGCCAGGCAGTGAGCACAGGGCTCACTAGAGGAACGTGGGCCCTCAGGCCACCCTCATGAAGTGTGCTTCTAATTGTTTGGTCAATGACATTCACACCTGTGGCCTGCTGGAGGTCATTTTGTAGGGCTCTGGCAATGCTCATCCTGTCCTTCCTTGCAAAAAGGAGCAGATACCGGTTCTGCTGATGCTTTAAGGACCTTCTATGGCCCTGTTTAGCTCGCCTCCATGCTCTTGAGACTGTGCTGGGAGACACAACAAACCTTCTGGCAATGGCACGTTTTGATGGGCCATCTTGGAGGAGTTGGACTGCCTGTGCAACCTCTATAAGGTCCAGGTATCACCTCTTGCTACCAGTAGTGACACTGATCCTAGCCAAATGCAAAAGTAGTGGAAAAACAGTCAGAAAAGACAGTGGCCTCCACCTCTAAAACCATTCCTGTTTTGGAGGTTGTCCCGTTGTTGCCCATCTAGTGCACCTGTTAATTTCATTAAACACCAAAGCAACTGAAACCAATTAACCACCCCCTCTGCTACTAGACTGACCAGATCAATATCCCAGGAGTTTGACTTGATGCTATACTCTGATTAAAAAGTGTTCCTTTAATTTCTTTAAGCAGTGTGTATATACACTTTATATACACATACATATATACATACATACATACATACATACACACACACACACCAGAGTAAGAAATAAGTCACAGTCAGGTTTATAAGTGCTTTTATGGGAGAGGAAAAAAAATGAAATGATTTGTTTGAGAGGAATTTCCCTTGAGTTTAGAATGTTTTCCCTTCCTCTTGTATAGTACAATAAAAGCAAGAACAAGTTAACACTGTTATATACAGTCCAATTCAAACACTGCATTCCAGATCCTAAAAAAATAAATAAATCATAAATCTATCTCAGTATGACAACACAAATGACAGTTACATTAACCCTCAGTCAGAGCAAGCCAAGAGTCAGCCAAGAGTCTTTATATGTGCAGACGTGACGGGAATGACCCAACTTCACCGTCTTGTGAAAGCAGATGTGATTAGTTGCTGATTGAAGGCATGTAGATTGCAGACAATCTAAACATAGCTAGTGTAACTAAACCTGCCAGGTCTGCAGGGGATATATTTAACACACATAACTAGCACATAAACGCTTATAACAAGGGTCATAAACCCATCCGTGGTGTCTCCAACACAACAACAGACGTATGAGCATGACTCAGTCCCCCGACTATACTGTAAAAACTAGTGATTAACTTTACTTCCGCCATCCACCCACCACAGAAACGGCAGGCGTGGGGAAACCTTGTCTTACGTGGCGAGATGATGGTATTATGATAAACCTCTTTACTACACTGCAGTAAAAGGCAGAGAATAGAAAACTGTGTCCCAACAGGCTATCCTTGCTATCATTAATTTCCTGCTGAGCTGGCCAAGCTTAGACTAAGCAAAGGGGTTTTCTCCTGTTCCAGAGCAAACATAGAGGATTGAAACATGCCAGTGGCAATGGAACAGCCATTTTTAATAACAAGAATATTATAAAAACAAAGGAAAGTTAAGACAAAGCCATAAATCAATCTCCAGTGATTAAACAAGACTAGCTTTGTTGTGTTTGCATGTTCTAAATGCTCTTATTATGTCCTTCAAATGATAGGAAGGACATACAAATAAATGTAGGGCTTGAAAGGAAAATGGACATAGGGGTTAAAGGCAAATAGACTGTTTACTTGGTAAGGGAATTTTCCCTTTGCTTAGTGAATGCACTGAACTTTCACTTTGCAAAGAATACCCAATTGCGAACAATGAAAAGAAAAAAAGAAAAATAAACAAACAGTATTTTTGCTTGTACATGATTGAATGATGCAAGTCTGCAGAGCTTTAACTTTTTCACTAAGCTAATGGAAAATTCCTCTTTTAACTGTACAGCCTGTTTGCCTTTAGTAAATCAACCTCATATCTGCAATGGAAAAAGCAAGCAAAACTAAGGTAGATATGGACAACACAGACATATACACATAGCTCCCAACTGTCCCTGATTTTGAGGGACTGTCCCTGATTTGGAACAAAGTCACTCTTGTCCCTCTTTCCTCCTCATTTGTCCCTCATTTTGGTCTGATCTATATAGTTGTATATAAATGGATTTTTGTAAAATCTTACCGTAAAATCCTTTTCTCTTAGCTCATTGACAGACGTAGTCCTCGGTGATACAGCACCTTCGGGTTATGTTGCCTCCACAGGAGTAGGACTAGACAGGAAATAAAATGCTCTGGCCACACCCTAGGGGCAGTCCCAGAGGGTATATCCTCTCTCTCTCTGCCTCAGCAAATCAGTTATGTCATAAAAGCAGTCTTTAGAGAATTTAACCCAACCCAACTCAAAAAAACAGAGGGGCGGGTACTACGTCTGTCAATGAGCTAAGAGAAAAGGATTTTACGGTAAGATTTTACAAAAATCCATTTTTCTCTATCACTCATTGACAGACGTAGTCCTCGGTGATACAGCACCTTCGGGAAGTCCCAGAGCAGTATCACAAATGAGGGGTGGGAAAATGGAAATCAAATCCAAATCTAGAAGGCCCAACCGGTGCCAACTAGAAGTTTACAATGCTCATCCTTAATGATGAGACTCAACAAAAACATTTTCAAACAGAAAAAAACCCTCGAGGTAGACCACCGGTCTCCTCAAATTGCGGCCTGCAAAACCTTGCGGCCAAATGAGGCATCCGCCGATGCCATCACATCAATTTTATAAAATTTTGTAAAGGTATGTACCGACGACCAGGTGGCCGCTTTACATACCTTGACCACTGACGCCTGATGGCGAAAGGCCCAGGAAGTACTGAGCGCTCGAGTGAAGTGCGCCCTAACAGGGAACGGAGGATTCCGACCCTTAATAGAATAAGCCTGTACCACCGTCTGACTGATCCATGTAGATATGGTCGCGGCAGACACAGGCAACCCCCTTCAAGGGCTATCCGTGATCACAAAAAGTGAGTCCGTCTTACGAAAACCACTTTAGGAAGGAAGGATGGATTCGGAAGAAGAACCACCTTATCCCTATGAACCACCAGATCTGGGGAACGACAGGATAATGCGGCCAGTTCTGACACCCTGCGTAGAGAAGTAATGGCCACCAAGAAGGCCACCTTCTGGGAATGTAAGCAAGGGAATCTCCCTAATATCTTCAAAGAGAAGTTTCTGAAGAACCGACCACACTAAATTTAGATACCAGGCGGTAAGGGTGCGAGCACTGGCGGAGCCAGATGTCGCACCCCCTGGATGAAATTCCGCACCAAGGAATGATTAGCCAAAGGTTTCTTGAAAGAAGATTGCTAACGCCGAAAACCTGACCCTTGATCGTGCTCAAGGATAGTTTCTGCTCAACCCCTTGTTGCAGACAGACCAAAATTCGGGTCACCGAATAGATATGTGGGGAAAATCCAATAGATTCACACCATGCAATATAAGACTTCCATGTGCTGGAAGTCGCTTTCCTTGCTTTAACTGGAGGTAGGAATAACTGAAGCTGACACTCCCTTGTCCTTCAGTACCTGGGTCTCAATGGCCAGGCCATTAAGCCAGCGACTGTAAAGCAAGATGGAAGATCGGTCCCTGAGACCGCAAATCCTCCCTGAGAGGAAGTCTCCAAGGAGCGTCCGCGACTAGCCTCGCCAAGTCGGCGTACCAGGCTTGACGAGGTCAATCCAGAATTTCCAGAATAACTGGAATTCCCTCCACCTCTATCCTGCGAAGAAGTTCCCGCAGCAACTTGAGAGGATGGAAGGCATGCCGTAGCTGATACTGCCCCCACGGGGCGATCAGCGTTTCTGCTGCGTCCGCTAGAGGATCGTGGCGCGAGCTACAAACCTCCGCACCTTCCTGTTAGGCCAAGGTGCCAACAGATCCACATCCGGGATGTCCCAATGAAGGGACAGCTAGGGAAAAAACCTCTGGATGAAGAGGCCATATGCGATTGGATCCGAATCGGGCTGCTCTAGAGCTGCTCGATCCAGTAAATCAGACAAAATCTGATCGCTCTCAATTCCGATACCCTTATTGGTAATCTGGATACTATTGGAAGAAATGACTTCCCCTGGTTGAGCATCGGAGACTTCCTGGTCCGCTCGCTCAACCGGATCCGATTGTCCAGGGAATCGGAATTCTGATTCCATTAAAAAAGAATCTCCTTCAGGAGAATTCGGGTATGAGACTGGGTATACGGTACTGCCTCTAAGAAGGCCACCATCAGTCCCAGCCAATTGACGGACAGCAACATCCGAATCGTTGACTGAACCTTCTGGAGTTTCCCAGCAAGGAGAAACTCTCTTGCCCAGGATGTATCTAACCTTAGGCCCAGATAGTTCAGTCTCCTGGTGGGAACCAGGGATGATCTTTGGGAAAGCGAAAAAACGCTGATGTCCTGCGATGATGGGGATATAAAGATAGGCATCCTATATGTCTATGGACGCCAGGAAATCTCTTTTATGCAGGGAGGCCACCATTGTACGGATGGACTCTATTTCTTCCCAAGTCCAGATTTGGACGCACCTTGCCCTCTTTCCTGGGCATTGTGAATAGGTTCGAATAGAACCCCTGAAACCGTTCAATGTTAGAAGGGCAGAATCGCACCGGTGGAAGTGATCGAAACTCGATCCTGTGTCCTCCAGAAACCGGTGAAGACATCCCCCCCCACCCCAGAGATGGGTAGGGGCGCATCAGGCTATATTCTTCAGGCTTGGCTGAGCCGGACTCTTTGTTTACCCGACCAGCGCCCTTTGAAACCCCTCTAAAGGGGCTTTGGAGGGTTTCGCCTTATCGCCCGCCCTCGCAGAACGAACAACTCTATATGAGCAGAAAAGGAAGGTCCTCGTTAGTTACGAGGTCTTTTTATCCTAACAGTCTGTGGCAAGACAGCAGGTGGTACCGTCTATCCTATAAAGAGGAATTCCTCAAACGGATAGCACCTAGCCATGCGTTTGGAAATAACAGGGGTTCGTTTCAAAACGACCCCATTTGGGTAAAGGAAAATCCTTCACCCTTTTGGTAGGCCAACAAGTACCAAAAAGGAATCTCAGTCTCAGCTACCTCTGCCGGTGTAACCTCAAGACTAAAAGGTTTCCCGGACGGACACAACTAGTGCATCCACCACTCTTGTGCTATGGCGGAGGCAGAAACGTGCTCCTCACTGCTGAGGAGATATTACCTGAGACAACAGCCCCCTAAGAGGGACCTGCAACTGCATTGACCAGTTCCGAATCCGTATCTGAAGTATCTGATAAACAATAAGGGTAGGCGGGGGTCGCTACTTGACCCTCGTCCCTGACAGGCCACCTCCACCCGGGATACCAAAGACTCCAAAATTGCCGATAATGCATTAAAAACAAGTGGGGTACTGGAGGGTCCTGCGGCCACCTTGAGGGGATCAGGTGGGGATACCTATGCGGCAGGGTCAATGATTATACAAGACACTTGCCAGCGACAAAAAATGACAAAGTAAAAAAAAAAAAAAAAAAAACTTTTTTTTTTTTTTTTTTTGTGTCCCCCAGTCGCAACAGCGCCCCTCAGTGTTACCTGCCTTTTTGGACCCCGCAGAGAGAGAGACAGACCCCAAGGCTCATCCCTGATGCACAGAAGTTTTCATCAGCTTGCTCAGTGCTTGTCTTGTTACAGACAGGAAGTCTTTGGCCCTATTTCCTGGGTAAAAGAGGCGGCTCTGCCCCTTAACACGCCTGCCGGCTCCTCCCCTGGCTCCATGAGGTGTTTGAGTCACCTCAAACATGGCCGCCCCCATGCTGGAGACATGAGGCTACACCAAAATGGCGGCCTCGTGCGATCTACCAGACAATGGCGGCGGCCTGCACAGAATAGCGGCATGTCTGCAGAAGGATCTCGGCCTCACAACCCTTCACCCTCATGGTGGTCAGCGTGGTCGGAGGTACCGGACCCTAGCGGGCCGTATGCGGTCCGCTGCTTAGCTGGAGGAATGATCTGGAATGCAGTATAAATGTATAGACATCGCCCTGTGGCTACTGACAGGTAGGATACCTTATACTATCACAGTAAAGTTCTAGTACTGCCACTGACTACAATCATTTACACATCTTTACAATTAGATTGTCAGCTCCCAAACCAAGCCTCCTGGCTTCTTGTACACAAAATCACACTCAATTAGGGGGATCTGTGACATGTTATAGGATAGAGGGGAACCCATCCTTACCATTACAGAGAGGGGCCCGCGTTCACCACAAGACCCGTCAGGGGGAAAGGGGGAACATACTACTCACCCTACCGGAACCAGGCGGGCGCCAACTCCTGACAGTACCCCTCTCCACCGAGGTAGGAGGGCTGTCGACCAATACGGGCGCCGTGACTCATGGTCTTTGGCGTTTCAGCGAGACGTTTAACTCACAGGGTCAGTCCCCGTCCAGTGGGACTATGTCGCGGCCGACCCAGCGCGGAGCTATGGCCTGCACGCGCTCGTAGGCTGAACTGGGGTGACCACTGGATCTCAACATCCAGCCCGTCGCCCAGTTCAGCTTTCTTGCTTGAAGATCTCACAGGAACACTGGAGAAAAAAAGCGGTCTTAAAAAATTATTTTCTAAGAAAAAAATCCTGCCAGGACCGAAGATCCCAGCAAGGTATCTAGGTCCTTACTCCTGACTAGACAGAAAAAAACTGATTTGCTGAGGCAGAGAGAGAGAGGATATACCCTCTGGGACTGCCCCTAGGGTGTGGCCAGAGCATTTTATTTCCTGTCTAGTCCTACTCCTGTGGAGGCAACATAACCCGAAGGTGCTGTATCACCGAGGACTACGTCTGTCAATGAGCGATAGAGAAAATATTGTATTGATATTTCAAAAAGTGTTTCCCAATTCTAAACCTTTCATCCAATTTCTAATTTGCTGTATTTGTTAAAGTCAAAAGCCAGTATAAAGAAATTGTAGTGGTAAAAAAAAAAAAAAGCACTTGTGGGTTTTCCTTTTTGTACAATTCTTCATTAAGGGGGGCGTGGCAGGAGGTGTGTCCTATGCCTACATGCTTTTGCTAATAGGTGTCCCTCTTTCCCATCTCAAAAAGTTGGGAGGTATGTATACAGTATAGTGCACACTTGCAGAACACCAGTTTAACCTTGTCCCGAACATAGGCTATGTGGGATATTCTTCATAAGTGTATGAAGATAAAAAGGTACATGTTTCAACGCATATGTTATTGTTCTGCGCTAACAGGCTATTTTTTTTTTTTTAGAGAAATCATATTTACCTAGATTGATGCAGCGCCAGTCCACTCACTGGACCACTGGGCTCTGGAGGGGAGCGGAAGTGGCTGGCTCAGGCTCTCAAAGGCACTGTGATGTTAGCAGACAGCGGGCTTTAGCTGAAAATGGGTCACAGCAGTGCAGAACGCACTGCACTCCTGTGATCCACAGAAGTACAGCCAAACAAGCTTTGGCTGTACTTCTCCATTAAAATCAGAAAAAGACAGATGACCGATCATTGCTTGCTATAGAGAACAGCAGTTAACAAAAGTCAACATTTCCATCTATGGTTGGGTTTGTGAAGTTGGATCAACTGCTAGTTTCTGATGGACACTTGTGGCAAGATTGATATTGCTTCTTGGTACTAATTGCGGTTATTGGTAATTTTATTGGGTCATTGTTCTGTTCGTTATTGTGATCTTGTGTTGTCTTTGTTGAATGTAATAATTTCCCGTTGGAATTATATTATAATATTCTGAATCCGTGACCTAGAAGGTCACCACATGACTGAACTTGTTGATAACCACACAAAACAGGCTTTGGGTGAAGTTTACTTTTAAATAAGCTTATATGAATGCTTATACACGACTCATATTGTGCTGTCGGTTCACATCCAAGGTTACAGTGAATTCTTATCAAGAGCAGTAAAGTGATAAGCACTTTTACCTTGCTCTTGATCTTAGGTTTGGACCCCACCATGCACTCTGCAAAAAGCATGTTTTCCTCTGTTTGCATGGGTTTCCTACCACTAATGTTGCCAGTGGAGGTAAGTTTGAGAGTTCTCCATACTGATCTCTAGATGAACTCTGAACTCTCACTCTTTTGTTACTCCAATGAGTGACGGGGCCAGGTCATTTCTGGCTTACAGTGTTCCCCATTTATTTATGTGAGCTGTGGGGTGGAAATGACCTTGCCTGCCACTTATTGGGGTAACAAAAGAGTGTGATTCCAGAGTTCAGCTAGAGAGAAGTTTGGAGGACACCTCATCTCTAAATACCTGGTAGAGATATAAGGCTGTGATAATAGACTGAGCTTCACCTGGGGCACCTGGGGGCTCAGGTACGTATTAGGGGGGCTGAGGGGGGTTGCTGCACACAGGAGGCTTTTTATCCTAATGCATAGAATGCATTAAGATAAAAAAAAAAAAACCTTCTGACTTTACAATCCCTTTAAGGCCTGACAAGATGCAATATATAAAGGTTTTGTTTTGGGGTTTAGATAGGCTACATGTGTAGCAATCCTTAGAAACATTTTGTGATTGCCTTAGAACAGTGTTTCTCAACCTTTTTTCAGTCAAGGTACCCTTTCAAAACTTTGGACAATCTCAAGGCACCCTTTAAAAATTATGGACAGTCTAGACGCGCCCCATTCTAAAATGTAAACGCTTTTCTAATAGTTTTACATAATGTAGCAACAGCCACAAGTCCAAGTAGGACACTCAACTTTAGAGGCGATTTATTCTTCCAGAGCAAATATACTTTTGAAAACTGGTACTGACTAGTATACCAATGTTTCTGTTCTCCCCCAGTTTTTCACCATCACTCAGCTAATGTGACGCCAACGCTGATGGAGAGGGGCAGGGGACAAGGATGCTATACAGGTGACTGACATCCTCCTTATCAACTGATGATGCAAACCTGTAACTTCATCCACATGCTGGCTCATATACAATTTTTGGGCAATTTTTAGGCATTTTGCCAAGGCACCCCTGAAGGAACGTCAAGGCACACCATGGTGCCTGGGCACCCTGGTTGAAAAAGGCTGCCTTAGAAGACTAAAGTTTGACATAAAAAATGGCTTCAAAATGGCTACACTCACTTCATCAAATGTGGGCAAAGCAAGTCCAAACTTTTACACAGGTATAAAGCACCAGACCATAAAGAAAATGACACACAAGACAAGACACTATAGTAATTAAATAATTTTTATTTCATTTTTGAACAGCTTAACAGTACAGAAGTATTTCCATATACACAGCAAGTTTTATGTATCGGTTTTATATTCTAAAACGTAGATTCTAAAAATGAATGTGCTGAATGCAGTAAAAAGCACCATAATGTGATCTCAACACAGCGCTCAAAAAACAAAAAAGGAAAAAAAAAAAGGTGAAAAATGAATATAAAAAAGGAAAGAAATGGATACAAACAAACAAGGGACCATCAGAGGAGAGTTTTCATTTTGCACTGCACTATTTGTTGTGTCTGATGCTTTCTGGAACTTGCATTTTGGAAGACTGGCAAAAACAACTAAAGAGACATTCCACTTACATGGAACAGAAATAGGGAGAACACAGATAATATGGCTGGCAAATGGTAAGCATGGTAAAATAAGTGTTATGTTGCAAACTGCAGTATCCACACAGTTTACTATCAGTAACATAATGGTGGATAGCTCCTCAATCCATTTTACAACCTTCACACACGGTTATATATGGAACAAACTCTATTATACCTAAAATATTGCACTGCTTCCTTTCACACTAGACCTTTGCAAGGACAACAGATGTGATACCTTCTAAAACTCATTTAACTAGAATGCTATAGAAATGCATCAAATATATAACTTTTTACAACGTTAAACACTCCAGATGTGTTTATTTTGTATAAAAATGGGAATAAGGTTCTCTTTTGTTACACAGAATAAGCAGCAATGTATTTTCAGTAAATACCGCCAAGTATAAAGCAAGTAAAGCCAACATAGAAGGCAGGTAAACAATGGCAGTCAGGCAGCAAAGCATGCTGGGAGTAGCAGCTCAGCTACAACTGAAATGCTTCAAGACTGCCTGGACCTGCGATTGCACTCAACCTAGGCCTTTTATTTTTATCAAATCGTCTGAAATAAGGTCTGTTCCTGTCACACGTAGCAGCCAATCAGAGTCTCTCTGAACACTATGAGAAAATGAAAGGAAGAATCTGACTGGTTGTGACATCCAACCAAAGGAACTCTACATTCAGAAAGTTTGACCAACATAAGGCCTATGAAGCCTGTTTAGTAACATGGTGCATTACACACAATTACACTGTAACCCCGAGCAAACAACAGTTTCCAGGTACAGCACACATGTGCACAATGCCCCATACAAGCCCCAGTGCTTTCTTCTAGGGAGCTGTAAAAAGATAACATTTATCAAACTACCTTGCACTAACAGAGAGGCACAGCAATTCATTTTTAGAAACGGAAAATAACTTGCTGAGGTCAGCTTGAATTTCGTTTTTTTTTTTTTAAAAATACATTTTGGTAGAAACTGAGTTCTTATTTAAATGCTTCACAAATTTATTATGCAATATGTTCATTGCAGGCACTTGCCTAAACTTATAACTGGTCAGATACTATATATTTATATATATTATTTATATATAGATTTTTTTTTATGAAACAAATTGGTTGTGTTTTTAAAACTGTACACAAGAATAACACATTCACAAAATTGAAAATGGATAATACTAGGGGGAAATACATTAAAAGAAAATGTAAAAACAAATAAAAAAAAAACATAAATGCAACAAAATACACACCATTAGAAGTGCCATATCTGTACCAATCCTAAGGGTTAAAATTTAAAATCTAAAATTGGGACATAGTCCCTAGCTGCCCGATTACCATTTTACACAAAAGGATGGTAATAACTGATAAGGGTCTGCATTTTGCGTCCAGATACTGTGTATAGAGTCTTATAAGGCTGAGAAGGGAGAATAATGCATATAATTTAAAAATGAAAACATCTATACAAACAAAAAAACATTTAAAAAGGAGAGGAAGAAGAGGACGTATTACTGCCAAAAAGGTACTCCACTGTTAAAAAACGCACCTGTCCCTATATACTGGAGGCAGCCATTTTGTGAGAAATGCTCACTAAAAAGCCAAATGGTTTCATTAGAAACCAGCATGCCCTGAGGACTAACAAAGTCTCTGGCACCTAACTGGATTTAGGGTATATTTTCTGCACTTTATACATGTCACAGGTTTCCATTTCTTTGGATAGGCCATGCTCACATATAGGGGCACAAAATGGCTGACATAAACCGAGTGAACGATTCAGGTACAAAAAATAGTTTTACAAGCTATATTCCCTTCACATTATTACATAAAATGAGGTTTGTCTTTTGGGCTCTTTATTACCATAAATGAAAGTCTACTACTCCCAGTCTATGATAAGCAACTGATAGCAAAGTTCAATAGAGCGCAACAAGATACTCAGACAAAAACACTGTTAAAAATGTAGAATGAGGATGGCTTTGAAGTGGCATTTGGGATGGATTTCTATTGCAAAAACAACTAAAGCTGCCTTTGATTCTTACCAAAGATCAATGAAGGCGGTTGAATACAAATTATAACCCTAGATTCCAAGATTTTAATTGTGTAAAGCACAAACTGGCTTTTTAAATAATATTAAATATTAAAAATTAGGAAATTATTATTTTTTTAGGGGAGGCAATTTGTTTTCAGATTACAGTGATTGGAGTTGTGAAAGATGAAGTCCGATTAGTTGCTGTGAATTACCGGACCTAGGACTGGCATGGACGGCTAAACTTTTGTCTGGACCCTGCTGATTTGGTCAACAGTCAAGTCGTGGATGACTCTGCAAGCACCAACCAGCGCAAACAAAAGTCAATATAAACATTTACTGAACTGAATGGAAAATTATCCTATCAGATGCAGTCACTGTATGACAGTCAGGAAAGGAAGAATGCAAGTGCCACAAAAATCGGCTAAAAATATAGAAGAACTTGTTTAAAAACACGATGGCTCTTCTTGGCCATTTTTCACTAGTATCGAAGTTCGAATATATTTTTAGACTATTTTTGTGGCACTCACCTTTTACCTTTCCTAATTAACTATGGAGATTGCAGAGACCTTTCCAGGCTAAGTGCCCCGCTTCTGAAGTGGATGATTACTACTTAGGAGGTGGTAGCTCAAATATGTATGACAGTGCCACTATATTCAACAGGCCCGGTGTAACGTTAGAAAACCATACCTCGTGAAAATTCCATACCCACGTCACTTCCTGTCAGAAACGTAATGGAACAGCTGAGCAGCGTAGCAGTGCGCATGCTCACAGCTCCGGATACGTCATTGAACAGCTGAGGAGCTTAGCATTGCGCATGCTCGGAGGGTATGGAATTGTCACGGTAGAGTGTGTAACGTTACACCGCGTCAGATGTTGCGGCGGTTACATTAAAACAGCTCGGCTGCAATATGAATCATCTCCGCTCCTATCCCTGTCACTTCCCTGATCTCGGCTACTAAATGTAAAAGCGGCGGCGGGTGTATGAAATCTAAATCATGGAGATCTTGGCTCCGTGATTTATATTTTCATACACCCGCTGCCGCTTTTACATTTAGTAGCCGAGAGCATGGAAGTGACAGGGATAGGAGCGGAGATGATTCATATTGCAGCCGAGCTGTTTTAAGGTAACCTTTAATGTAACCGCCGCAACAGCTGATGCGGTGTAACGTTACACACACTACCGTGAAAATTCCATACCCTCCGAGCATGCGCACTAGTAAGCTCCTCAGCTGTTCAATGACATAGGTACACCGGAAGTGACAAGGGTATGGAATTTTCACGGGTATGGTTTTTTCACAGAACACCGGTACTGCAACTGCCAGAGAACAAAAGCCACCAGGGAAGATTCCTCCATCCATGAGGTTTAGATGTAGGAACTGATCAACTTCCTCTTGTCAGCCGATGGGCTAATCAGAAAAGTGAGTGGTGCCTAATCAGCTTTAGCTTTTACGGTTTGATTGAATAAGTGTCAAAGTACAGCACCTATTTAGATTCTGCCATTGTAATGGAGCAGGTGAGAAAATGATAGCAAAGATCAGATTAGCTAAAATGCATTATCCTGACAATATCTCTTTATTTTAAATAAGCCTAGCAAAGCACCATTATCTCCCTTGGAGGGTTATTTCCTTCAAATCGTTATGACAGCCAATTGTACATTCAAAACAATTTAATCATGAAATAAATAAAAGCTTCAGATTCCTCAGACCCTCTGCGTTTCTAAGCTTGAAAACCATTCCACTATACACTGCAATTATATGAAGGTTACACAGTGTGGAAAAAATGATTGCACATGCCGAGCTTATTGGCAATGTACTGATTTTGGATTAAGAAACAGGAAAGGACATTAGCCAATAGGAGTTCCAGTCCATGACAATATGGTTTTGTGATGCTGGTGGGCAATTTCCAGGCATACTCTACAATCTGTGCTTCCTCTTTGACTGGAAGATCACATTAGCGTCCATTCTAAGGATACAAAAGCTAAAGTAGTGTTATGCTAAAGGACCTCAGGCTCAATGATATAGAAGGAGGACATCCATTACTCTAATGGCATCTTGGCTAATAATTTAAAGACCCAGCAAGAGTGCACAAGCACCACAAACGCTTATTTGGGTTTAACAAAGGAGTGCTGCAATGGCTTGCACATTTTGCCAGATACAAATAATAAAATGTATAGTTGCCTGTGTGCAGAATAGGCATGTTTTTTTTTTTTTTTTTTTTTTTTTAACCAATCCACTATTTAATGGAATGCAGCCTATCCTTTAACAGAGATTTAGTTATCTGAATAGCCTTTGCATTCTTTGGAATGTGGAGTCAAAATACAAAATGGCTGCCTGGTCCAAGTGCATAAAGAAACATGGGGATTTCAAATGGGCGCCTGTTTAGCTTCATGAGCACTTTGGCTTTTTTTTCAATAACTTGGAGCAAAGATCAGTGATCTGCACTAACCTAGAGCTTCCAGTGCCTCCAATTATACCTGGGTTTCAGCAGTACAGAATAATAAAATATGGATTGCTGTGTGATACATGCACCCTTGGTTCATGTGTCATGGTATTACATAAAGCCCTTTAAGTCCAATGTTAAAACAGATAATGGTTATTTTGGTCATATAAAGAGGACCAGTAAGAACTGTGATTTTTTTCAAGAATCTGAATGTTCAATCTTAAAGTGTATGTTCACCTTTACAGAAAATCTGTAAGTTGAACTTTCACTGCATCCCCTCCCCATCCCCCCTGGTCCCGCTGTACCGGAGTCCCGTGATCTCCCACTGTCAGACACCTGGATGCTGCTTCACCAGTCTGAGGATTTCAAAACCCCGTGGCTTAATCCCCTATCCGTACCTCTCAGTGTGTACAGATAGGAGGTATTCTATTTGGTCAGCACCGACACATGGATGGCCAATCAGGATCAGCCTAGCCCGTCTTGTCAGTGCTGGAGGAGAAAGCCAGGAGGATCTCAAACCCCTGGACTGGTAAAGCGATGTCCCAGTGCCTGATAGTGGGGGATTGCGGGACTCAGGTCCAGCGGTACCAGGAGGATGGGGAGGAGGTCCAGTGTAAGTTTACCTTTATTTTATGTAAAGGTGAACTTACCCTTTTAATAAAGGACTTACTTAACATATCTTTATTAACCTTTACTTTGAGTGTGGCTTTTTAGATTGGTTTAGAAGATCAGAGGACATCTAAAGCAAGACAATTGTTACTTTGCCAACTTCCAACCCTACAACCCATTTCCTAGCTTCTGAATGTGCGAGGTTAGGCTTCAGGTGACATCTGACCCAAGCTAAAAACTCAGTCTAAGATAAAAAGTACACTTAAATAAGTGAGCACATTTCCCTAGCCAAGCTTCAATACTGAAAATCATTTTGATTATTTTAAAATATTAGAAGAAAACCTGTGATAGGTAGCAAGATCCTAATTTGGATTACTGCATTCAAGTTAGAGAAGAGAGAAAAGCCTGAAAAGGGAGAAAATGTAGCCAATAAGAGGCTTTAAAGTTTTACAAAAAAGATCTCTGCGGCAATTTCCCTTTTATCGTGAAAGCTTTTCAGAGCTTAAATTGTTGTGTACATCGCCCCTTGTGATCAGAAGGATTGATGTGTTGCTTTGTCTACAAGCACTGTCTGATAAAGAGACATGAAAGGACACAAATGGACCCTGTAAGCCACAGGTTTTTAAGGGAATCTGTTGAATATTTCCTAAGGAAAAAAGTCAACATTGTAGGTTATTGCACTATGAGAGGCACATAGCTGGGTAGGGTTCACTGTTAAAGGAGTACACCACATAGAAAAACTATGAGCACCTATTTTGCTCATGTTGGAAACCTTAAGGGCCTGTGTTGACGGGCTTTTGTTTACATCAGAACTGCTTCTCTCCCTCTAAACCAGGGGTCTTCAAACTATGGCCCTCCAGTTGTTCAGGAACTACAATTCCCATCATGCCTAGTCATGTCTGTGAATGTCAGAGTTTTCCAATGCCTCATGGGATATGTAGTTCTGCAACAGCTGGAGGGCTGTAGTTTGAGGATCCCTGCTCTAAACATTAATGGGAATACAAAAACTGTGTGAAGCAGGTCAATGCAGCTTAGGAGGTCAACTGTGGGTCAAAAGCAGCTGTCAGTGAACTTGGAGGTCTCAGACGTGGCTCAAACTGATGTCAAATGCAAACAAAATACATTAAAAAAAAAAGCTGCATTTGTGCTCCACACAAGCCCAGAGCCAAACACCACATGAGGTGAGGAGAGCAGATGGTGTTAAAATGGCAACACAAGTGTTGCCAACAGCAAACCTCCTACCCCAGAGAACGCCATTCCATTATTGTACCATCAGGCATCATTTCTTGCTTAAAAGAGCTCCTTTAATAGTTGTTTTATAACACGTTATCCCTGAGTTTGACAGGTCTAAGTTTGGTAAGCAAAAAAAAAAAAAATACCTTTCAAAAGGAATGGCTAACCAATGATAAAAATGTTGTTTAGTGACTTTAGTGGCTGTCTAGTGAGTGCTCATCCTTACTTTTAATGCCAAAAACAGCGGGAGATTGAATTGTATCTAATTTCGCCAATACTTCCACAACTACATGTGACCCTAGGCATGCAAAGCAGGCAAAAAAAAAAGAAACAAACTATTGCGGTTTTTAATTTTCCAGTCAAGAAGAGTTGAAGCAGCCATTTTGCAGCTTCAATATCAAAGAACATTACTCGAGACCACAGTATAGCTCCCTGTAAAGTGAACGGGTTTCAGAAGCCATACTAAAACCAAATTCTTAGACTGTAGTGTTATATCAAGAAATGGCCAAGTGACGAAACAGCACCTTCAACTCTTCAATTTTACTGACTGGGTTCTCTAGGGAAAGATAATTTAGTCAAGAAATGGCCAAGTGACTAAACAGCACCTTCAACTCTTCAATTTTACTGACTGGGTTCTCAAGGGAAAGATAATTTAGTCAAGAAATGGCCAAGTGACTAAACAGCACCTTCAACTCTTCAATTTTACTGACTGGGTTCTCAAGGGAAAGATAATTTAGTCAATTCAACACAAAGCTGATAAAATTATTCATAATAGCAGCTAAAAATATTTTATTTTTTTCTTAAAACCAGAAGGGTGGCCCAGTGGTAGCCCTCATACAAGTTGTTTATATCCTACGACTAGGCTTCTTCTGGTGAAGGGATTCTGGGCTACGCCACCAGCTTTAGCATTAGTGTGAGGGAAACAGCTAGGTAATGCTACAGAGTGTTGCTAGGGGTAGGGTGTGCTAATGTATTGTGTGTAATATTACACACTTTTTATAATCTCCAGATAGACATATTTATATATATATATACCATATATTTATATACATACAAAAAAGGGATTTTAGAACATTTATAAAAAGCACAAAGTCATAAGAATCTCCCTAATACATCAGCTATACAAAACAAGAATAAATAGTTTTAGATTTAATGTGATTTATTTACAACTAGGTGTGCTTTTTAATAGCATAACTGAACTGTAGAAAGAGCATAACTGATTCCTATCCTAGAAAGGTAGAAAACTAGAGTAGAGGGGTTTATGGACTGGGAAACTAGTGACAGGGCCATGAGCCACAAGTGACTGTATGAGCTCTTCTGACCCAATGAAAGAAAATGGCCTCTCCCTGAATGGTTTTGAAAAATATTTATAGAATACTTTGTGATAATGCTCTTTTCACCCCTGTGTTAAATGAGCCAAGTATTCCAGTAAGCCCTTATGTGCTGAAAAGTCCTGGTGGTCCAACTTTAATTTCATTGTGGTTACTGCAGGGTTGGTTTGGTGCGAACACAGTTGAGTGATTTGAGGCAGCAAGAAATTGGGAAAATAATTCTGGGACATCTGCATTGCTGGTAAATCTCAAAAATATTGTCTTTTTAGATTGCACAAGAATTCAAACAAAAATTGCACATTAATAATATCAGAGGGGAAAAGATATTGTAAATTGAATATAGAGGGGCAAAATGAAAGCTATAAAAAAGGAAGCCAGGAGCGGTCTCTGCGACTAAAACATTGTGCTGTTAGCGGGGTAGCTAATGCAGTGCTCCTGGTTATTGCTCCAGTGTCTGTGTGGTGTGCCCGTGACTTAAGGCCGAACACCACAGCAAGTCCTACACTCAGCAGAGTTTAGAAGAAAACCTGTGGCAGTAATTAACACACTTCAGATATGGTTTTACTGAAAACTATTTAAAAGATAAGGAGCATCTAGCAAGACATTATGTTTTGCTCTTAAAGATGCAAAGCAAGCCTTGTTCAACTTTCTGTGAGGTAGAAAATAATAAAAATGTCCCATCAACAGGACGCAAAGTAGATATCCTTCAATAATGCATCTGTTCAGGATCACTAAATGCAGTGGCAAATGCTGAGCATTTGAAGTGATTTATGGTTCCTATCCAAAGCACTGCTTGGTAAGAGGATGTATATGTGATGTGTTCATACAAGCACAAAAAAAAACAAAAAAGAAAAAAAACCCTACCAAACCTTTTTTTAAACCAACATTCATTAAGGGGTTTTTCACTTTACCTAAAGAGTGGAGCCCTGCTTTAGACTCACTTTTAATAATATTGAAGGGTTGGGGATCATCTCGCTACCCCACAAGCACCACTGCCATGCTCATCTTGGTTCTGTGCAGATTGTTTTGGCTTATTAAAGTGGAGTTTCACCCATTTTCGTAACTTTAGATCTATGTAATCCCCTTTAAAACGACTTTTACCAATGGAAACTTTTTTTTTTGCTAGTAAATACCTTAATTTCTGCTTTATTCCTCCTCTCCTCACTTCCGGGTCCGATCGGCGATGACGTCATTCGGCGATTCGCAGTGTGTGCTGGGATGTATTCCATTCCAGAAATCTCGCAGTATTACCCAGGAGCTGAGCTGTACTGTGTGTATTCAGGCCGTGACCTGCCCCGCCTCCTCTCAGTGAGTTGTACTGTATGCATTGTATTCAGGACGTGCTCTGCCCCGCCTCCTCTCAGTGAGCTCAGTGAGGATATAATGCTTTCAGTCCTCGCTCACTGAGAGGAGGCGGGGCAGAGAACGGCCTGAATACAATGCATACAGTACAACTCACTGAGAGGAGGCGGGGCGGAGGCGGGGCAGGTCACGGCCTGAATACACACAGTACAGCTCAGCTCCTGCGAGATTTCTGGCATGGAATACATCCCAGCACACACTGCGAATCGCCGAATGACGTCTTCGCTGATCTGACCCGGAAGTGAGGAGAGGAGGAATAAAGCAGAAATTAAGGTATTTACTAGCAAAAAAAAAAAAGTTTCCATTGGTAAAAGTCGTTTTAAAGGGAATTACATACATCTATGTAATCCAACCTATTAAAAATGGGTGGAACTCCACTTTAAGGATATCCATTTTAATATAAAAGCATTAAACACCATATCAGAAGAGAGAGGAGTCTTTAGATTGAGTGGATAACCTGTTCAGCTTTGGGTGGACTTAAGGGCGAGAGACGTAGGAGTGCAGTCAGATCCCTAGGTCTTAAAAGTACCCATCATAAAGAAAATACATTGGCTGCCACTGCCTATCTCCTTCTAAAATAAAAATGACTGTCCGTTTTGTTGATCCTTTGGTCTCGGTTTACCTTTTGAGTTACTGGTCCTAAAAAACCATACAGATTTTACAGGCTCCATACTGTTCTGGGTCTGCCTCAAAGACTAAAGCCTGAGAATCATCTTAACAGCTAGGCATTTCATATTTTAGAAAGGGCTTGGCAATCAATCTATTCCTCCAATGGCTGGTTTCCTTTTAAGACTTCAACCATAAAGGGAAGGGGGTCTTAAGCAGGGGTCCATCTTTTAAGTAAAGGCTCAATTCTCAAAAATACACATAGGCATACTGTGGCAATCTGCAGCCACCTACTGCTCCCTAACTCCAAAGCATTTGTCTAAGCGGCGAGAGACAGCCACAGGATTCCGAAGACCGGCCTAAAAGAAACATGCTAGCCATTCTGTACATGCTGACTTAACATGAAATCAGTGTTAATTATGACTACTAGAAACATGGAACACAATGACCCATAGAAGAACAGTAAATAAGACTAAGAAAAGAAAAAAAAAAAAAAAAAAGTGGCTTTAGAGATCTCCAAAAAAAAAAAAAAGTAGCCAGAAAGGTCCAGCTTTGCTTTTCTTTAGACTGTGCTGGGTTCAGTGCAACATTTGGTGCACAACTTTACGAAAACAAAATATATATATTTATATATTAGCAGCAATCTTACTGTTCTGAGCCAGAGTCACTCAGCAGAGGTGGAAGGTCCTCTCTAGCTTCCTGGCAGCTTCTGATTGAATTGTATAGTAGTTGTAAACTGAAGCCTTGCCGTGTAGCAAGATGCTTTCAACCATAAATCCTTCATACCGCTCCCAGATGTGTCTTGTGTCTTCCAGGTGATGCAAGAACATTTTGGAGTTACAGGGAGAAAGCGAGACCTCTGTGCCGTCTTGTGGGTGGAGATGACACATGCAGAGATGTGAGTAACGGATACTCACCTCTGCATTCACAGTCAACAATCTTTAGCATTGAAGAAATGTTGCTCCCCATATACATAAATTACATAGATCATCTTAAACTTTCTTTGAGTGCTTCAACGTAGGTCTGGAATGTAGTCTCCTGGAGGTCAACTGGCTGATGGGATAGCGTGTGATTTCAAAATGTAAACGGACACCCACATGCCTCTCAGGAGCTCTGGGGAAAAAAAGAAGTGAGGAACAGAGAGCTGGGAGTCGGAGTGGGTTTTTTTTTTTCACGTGCAAGATTATGGTGTGAATGCAGTCACTAGATAAGACAAGTCTCTGATGTGGGAGCACTGGGAAAGAGGGGGAACTGCTGGGACATTTGAACACCCCCCACTTTGCCCTCACCTGTTTCGGTTGGTTTATAGGTTAACACTGTGTTTTGGCTTGTCTTGGAGTTCTATTCTTTTAACTCCAGAGCTGGAATACCCTTCATCGCTGCAAATGCTCTGCATGCTTCCCCGCTCGTCCAAGTCACTGGCACTGCTGCTGCTACTACTCCAGTCCAGCTCTGCTGTTAAAAAGTCTGTGCTTTCTACATCCACATCAATCTCCTCTGTAGAGAAAAAATATCCAGTGAGCGAGAGTCTGGTAAAAGACATTGTGTGCCACTTACATGCTGTAGAACAGGCATTTTATGAACAGATATTCAGCATAAACATTTTAACAGTTATGCAGGTAACATTAAAGCGGAGTTCCAGCCATGAAAAACATTTTTCAATAAAAATACCCCCGGGACAGTCAGGGCTAGTACATTCCACAATGGCTAGCCTCTGTACTGTCATGGGTCGCACTTACCTGCAAGAAGAAATACTCACCTTTAAAATTTCTTCTCCAGCGTTGCCATCTCGGATGTGGGCAGCTGAAGCCAGCGCGATCCTCTTCTGTGTCCTCTTCCGTGTCCTCTTCTCCCAGAATGCAACTGCACCGGCCCCGCTCGTCACTTCCAGTGCGGCGCCGCATTCCTCCACAGCTTCTGGGCATGCCCGGAAGCTGTTCAGCAGGGAATGCGGCGCTGCACCGGAAGGGACGAGTAGGGCCGGTGTCGGCGCATTGATTCCTGGGAGCGATGACGTTCAGCTCCCAGGAATCATTGCCAACTGGAAGTGACGGCACGGGCCGAGGCAGGAAGTGGAAGAAAGGTGAGTATATTTTTCTACAAAACAAGGTAAGTAAAAAAAAAAAAAAAAAAAAAATCGTGACTATCCATTTCCTTTTCAGGTGGCGAAAAGCAAGCGGATGGCCACAAAATCGATTATGTTGATTTTGTGGCCGGAACTCCGCTTTAAAATGATTTACTTATTCTCTGTGGGGGTCCATTTCTGCACCTAAAGCAGGCTATAGATGGTGCAAATTTCTTTCCTGCAAGAAAGAAATTTGCTAGGTTACCCCATCAACTCAGGCAGAGCCGACAGGGGAATCCCTCCTGTTGAGCAATTGTCTGCTCCTGGCGGGGGATGCCAACCGTGCTGGGAGAAGACAGTGAAAATTTCTAGCGGCTTTAGTAGCCGCTAGTGATAATCACTAATGAATCCGGCAGGCTGGTTGTACCAAACTTGGTACATTCAGCCTGCCCACACATGGTCCGAATCTTGGCCAGTTCCTGCTGAACCAGCCAAGATTCAAACTGTTTATGGCCGGCCTTAGACTCTTCATCAGGAAAATCATGCAGTGCAAGTCAAGCATTACGAGTAGGGACAGGCATGTAGTGCAATGTTGCGCATTTGGGGAATCAAGGAAGGAAGTCCACTTCAATACTAACATCTCAATATTAACATTCTAAACGTAATTTCAAAAGACACATTTTAAACCTGCAGCTAGCACTAAAATAAAACCTGATAATCCTGCCACAAAGGTCCTTAAAGCGGAACTATGCTGCATCTGAGCACCACAAACCAAAAAAAACACTATTTGTTTTGAATATTAGAAATTAAACTCCTCCGTGTCTTCATGCTTTATTTTGCTGAAAAACATCGCCTAGCGTTTCTGCCCGTGGCCATCTTGAATAAGGGAAGACGATTCATGAAGCATTTACTTCCTGGAATCCATCTGCCCTTAACTCTGGCATGCAGGCAGGAGGGTGTGCTTAGCTAATGGGGCTTTTCCACTGCATGGAAGCGAACGGTTCAGCTTGCTTTTGTGCTTTTCCACTGCATGGTACGGTGTTGGAACGGTTCGGTACAGTGGCGCTTTTCCACTACAAGGAACCGAACGGTACGGCTCGCTTAAACAGTACCACCTCAGTTGTGGTTCCAAGAGGGCCGTACTGGTACCATATCCCACAATCCTTTGCATGCAGCCTTGACTGTTTGTCACTACTAGCCACTGATTGGTCAGAGAATCATTGTTATCCCACCCACTTTACTTTAGTGGAAAAGCAAACTGTACCAAACTGTTCCAACACCGTACCATGCGGTACCAGGCAGTGGAAAACCAAACAGAGCCAAGCCGGTACTTGCAGTGGAAAAGTGCCATAAGAAAGCCCAGGATTCCTCCCCTCCTGAAGACTCCTGGGATGTATGACATCATTTGCCTAGGCCTAGGATGTAACTGAATAGATGTAAAAAAAAAAAAAAAAAAAAAATTTAAAAAGTAAATATGATATACTTTCCTATCTATTTACTAATGCTAGCAGCATGGGGAGTAAAATAGTCAATGTTGATTGAGAGAGTAAAGTTCCGCTTTAAGCTGGCCATACACTATACCAGATCAAGTTCACTCCATTGGTGGCCCTGAAATCACCCTCCTGTCCAACATCTTTTAATTGAAAACCCAAAGGAGCCAAAAGGATAATTTCCAGCAGAACAGCAGCTACATCCAATCAGATTCAGATTTTGTTTGAATGTTCTGACAGCTGATGGAGCTCTGTCAGAATACAATAGTTGCAGTGGGAGATATACCACCATCCACGCTGTACAGCTTAGATGGAGGAAACTTTGTATGGCCAGCTTTAGTCAGGTACTTTCTAGTATAGGGTGTCAATGCTCGATCCCTTTCTTCCAGCTGCAGTCCTGTGTTGTCACCCAGCCAATATATGCTTCCAGTGTCGATTATAGGCAGCTGTGCTGATGTTTTGGCACAACCATATTCTGCCATTGTCACCCACCCTTTTCTTTCTTGTGGTCATTAATTCTTGTGTAACCAATGATCAGGAATTCTTTGTGAATATCTGTTCAGCTTACAAAATGCCTGCTGGTATTGTATGCAAGTGACAAACACATAGAAAAACAAGCAAAATCATATTAGCTAGAAAAGAGTCAGGCTTCTGTGCAATAAATACTAACCTCGATCCGAATCGGATCTCTCGGAAGATACTGCGGATCCTATACTATCCATTCGTATCCTCTCAACGCCAAATTTTTCTAGCTGCCTTTTTAGATGTCGCTGCTCCCGCTGTAGCTGCTCTATTTGGTGTTGTGACTTTCTGTCACAATCTTCAAGTTTCTACAATAGGTAAAAAGAGACAAAAAAAATAAATAAATTTGTTTTTTTTTTCCCCCCTACAGAAAATAAATGCAAGTACATCGCAGCACCACATTTTCCAGAATCCACAGCACCCGATATCAGACCGATGGAAGAATTTACCTTTATGTGCAACTTTGCTCTTGTTAAGAGACTTAATGTAGTATGCCTATTGGAATCAGGTCCTAAGGGTACCAATACTTTCAGCTTTTCCAGACATAGCCGTAAATGAGCTCGCCTAGAAATACAGAATAGTAAAGGTTTAGAAATAAAATAACAGTCATGATCACATGCTTAGTCAGGAAACATAGTTGGAAACATCCAGTTTTGCTAAGAAGGAGGATTTCATTAAATAATCAATTAAAATAATAATATTAAAGAAGAAAAATAGACAACACAACCAATGGACAATTACATTTCTGAAACAATAACTCAATCACCTGCAGATGGTTTTATAAAGTATAAAATATAAATGGCTAACAAGCACATGTGCAAATAACATCTCACATATTAAAAAGCACATTAATACAGCCATACCCAACCAGGGTTGCCCAGGGGTGTCTAGGGGTTCCTTGGGCTATGGTTGATTGAACTCCTATCTGATGGAATTCTAGGGCCAACACTACACCAATAGTTTAATATTTTTTTTTTTTAGCTGTCTGAAAGGGGGGTGCATTTCTCCCACCGACGGCGGATATATTCATTTTAGAAAGGGTTCTCAAAGACCTGAAAATTACTTTAAGGGTTCCCCTGGGTTAAAATGGATGAGGAATACTGCTCTAAATATTTGGTATTAGAACAATTAATTATTAGCTAGACAGTTTATTTTAGTTCCAGTGAACCGAGTGAAAGACATACTGTATCTCACAAAAGTGAGTACACCCCTCATATTTTTGTAAATATTTTATTATATCTTTTCATGTGACAACACTAAAGAAACGACACTTTGCTACAATGTAAAGTAGTGAGTGTACAGCTTGTATAACAGTGTATATTTGCTGTCCCCTCAAAAAGAACTCACACAGCCATTATTGTCTAAACCGCTGGCAACAAAAGTGAGTACACCCCTAAGTGAAAATGTCCATACTGGGCCCAATTTGCCATTTTCCCTCCCCGATGTCATGTAACTCGTTAGTGTTACAAGGTGTCAGGTGTGAATGGGGAGCAGGTGTGTTAAATTTGGTGTTATCGCTCTCACTCGCTCATACTGGTTCCTGGAAATTCAACATGGCACCTCATGGCAAAGAACTCTGAGGATCTGAAAAAAAGAAAATGGTTGCTCTACATAAAGATGGCCTAGGCTATAAGATTACCAAAACCATGAAATTGAGCTGAAGCACCTTGGCCAAGACCATACAGTGGTTTAAGGTTCCACTGAGGTTCCACTTAGAACAGGCCTCGCCATGGTAGATCAAAGAAGTGCACGTGCTCAGGGTCAGATTCAGAGGTTGTCTTTGGGAAATAGATGTAGGAGTGCTGCCAGCACTGCTGCAGAGGATGAAGGGGGGTCAGACTGTCAGTGCTCAGACCATATGCCACACACTGTACCATTTTGTTCTGCATGGCTGTCATCCCAGAAGGAAGCCTCATCTAAAGATCATGCACAAGATAGGCCGCAAACAGTTCACTGAAGACAAACAGTTCACTGAAGACAAGCAGACTAAGGACATGGATTACTGGAACCATGTCCTGTGGTCTGATGAGACCAAGATAAACTTATTTGGTTCAGATGGTGTCAAGCTTGTGTGGCAGCAACCAGGTGAGGAGTACAAAGACAAGTGTGTCTTGTCTTCAGTCAAGCATGGTGGTGAGGGTGTCAACCTCTGGGGCTGCAGGAGTGCTGCCGGCACTGAGGATCTACAGTTCATTGAGGGGACCATGAATGCCAACACGTACAGAGACATACTACAGCAGAGCATGATCCCCTCCCTTCAGAGACTGGGCCGCAGGGAAGTATTCCAACATGATAACGACCCCAAACACACCTCCGCACCTATGCTAAAGAAGCTGAGGGTAAAGGTGATGGACTGGCCAAGCATGTTTCCAGACCTAAACCCTATTAAGCATTTGTGGGGTATCCTCAAACAGAAGGTGGAGGAGCGCAAGGTCTCTAACATCCACCAGCTCTGTGATGTCATCATGAAGGAGTGGAAGAGGACTCCAGGGGCAACCTGTGAAGCTCTGGTGAACTCCATTCCCAAGAGGGTTAAGGCAGTGCTGGAAAATAATGGTGGCCACACAAAATATTGACACTTTGGGCCAAATTTGGACATTTTAACTTAGTGGTGTACTCACTTTTGTTGCCAGCGGTTTTGACAATAATGGCTGTGTGTTGGGTTATTTTGAGGGGACAGCAAAATTAAACTGTTATACAAGCTGTAAAATCACTACTTTACATTGTAGCAAAGTGTCATGTCTTCAGTGTTGTCACACGAAAAGTTATAATAAAATATTTACAAAAATGTGAGATACTGTAACTCGCAGCTCTTCTCCAGCTGGATCCCTATTCACAAAAATTTCTCATTCATTCACTTCTCCAAGTGTAGAAGAATGCCACGCTTTGCTGCCTTCTTAGGACTGGGGATGCCGGATATAGCACCACAAATACATAAAAGAGGTTACACCGGCTTGGCGTATTACCTTAATAAACCAGTAACTGATAAAATCTAAACATAAGATGAAGAGGGAATCCCCCTCGAAACTCATACGCCAAATAGATCCAGGTGGTGTCTTCCCGAGCATGTGGGGTGGATCGAGCAACATCATCTCTCATAATATTAATGAGCTTGAGGTTCACAGTCGTTTGTGAATATACATCTATTGGATAAGTTTACATCTATTGGAGGAGTATACATCTATGGATTTTATCAATAAATGGTTTATTAAGGTAATTAGATAAGCTGGTGTACCCTGCACCGTCTTTTTAGTTTCTGTTGAGCTCCTATTTTCACCTGAGCATTTTGTCATGTGATTTCCAACAGTGTTGTATCACTTTTCATGTGCAACTCGAAAAAGCACATCAGTTTTTTTTGGGGTAGAATCATGTGTTTTTGGCCCAATATAAATTCAATGAGAGATCTATGTGGGCAAAAAATGTGCGATTCTGTTACTCTACTACAAGTTAGGTATACAAAAAGCGCAAAAAAAAAAAAAAAAAAAGGCCTCTAAATTGCCCCGCTACGCTCATGCTCAGTATGATTGCAAGCTGAAATGGCTGATTAGTATGCTGTGTTCAGTTACTGGGATTCTCAGCCACATCTCTCGTAAAAAAAATTTTAATGGATAGAGTGGGGAATAGTTGGAGCTTCCGATGTTGCCATCTGTGTCCCCACTGGGTCATTTCCATCCAGCTTCTTGCTTTGGTCATATTTTTTTTTTTTTAACTGGAACAGGATATGTGTAACAGCTTAAATGCCCCTGAAGAAGCCTCCGGCGAAACATGTTGGGCAGCTCCTAGTGGACTAGACCGGGAACATTCACCGGATTAACCACCCGTATTTGAATATATGATGGTCTTGGTAGCACTAATGTATACGATCATGTGATATATCCATTAAATTGTCTTTTGTTTGTTCCATGTTACCCCAATCCTTTCATTCCACTCAATGTTCAGTTGATGATTTTATCTATGTATCATTAATAAAGTTTTGATATTTTTACACCTTTTGGTAAATACTCAATTTTTATCTGGTACCCTGAAAGTCCCACTCCTTGATCCCCAGCCCTCATTTTTTCTCGCTTTGGCGTGAGCTCTGATCTATTTCAGAGCTACACTTACTCATTAATGTTACATGGGGACGCTGGTACCAATTTGTTAAATTGATAGTATCGAGTACTATTTTTTCATAGACACACCTTAAAATATCTGGAACAGGATATAAGAGAAAAATTACCCCCCAAAGTAAAAACAGAGCAATAAAAAAGCTGACAGATTCGAAGCTTAAAAAAAAAAAAAAGAAAGCATTCTGGCCACAGTGATCAGTCTTATTTCAACTACGGAAACATATACTAGTACAAATATGAATGTCAAATTGTGGTTTAGTGGCCATTTAAATAATCACAACACACAACAGCTCAATACATTTTTCCAGTTCTGCGCCATAAACAAATCACGATCAAGAACCTGATTTGCAATGCCTTTTTACAGCAACAAATTTGGAATTTGAGATGTGCCAAAGAAATATTTCGTGTGGAAAGAAATTTAATTTTTAGAGTTTCAAACTGATTCCAATTTGAGCTTCACAAACAAGTACGAAAATCTAACAAAGTGATCTTCCAAGCCTACTTGCTAATTACACCAATTATTAGGGTGGAGTAGTATTGGGGATAGAAGAAAAACAAACACACATTCACACAGAGAAAGGGAAGGACACGGCTCGGCACTAATGACTCAAAGCAAAGACTGGAGAGAGATGCGACGAGCAGAGAAGAGGGAGGATGCAGGAGGAGGCAAGGACACCAATGTCAGCAGGTGCACCAAACAAGTCACTGTGCTGCTGCCAACCAACAAATAAACCTGTAAAAAGACTGGACATACCTGTTTTTCTCCATTTCATTATGGGTTGATCTGAAAAACAAAAATAATCAATATATTAGTCACATCCTCCCCAACAATCATGAAACTAATTGCATGTGGCTTAAATTAGAAGCCCGCTAAGCACTGTTTACAATTAAAAATGAACCATGTCACAACCCCACCATCCCTTTAGAAAACCTATAGAGGTTTGTGAAAAACAGTGTTTGCAGTTTGTCTAGGACAGGTACTCATGCAGCCATTTGAATTTTAGTTTCAGACTGTGGCTGCTCTGGCTCAGAATAATATCATTTCAAATTAAAATTTGTGTTTGGAACGTTCATTTAACCCTGTTCACGACTAAGCCTTTTTCCGACACTTACAAGTTAAAAATCAGTATTTTTTGCTAGAAAATTACTTAGAACCCCCAAACAATATATATATATATATATATATATATATTTTTTTTTTAGCAGAGACCCCAGAGAATAAAATGGCAATCACAATATTGTATGTCACTGTTTTTGCGCAGTGATCTTTCAAATGCAAATTTTTTGGAAGAAATGCACTTTTGTGAATTAAAAAAAAAAAGTAAAAATAGCCCAGTTTTTTGTATAATGTGAGATAGGTATCTAATTAATCAACGTAATGTTAACATGTCATGCTTTAAAACTGCGCACACTCCTGAAATGGCGTCAAACTACAGTACTTAAAAATCTTCATAGGCGACACTTTATATTAACTGTTACCTGGTTTAGAGTTACAGAGGAGGTCTAGTGATAGAATTATTGCTCTCGATCGAACAATTGCAGTGATACCTCACGTGTGGTTTGAACTTCTGCGCGCGAGCTCGGAGGGATTGAGCACTTTAATTGTTTTTTCCCCTATTTGTTTTTATTTATTTTTTTACACACTGTACCATTCAACTTTTTTTTTTATTGTTTTATCACTTTTATTGCGGTCACATGAATGTAAACATCCCTTGTGACAGTAATAGGCAGTGACAGGTACTCTTTATGGGGGGATCTGGGTCTATAAGACCCAAAATCCCTCCATTGCACTTAAAAGCACTTAAAACACCAAGTTTGGCTGTTTTGAATACTGTCATTTTTTAAAAAATCTGGCGCCTTTAGAGTCGGTTTACCCTAAGGCGCCTCGACCCTGCACGACTTCGGGGGCGACTTGTGCATTACCATGCACCACAACTTCGGAGCGACTTGCATGGACTTCACATAATGGAAGTCTATGCAAGTCGCTCCGAGGTCGCCCCGAAGTAGTACAGGACCCTTTTTCTAAGTCGGAGCGACTTATGTCGCTCCTAATAGAACGGGTCCTGTAGCGGTCAATGGACCGCTAGGGAGCGCGACTTGTCAGGCTGACAAGTCGCCTGACAAGTCGCGGCAGTGTGGACCAGCTCTAAAAGGCTCCAGTAACCGAAAGTGATATGATGACAAAATAAATAAAAATAATAAATAAATAAAGCAGGTACCTGGCATTTAATTAAGTGCACATTAGGTTGACATTGGCTAAGCCTCTTGTAATTTTATATTTCTAGACAGACACTCGGATCTTGTTGAATTCTTTTGAATTTTTTCCACATTTAGCCCCTGTTCACATTGGAGCGATTTGTCATGCAATTTGACAGGTCAAATCACGTCAAGTTGCATCCTATTGCCGGCAACGGCAGTATTCAAATTGATGCGACACCAATTTTGCAGTGCCACGTCGATTTGAAAATGTAGTACTTTTGGCGATTTTGGTGACAAACTTCAATAGACATCTGTGCATGAAGCCGCAAAGAGGTCTTCAAAGTCGCACTGAAATTGCACAATTTCAAAGCTGCACTCAATGTAAACGGGGGCCTAAGAGTGCAGAAGGAGGCGTTATGCTTCTAATCAATTAGCTGTGCTTTTTATAATCCGTAGGGATTGTCTGACTTGTTGCGCTTTTTGCACATTTATAATGCAAGTTTGGAGCAAAAGGTCTTTGAAAATGATGCATGTCAGGTGCACGGTGTCACTTCGCTTCTGTCACCTACACAACAGCCCAGAGCAGCTGACTCTCATGTCCTATTTACTCTGGTGCTTCCATAGAGCATTGCGCTTTCCCCTTCCTGACTCAACATCACGCACGCCGATTGCTGAACATTGTAATGACAAACCAACCTGCTGCTCTGTGATTGCTTTTCAAAAGACCATTGTGAGTAGATACAAAACATTTGTGTTCCATAGAATGTATTGTGGATTCTTGCAACCAGAAGAACAGTACAAATAAAATCTAAGATTGGGAACTAAAGGCAGCTGATGATAGCAACCAGCAAGATTGTGTTCCTTGTCCAATTATCACTTGTAGAGAAGAGCAGACCACATACGAATGGAAGGATACTTCATCTTGTATTGTATGTAAATAAATATTGGCTGAGTCAAGGAGAAGTGATGGTAAGGTCCTAAAATGTAAACCATCCATTGAGGGACATAGGGAGAGAATCAGATATTTTTTTGCTAGTGTCCACCTCGAATGCAGCATTATAACCCACATTTCTATAATTTATTATAGCCCTAAATGGAGAAGAAGGTTTTTTGGCTAGCATAGGGAAGGAAGGGTTCACACCCCTGTAACATTTATTTTGCTGTCTGTGCCCGTTCGGAAGATTTCACCTCACTTCTGTCCCCGAGACAATTGGAAAGAAAAAATTGAGGTGGTCCCACAAATGGCTGTTACAATCGGTTATGATGAGAACTGCGGTCCCTACTAATACAGCTGCCTAAGTAGAGTTTACAGTGAGGATTGTTTGGGGTAGTAGGTTTGGCGCTATTCTGTTACTATGAATTAATATGTGGTGCACCTTCAATAGATTAAATATTTGTGCTCAATGGGGCCTTGTTTATATCCTAATGATTATTCCAAAGATATGTATCAAGTGCTCTTATTCCTCAAAAATAAAAAAAATAAATGTAAATACAAAACAAAATAAATGGACCAAAAAGAGCACCAGTCCCTTTATTTGCAAATCTTGTCCACCTATTTTGCACTTGTTCAACAGTTGATCAGTTTTTGCTATATACTAGGGATGCACCGATACCATTTTTTTTAAATACTAAGTAGGAGTACCGATACTTTTTTAAAAGTATTGGCCAATACCAATTACCGATACCTATTGCCTAGGAAGAGTAGGTAGAGGGGTGGTTTGGAAGGTGGAGAGGGAGGAGAGTAATGGGTGAGGGCAGTCACCATGGTGACCAGGAGAAACAGCAACAGCACATTACTGAAAGTCGGGACCTAGACCGCCAGGACACAGACATCCCGGTACAATGGACCAAGGCTAGACTAATGTGTGCAAAATGAGGGAGAGGGGTGAGTGGATACAGCGAAGATCCGCCCAAGCTGACGTCACTTCCGGTATCGGTTTCAGGTATCAGAGCATTTGCACAATTACCGATACTCTCGCAAATGCCTAGTATCGGCACCGATACCAGTAATCAGTATTGGTGCAACTCTAATATATACAAACAAATTAAAAATCCTTGTACACAGATAGTCCTTATTTAAATGATCAGTGAATGAAGTGATAAGTGCTCTTAAATCATGTTTATCACAAATGAATGCTTGTGCTGGCGATTCCTTTTGGGCTCCCCCTTTGGTACTGCACTCACCAAAAAGGGGGTGTCTCACATTCACAGTTTATGCCACCGTGTAGCAGATCCCAGATCCACACCTCTATGGAACTCTCCTCTCCTTCCTCTTAAGAAACTCAGCTCCTCCATCTCATCCACATGCAGAGAAAAGATGCATCTCACAGCAGAATACCGTTTTATATCCTTTGATTTCATTTTTGCAGTTGTAAACGTACTCAACTTTTAAGTGTTCAGAAAGCATTTAAAGGGTAACTCACGTTTTCATGGGGGGGGGGGGGGGAATCAGCAAATAAAGAAAAAAAACAATATAGCGTATACAATTGCGATACAAATCATATTGTAATTGAATGTTAATAAAAATTATCTTTCCATTTCAATCTGCAGCTGTTGTAACTTTCTGAAAATGCAATGCAATATGGCTTCCTGGAGCTGTTCTGTGCACAGAATGTATTCTGACCACATCCCAGAAACATCATTTCCTGCTTGTGTGATTGGCTCAGCAATTTTCCCAGAAGTCTGCCTAAGATACAAGTCAGATTTCTGGCATCCCCTGCAACAAAAATGTCATTTTTGGTGAGATACTCCCAATAGGAACACCTCTAAAGGGATACAGGCCCAGCAGCTCTCCTTATTAGAGCCCTGCAGCTGCCACAGCTGATAGATGATTATGAAACCACTCCCATTTGACCCACCCAGCACAGAGGAACAAAATGATTTCTTCAAAGGTAGGAATCTGCAGCAACGTTTGTTCAAATCCCTGCAATGTACATAGATCACCCAGAGGGGAATGTTTTTGTTTTCTCAACAAAAGTGGAGTTACGCTTTAAAATCAGGAAGTCTGGGACGATATGCGCTCTACGGCTTTAAACAGGAAGCAACGCAATGATGGGCAGAGCTTCCAGCGTCATTGCATTACTTCCTGTTTGAAGCCATGGAGCGCATATCGTCCCAGACTTCCGGATTTGAAATACTTTCTGAACACTGAAAAGTTGAGTATGTTTCAAACTGCAAAAATGAAATAAAAGGATAAAAAACTGTATTATGCTATGGGATGCATTATTTTCTCTGCATATAGATGAGATAGAGAGGCTAAGCTTCTAAGAAAGGAAGGAGAGGAGAGTTACATAGAGGCGTGTACCTGGGATCTGCTACACAATGGCATAAACTGTGAATGTGAAACACCCCCTGTGACAATTTGATTTTGAAAATTTAGGGTTGTTGTGGGAACAAAAATTGGTGATAAAGCTTCAATGGAGACACCTGTTTCCCATGATCACTCTTATAAGAATGAATTTCCCTACCTAGGAGTAGATTTCCTCTCACTTCCTGTTGTCTCCTTCTATTTGTAAGTAGGAGTCATTTGTAAGTCGGATGTTTTTAACTCAGGGACTGCCTGTAACAAACTACGAGCAGGCAGGCTATTTATCTTTATTACAGAACAGACAAAGCATCTCTTCTACGACGAGCTAACCTTTCCATTTGCTTGTGAGCCAGGATGAATAAAATCCTGCGCAAGCAGAAGAATTACGTCATCCCACACCTGTCAATCAAGCTGGCCGAAGACCTGACACCCAGAAGAAACCAAGGAGAAAATGTTGGCATCGACAAGGGACCTTGCAGATGCTGGATAGCTGAGGCATCTGTGGCTTTAGTTCCTCTTAAAGAACCTAAAAAGAAGCCTCCTGGAAAAGATATATTGGAGTGGTCACCACAGACCTTATTTTTTCTTTAATCCCTAGTAAGCCACAGACCAAGAAAAAAAATGTGGATCAGATGTGAAGGATTTGATATTTCTCCTGGCTTCCTAACTTGGATCAGTGAAGCAAGAATAAGGATGACAGCATTGGAACCTTTAAAGAGAGGTCAGCAATGGCAGCTTTAAATCCAGATACGTTTCTTTAATGTGGCCCAAACCCCCATGTGAGTGATGCCATCACACTGCTTAGCTTAATGTGGCTTGCCATGAAACAATTATGGGAGCTGCCATTGCTGCCCTCCCTTAGAAACTGCTAGTTGCATGGCTATGTAAGCAAGTGGAACTAAAACCACTGAATAAAAAGGATCTTTAGCCTTCATTACATGTTGCTTCCCATGCAGCCCTCTCCTCTGCACAAATTGGACCAATCCCCCCCCCCCCCCACCAACCTGTATTTACTTATTTTTTTATTATTAAAGTTCTGGCCCCAAATGCCCCCACACCCCTTGTGCCTAGATGAATTACTTGGACTTTGCCTGTGGGGCCAGGCAGTACTTCATTGGGAAACTGCCGGCTTAATCCGGAAGAGCCGGCAGCTTACTGATAACTTCAAAAGAGGAGGGGAAGGGAGCATAAAGATCTGCTTCAAAATGGTTTCCCAAAACAGTTCTATTAAAAGCATGCCTCTGGTGATGTAACAGTTACCAGTGTACTTATGTCAGCTCTCAACCAAGACAGTGTCACAGATACAGTATCTCACACAAGTACATCCCTCACATTTTTGTAAATATGTTATTCTATCTTTTCATGCGACACTAAAAAATGACACTTTGCTACAATGTAAAGTAGTGAGTGTACAGCTGCTGTCCCCTCAAAATAACTCAACACACAGCCATTTTCAACTGCTGGCAACAAAAGGGAGTACACCCCTAAGTTAAAATGTCCAAATTGAGCCCAAAGTGTCAATATTTTGTGTGGCCACCATTATTTTCCAGCACTGTCTTAACCCTCTTGGGCATGGAATTCACCAGAACTTCACAGGTTGCCACTGGAGTCCTCTTCCACATTCTTCATGACAACATCACCACCGAGCTGGTGGAGGTTAGAGACCTTGCGCTCCTCCACCTTCTGTTTAAGGATGTTCCACAGATGCTCAATAAGGTTTAGGTCTGAAGACATGCTTGGCCAGTCCATCACCTTTACCCTCAGCTTCTTTAGCAAGACAGTGCTTGGAGGTGTGTTTGGGGTCGGTATGTTGGAATACTGCCCTGTGGCCCAGAGAGGATCATGCTCTGCTTCAGTATGTCACAGTACACGTTGGCATTCATGGTTCCCTCAATGAACTGTAGCTCCCCAGTGGCAGAAGCACTCATGCAGCCCCAGACCATGACACTCCCACCTCCATGCTTGACTGTAGGCAAGATACACTTGTCTTTGTACTCCTCACCTGGTTGCCGCCACACATGCTTGACACCATCTGAACCAAATAAGTTTATCTTGGTCTCATCAGACCACAGGACATGGTTCCAGTAATCCATGTCCTTAGTCTACTTGTCTTGAGCAAACTATTAGCAGGCTTTCTTGTGCATCATCTTTAGAAGAGGCTTCCTTCTCGGATGACAGTCATGCAGACCAAGTTGATGCAGTGTGCGGCGTATGGTCTGAGCACTGACAGGCTGACCCCCCACCCCCTCAACCTCTGCAGCAATGCTGGCAGCACTCATATGTCTATTTCCCAAAGACAACCTCTGGATATGATGCTGAGCATGCGCACTCGACCATGGTGAGGCCTGTTCTGATTGGAACCGGTCATATTAAACCGCTGTATGGCCACCATACTGCAGCTCAGTTTCAGAGTCTTGGCAATCTTCTTATAGCCTAGGCCAGTGATGGCAGACCTTGGCACCCCAGATGTTTTGGAACTACATTTCCCATGATGCTCATGCACTCTGCGGTGTAGTTGAGCATCATGGGAAATGTAGTTCCAAAACATCTGGGGTGCCAAGGTTCACCATCACTGGCCTAGGCCATCTTTATGTAGAGCAACAATTCTTTTTTTTTTTAGAGCCTCAGAGAGTTCTTTGCCATGAGGTGCCATGTTGAACTTCCAGTGACCAGTATGAGAGAGTGAGAGCAAGAACACCAAATTTAATACATCTGCTCCCCATTCACACCTGAGACCTTGTAACACTAACGAGTTACATGACACCGGGAGGGAAAATGGCTAGTTGGGCCCAATTAGGATATTTTCACTGAGGGGTTTAATCACTTTTGTTGCCAGCAGTTTAGACATTAATGGCTGTGTGTTGAGTTATTTTGAGGGGACAGCAAATTTACACTGTTATACAAGCTGTACTCTCACTACTTTACATTGTAGCAAAGTGTCATTTCTTCAGCTTTATCACATAAAAAGATATACCAAAATATTTACAAAAATGTAAGGGGTGTACTCACTTTTATGAGATACTGTATGTGCAGCACCATGGCAAATCTGCAAACAAAACAGAGGCTAAGATGGCACTGTATTTGGCTGTGAAGAAAAAGAGGGTTTGATTCCAGTTTAAGAAATTTTAAGTCACAGACTCACACAGACCTCTCTTTACGGCTTAGATCAGTGAAACATTTTAAACCAAATTAATATTGTCCATGTGGTGCCTTCCTGTAAGCTTCAATAAAATGCAGCATGTCTGCATTTAATCTCAGCTCACTGCAACTCACATGTGGATTGGGTTGCAGTGAGAATGGGGCACATAGAAAAATTGGATTTTCGACTTGCCGTAAAATCCATTTCTCAGCCAAGAGTGAGGATGAACCCCAGGAGACTCACACCAGGCAATGTATGTCTTCCACATGGGATGGTAGATCTTCCTAGAAGTAGATCTCCTAGATTTTAACAGCGTTGGAATCACTAACTCAGACAAACCTTTATCCATCAGCACCTTGCATTTAACAGCCAAGCTCTCAAAGCCAGCGACTGTAAAGCAGGATGGAATATTGGTCCTTGGGACAGCAGATCCTTCCTGAGAGGAAGCTTTCAAGGAACATCGGCGACCAGCCGAACTAGATCAGCGTACTAAGCCCAGGGCCACTAAGAATACCGGAATCTCTTCTGCCTCGATCCTGCGTAGAAGTCTTGGGAGAAGCTTGAGAGGAGGGAAACTGTAAAATCAGGGGATACTGACCCCATGGGACCACCAGCGCATCCCTCGACCGAGTGACAAACCTCTGCACCTTTGTTGCGCCGGGACGCCAACAGTTCCACCTCGGGGATGCCCCACCGGAGACACAACTGATGAAACCCCTCCGGATGAAGGGATCACTCCCCTAGGTCAAACACCTGCTGACTGAGGTAATCCGCCTGCAAGTTTTCCACATAATGAATGTGTATGGCGGAAAGGGCTGGAACGAACCGTTTTGCCCACCTTAGAATTCCGGCTACCCTCAGAGTCGCCAGGACACTTCTTGTGCCAATCTGGTGATTGACATAAGCCACGGTCGTGGCATTGTCCGATTAAATGCGGACTGGACATCCCTAAAGAGGATCCGTCCAATGTTCCAGGCACAGTCTGATCGCTCGGAGTTCCAAGACATTGATCGGTAGTCTGAACTCTTCCAGTGTCCAGACCCCTTGAGCAGAAATTTTGCGGAGGACGCCTCCATAGCTGGACAGGCTGGCATCCATGGTGACCACTATCCAAAACAAGAGAAGGAAGGATTTGCCCAGACGAAGCACAAAGCCACCATATCAGGGACTCTATTTTCACAGTCTCAGCCGGATCTGATTGTCCATGTCCAGAGACTGCGGATTCTTGTCCCATTTGGCCAGTATCTCACTTGCAGGGACCTCGTATGGAACTGTGCAAACCGAATCGCCTCGACGGTAGACACCCTCAGGCCAAGCACCCACATTCAAGTCTGCAGGGATTATCATCTGCTGGACAGCAAAAGAATTACAGCCTGCAGTTTCTGGAGTTTGTCCAGAGGAAGGAGCACTCCCGACTAAGGCCGAGTCCAGAGTCAGACCCAGATAGTCCAGCTTTGTGGACAGAACCAGAGCAGACTTCTGAAAATTCAGAATCCAGTCAAACACCCTCAACCTCGTATGGTGATTTCCAGGTTTTTCCACCAGAGCAGTAGGAGACTCTGCTCACAGAAGGAGGTCGTCCAAGTAGCCCAGTACCACAATCCCCCATTGGCATAACAAAGCTAGCACCAGGACCAACACTTTCGTGAAGACCCGAGGCAAGACCAAAGACGCCACAGATATGCTCCTCTCCCACGGCAAAGCGGAGGACGCGCTGGAGACCGACACATATTGGAATGTGAAGGCAAGCATCATTGAAGTCGATTGAGGCAAGAAAATCCCCCTGATGCAGGGAAGCAACCACCGTGCGAACGGACGCCATTTTGAACCCGCACAAAGCAGTTCAGCGCCCTGAGGTCCAGAATTGGACGCACCTTGCCTTACTTCCTGGGGACTGTAAACAGGTTTGAGTAAAAGTATTGAAAATGTTCTGAAGTTGGAACCATCGCCCGGAAAGTAAAAAGGTCTTGCACTGCCCCAAAAAGAGCCTATAAGCGAACCAGGGACAGTCGCACGTTGGAAGGAAGAACCTTACTGGAGGGTAATAACGAAACTCGATCTTGTAGAGAATTATCTCATGGACCCACCTAACTTGTACCAGGGGAGTCCGTGGGTCTGGGAACCAGCAAAGACATCCCCCACCCCAGATACAGGTGAGGGCGCGCCTTCATGCTGAAGGGGCCTTGTCCACGGGTCTGGAGTAGCCCGCTCTTGACTTGCCAGACCAAGTTTGCTCGGATCTTCCAGAGGAGGCCCCGAAGGGCTCTGATCACTTGTCAGTCGACCCTGAGGGACAAAAAAAAACAAAAAACGTATGAGCAGAGAAGGGGGGCACACGTCTATGACGAGGGTCCTTGCCCTTAGTAGCCTGCGGGAGAAAGCTACTCTTCCCCCCGTGAGACCTTTAATGAGGTCATCCAGGGTAGCACCAAAAACAAGCAATCTCCTTGAATGGGAAGATCAGTCAAAGCCTTTTTAGAAGTCTGGTCCACAGACCAGTATTTGAGCCAAAAGATAAGCCAAAGGACCACTGCCGAAACAGAGAGCCGAGCCACTATGGGGCCGAATCCAAAGAGACATCACAGATAAACTGGCTTCTAGGGCACACATACACATATATATATATATATATATATATATATATATATAAATAAAGAAAAAATAAATTATATAGGAACTCACAGACTTGTGCTGCAACAAATTGGCCTATATTGATGAAGAAATTTGATTTTTCACATTTTTTTATTGGGTATGTTTTATAGTAGAAAGTAAAAAAATATAATTTTTTTTTTTTTTCAAAATTGTGGTTCTTTTTTGTTTATAGCGCAAAAAGTGAAAACTGCAGGATGTGATCAAACCAAAAGAAAGCTCTATTTTTTTTAGTGGGGAAGACATCAATTTGATTTAGGCACATCTGCGCATTTGTCAGGTAAAGCAACACAATGCGGCATGGTCATTAAGAGGGTAAAACCTTCCGGTTATGAAGTGGTTAAACATGTGAAACCTGTGAAGATGTGGCATAGTCTACAACAGAAGCGGATTCTTACCAATGCAGTAGCATGCTTCATTTAAAAAAATAAATATCAATCTTTTATCTTTTTAGAGAATGGAAAATTTTTTAATTTCCCTATGGAGAATACTGTACCAAGTTTCAGCAGGGACCAGCCGAGATTTGAACCATGTGTGGGCAAGCTGATTGTGCCCACGTTGACGGGTTGATCAACTTGGGTACAACCAGCATGCCGGATTATTCATGCAATTATTGCCAGCAGTTAAAGCCACTAGCAATAATCACAGAGTTCTCCTGGCCTGGACAGCTCCCCCCACCATACAGGAAAGAAAATTGCTCCATCTATGCCTATGGCCTTAAGATAAAGGGCAGGAAAGTAGAATATAAAAACAAAAGAAATAAAGTAGAATGCTTTGCCTTCGTGGAGTTTTTATCTTCCGAGAATCACAACAAACAGATTACTGGTGGAGCTGTCCCATGACATAGGAGCTGTGACATTAATTCTTGTTTCAGTGCGGTGATTCATACAGGGACTCTACAGCATCCGCACTTTGTTTAGTAGACCTGACAGGTACCCAGGCTTCAAGACAAAAACATTTTCTTCCTGTTAAGGCGCATTCCACAAAGATGACATTTACACCGCGAAGAGTAAGATTTCACATTAGTGTTCTGGCTGGATTAAATGAAACGGTGCTTATTACTTGTTATTTTCAAATATCACAAAAACAATGTAGTGGTCGGTTAGAATGATCAAACTTTCTTATTCTAATCACTTCTTCCACTTAATCAGCTCATATTCAATATGAAACAAAAAAAAAAAAAAAAAAACGTACTCCGAGGCTATAGAATGGGTACTCGTCTAATTCTTCTGACATAAAAATATGCAAAATCGATTCAAATAATTTTCATTTTGCACCATGACTGCTGGTGAGGAAGAGACAGCTGCAGCCTGTACACCCCACAGTGATCTCACTAGATCTCATCTATGTGAGCAACATCGAACCACCACTTGCATCATATACATAACCTATGAAAAAATAAAAAACACTCAGAACAGCCATTAAGGAAAAACGCCACGGGAACAAATGTAAAACCAGTGAACGGGATTTCAAAAGTTGTTTTTAAGCTTTTCAATTTAGTTTAATTTTTTTTAATCTACAACATACATACCAAATGCCTGCCGATTCTGCCATGATTAGGTCCTTATTTGGAGTTTGGCGTCTTAGTGTTAATGTACAGAAGGAGAATTACATTTTTTGCATTTTACTTTGTATATTCTATGTTGAAAATGATTTAATATTTTTGATCATTATTTTACATATACATTTGGGTTGATTAAGTAAAGGCAAATCCACTGTGCACTACAAGTGCACTGCAACTGCATCTGGAAGTGCAGTTGCTGTAGATCTGAAATGAGGGGAAGCTCTGCTGATTTCTATCATCCAATCATGTGCAGGCAAAAATGCTGTTTTCCCCTTCCGAGCTACAGCGACTGCATTTCCAAGTGCACTCGTAGTGCACAGTGGATTTGCCTTTAGTAAATAAACCCCAATGTTATGGTTTTGTTTTTTGTTCAGTAGTGTTAGTGCCGGTTCACACTAATACGACTTGTCAGGCGACTTGGTCAGCCTGGCAAGTCGTGCACCGTCGCGGTCATTGAGTAGTACAGGACCGGTTCTAATAGGAGCGACACAAGTTGCTCCGACTTAGAAAAAAAGGTCCTGTACTACTTTGGGGCGACCTGGAGGCGACTTGCATTGACATTCATTTTATGAAGTCCGTGCAAGTCGCGCCGAAGTCACGCTGCACGCGACTTCACAGGTCGCCCCCTAAGTCGGAGCGACCTAGTGTGAACCCGGCACTTATGCTGCCATCCCATAATATTTCCCCACGCCCAGCAGGGTCCTTTGTGGACACCACCTGAGGTCAGTCTGGTGTAGTATATATGAACCATACTGTTACTCACATCTTATCTGTCACCTTGGACTTTACCCTAGTGTCCTAGCTTTCACCATGCACTGGGTTTTTATTGTCATTGTGTTCCTTGCATTTTTCCGCGGGGGGGGGGGGGGGGGGTAATAAGGTGATCATATGATCAAAAGCCCTTATTGGGAAAATTCTGTCCTGTTCTAAAGACAACCGTAGAATTTTAGTTGCAACTCACTTCCAGGTCATATGATGCCATGGCCTGCTGGGTGTGGATGTCCGTAAAAGGAAATTAAGAATCTGAACCCATAATGCAGAGCTGCTGAGAATCACATGACCCAACATGCCAACTTCCCTTGGCACCAGCACATAGACTGAGGTTATTTTTATTTTTTTGCACCATTTTACTATCTCCTACAAAGCCACAGACTTCAATTCCAACAGATCTGATTGTCAGAACTGGCCCTACAGAACAATCGTGAGCTTAATAACACACCAGATGTACAACGGATACAGCTTCTCGTGGCCCTAATTTATACGGCATCTGCACAATAACAGTACCGTATCAGTGTTTTACACCAGAATATACACTAAAGACAGATGTTAATCCTCCAGGGAGTACAAACCCTACGGCAGCTTAGGGAGCCCCATCAATTTAGATATAGATTAGGAATAAATCAAAGTGTAATACATCTCTTTACACACACTAAAGCTCATTAGTCTGCAAGGAGATAAGGGCTGTACCTTCTGCTTCGCCATGGCTAGTCATGCTTTTTGGTGTTCATTAGTGTGAGCACAGCTTACCTATGGACCTTGGATGACCGTTGATACAATATCATGTCAATTGAATGGCTTGGATATTTTGAGGAGATCGGCTCCTGTTCTTTAGGAGACAATGCCAGCCTCTGCCATTCACATAAACATTGTGTGTATGAGAACTGACTTTCTAGAGGATCTGCTGTCAGGTTGTCCCCTAACCGCCAACTGAAGTCCATTATCTAAAGCAAGCATTAAAGAGACCATGTCACCTTGCCAATTTAGAGCAAAGATAGAAGACCTGTTTAAAGCTTACCATCATACTCGCCTTTAGTTCACACCTCCATGTCACATGACTGTATGAGTTTTCACACGACACATAGGGCAGCTCAACCATTTTCATGAAAAACACGCTAAAGAAGCCCCTGCACATGTTTTGGGTGTAGGGCATCACATTTTTTCTGGCAGCATTTGGGATGCCGTTAATTAATGGCACTTCAAGTGTGACGCACAGTTTTCATTTTTTCACGTAACACGCAGGTGTGAATAAAGCCTTACAATGCTCCCCTAATGCTCCTGATTTGGCTGCCACCTTATTTTACCCAGTGTCAGCGCTTATAGAGAGTGGTGAGGTCAACCTTTCCCCAGTATGTGACAGTGCTGGGGCCTAAAGACTGGCTCCTAGGCCCAAGCATTGCATCATGGGAGAGGGTCACATGCGCCATCATTTGGGGTCTATTTAAAGTGATTGTAAAGTATTGTTTTTTTATTTATTTAAAATAATAAACATGTCATACTTACCTGCTGTGTGCAGTGGTTTTGCACACAGCAGTCTGGATCCTCCTCTTTTTGGGTCCCTCTCAGTGCTTCTGGCCCCTCGCTCCTGCTGAGTGCCCCCGCAGCAAGCAGTTTGCTATGGGGGCACCCGAGCCAAGTCACAGCTCCCCGTTTCTATTTAGACATGAAGCCAAAGCAGAGCCCTGCCCTTTCTCTTCTCATTGGCTGACTGACTTTGACAGCAGCGGGAGCCAATGGCGCCAAGCTGCTGTCTCAGCCAATCAGGAGTGTCCCGGGCAGTTGAGACACTGATGCAACATTGCTGGATTGTGATGGACCTCCGGTAAGTGTCAGGGGGGCTGCTGCACAGAGAAGGCTTTTTATCTGGCATAGAATAAAAAATAAAATAAAAAAAAACTTTTTCCTTTTACAACCACTTTAGGGTGCCCACAGACACATTGACTTCAGCCATTTTGGCTGAAACCGTCTGGATGAGGTTGAAGATTTAATGTCTGTGGAATCTTCCTGGTGTTGACAGCTGTCCGCTGAGGGAATGAACGATCAGATAGATCATAAAAACTGCCCAATTGCTATCGTTACCACAGCGTTACCCCCCACTAATCCACCTCTGGTTCTACAGATAGCAAGCATGCCCAAAAGGTGGTTAACTTATGCCTGGGTAAGTGACTGCCTATCAAGTCTAATGGAAAATGGAACAGAACAGTCAGATCTGGAAATCTTTAGGGCAGTAATGCTTTTCCATTCTGCAACAAGCATGTGCACATCAGATGCTGGGACACCCCAGAGATACATGAACATCCCAGACTCCACCTTCAAAAACAAGTCAGCTATAGCATCGGCCATTTCTCTATTCTTAAGCCAGGCCTAGCCAAACGAGGTCATACATTCCAGGGATCTTCAGGAGCGGTTTTCTAAGCTAAGCACACCCTCCAGCATACATACCTGAGCTAAGGGCAGATGGATTCCAGGAAGTAAATGCTACATGAATCATCTGCCCTTACTCAAGATGGCCATGGCTAGAAATGCTAGGGAAGTGTTTTTCAAAGAGATTTCTCAGCAAAATAAAACATGGAGACATGGATGGATGGATGAGCAAGTTTTTTTTTAATATTACAAAAAAAAACTATATATATATATATATATATATATATATATATATATATATATATATATATATATATATATATATATATTTATTAAATAGTGTTTTCTTGGTTTGTAGTTCTCAGATGCCATGTAGTTCAGCTTTAAACAGAAGGATCAGTAATCCTTGTCAAGTAAAATAATACCCGTTTAAGTCGAACACAATGGTGAATGCAACCTTGTGATCAATATTCTGATATGGACAAAGAAAGAAGACAATACAAAGAGCTTTAGATTTATCTAAGTTGCTCCATATGCAGGAGGAAGGGAAACATATGGGCATCAGATGTCCATGTGAAAAGGCCTATGCTCAGCAGATTTCAATTATTATGTAAATAGGACTGTATGAGGAATGTTCAAAATGAATTACATGAATACTTAAACCAGTAGTAAAGGTTTGTTGCTTAGTATATCGATATTATTAAAAGGTGGACATGGACATCAGTTGAATGTTTACATTCACAATCCATATTTTACAAGATTACAGCATATAGATGCACACTTATCACACAAGACTACATACTTCTACATTGTGCAAATATCATGCATACTAAAATCAGCAGGTCCCACCAACATTAGTCTAATGCCTACCCCATGTAAAAGGAACATCGAATAACTAAAAGGTTGAATGTAAATAATAGTTCCTTTGATCCTGTATCGATTATAAAAGAGCGTTCTGGCCGATTCCTTGTCCTGCAAGAATATCGCACTATCATTTCTTGTTCCTGTTTTATGCTTTGATGAATAGGAGTCTTGTTGGATAGGACATTAATACTAATTTAGATAAAAACAAACCCAGCTAGAGCCCTACTAGAGTAAAAAAAATAAAAATAAAAAATGCTCATCAACCGGATATCTGGTTTAAGTCACCCATTATGATTCCAAAAGATCGCTGCCAAGTGTGCCAGATAACAAACCCTAATACACTGTTTTTAGCTTATAGCCACAACCACACTGATGCTCTATAATAAAAGCCATGGTACGGTTGTTAACATGCTGCTGGTTTAATGCTGACACTCATTGGAAATGTTATTTTCCAACAGGCTGAAAAACTGATCAGTGGTAATATACAGCAGGTAAAATAAGTATTGCACACATCACCATTTTTTCTAGGTAAATATATTTTTAAAAGTGCAATTGACCTGAAAATTGTCAACACATGTCGGTAACAACCCATGCAATTCATACATACAAATAAACCAAAACAAGTTCAGAAATTGGTTATATGTAATAAAATGGAATGAGTAAGGGAAAAAGTATTAAAATACGCTAACTAAAATGTATTTAATACTTTGTACAAAATCCCTTGTTGGTAATGACAGCTTCACAACGCCACCTGTATGGAGAAACTACGTGCATGCATTGCTAAGGTGTGATTTCGGCGCTTTCTTCTATACAGTCTTTAAATCTTGAAGGATCTGTGGGCCTCTTCCATGAACTCTGATATTTAGTTCTTTCCATAGATTTTCTATTGGATACAAGTCAGGTGATTGGCTGGGCCATTTTAGCAGCTTTATTTTCCTTTCGTTGAAACCAATTGAGAGTTTCCTTGGCTTTGTGTTTGGGATCATTGTCTTGCCCAAATGTCCACCCGTTTCATCGTCATTATCCTGGTAGATGGCAGCAGATTTTTATCAAGAATGTCCTACAGAAGCATTTACAAACTTCTGAATGTTCCAGTGAACACTGTTGGTGCCATAATCCGGAAGTGGAAGGAACATAATTTCACTATAAATAGGCCACAACCAGGTGCTTCTCGGAAAATTTCTGATAGAGGAGTGAAAAGAATTCTCAGAAGGGTTGTCCAAGAGCCAAGGAGGTGGAGAGCTTCAGAAAGACCTGGAATTAGCAATTACAATTGTTTCAATGAAAACAATAAGTAATACACTCAACCGCCAGGGCCTGTATGTGCGCTCACCAAGCAAGACTCCATTGCTGAAGAAAAAGTATATTGAAGCTTTTTTAAAGTTTGCTGCATATTTAGACAAGCCTGTAAAATACGGGGAGAAAATAGTCTCGTCAGATGAGACCAGAATTTAAACCCTTTTAATGCAATAATACACACCATGTTTGGAGGTCAAATGGCGCTGCACATCAACCCAAAAAACACCATACCAACAGGAGGTTGGAGGTGGGACCATCATGGTGTGGGGCTTTTTTTCTGCATACGGTACTGGAAAACTTCATTTAAATTCATCCTTCCTTCAATGCAATGAAGTTTTCCAGTACCGTATGCTAAAAAACAACCCCGCACCATGATGTTCCCACCTCCAACCTCATGTTGGTATGGTGTTTTTGGGTTGATGTGCAGCGCCATTTGACCTCCAAAATGGTGTGCATTATGGCATCAAAAAGTTTTAATTTTGGTCTCATCTGACGAGACTATTTTCTCCCCGTATTTTACAGGCTTGTCTAAATGTGCAGCAAACTTTAAACAAGCTTCAATATTCTTTTTCTTCAGCAATGGAGTCTTGTGTGGTGAGCGTACATACAGACCATGGCGGTTGATTGCATTACTTATTGTTTTCTTTGAAACAATTGTACCTGGTAATTCCAGGTCTTTTTGAAGCTCTCCACAAGTGGTCCCTGCCTCTTGGACAACTCTTCTGAGAATTCTTTTCACTCTTCTATCAGAAATTTTCTGAGAAGCACCTGGTCGTGGCCTATTTATGGTGAAATGATGTTCCTTCCACTTCCGGATTATGGCACCAACGGTGTTCACTGGAACATTCAGAAGTTTGTAAATCCTTCTGTAACCAATACCATCAGCATGCTTTCCAACAATAAGGCTGCAAAGGTCTTAAGTCCCAAGTCTTTACCCATGTCATGCCTTTTTGCACCTTCCTTTCTAGTGTTCAATACTTTTTCCCTGTGTCATTCCATTTTATTACACATAACTTAATTTCTGAACTCATTTGTTTTGGTTTCTTTGTATGTATGGATTGCATGTATGGACCTGTTCAATACTTATTTTACCCACTGTATCAAAACCATCTTCTCCTTTTATTCAACTGTCATAGGAATTCCAAACTCTATGAATACATTCAATTGGGACCAGAGGCATGGCTGCCAGGAACCTTGCTGCAAGCCTTCCGTGTGCTAGACTTGATCGGTTGGCACAGAAGAGCTACTGGTCTTTGTCAAACAGTAATAACAAATTCTCAGATGCTGGCTCTGCCACACAGATGACAGTGTCTCTGAAAAGAGGAAGGTAGGGCAGTGGATGCCAGGCATTCGGAAGGCGAGTCTGCTGTTTTTTTTTTTTTTTGGAGGGGGCGGGTTGTGCTTTTTTTCATCCTCTTTAAATCTCACTGTATTGAAATACCGTATATACTTGAGTATAAGCCAAGTTTTTCAGCACATTTTTTTTGTGCTGAAAACGTCCCCCTCGGCTTATACTCGAGTCAACAAAAAAAAAAAAGTTCCCGGCCGCTCCGACGTGCTCGGGACAGGCCGGAAATAGCCGAACGTATACCAGCTGTCCCGAGCGGCGGCGGCGCGTGCGCAGTGACGTGTCGGGGCCAGGCGGCGCCATTTTTAAAATGAAGGCGCCTCTGGAACAGGTAAGTGAGACAGCCGCACTAGTATGCCCGCAACCTCTTGTACCATGCTTGCCACCCTGAATTCTCCTGTACATGCCAGCCACACTGCATTCTCCTGTACCATGCTTGCCACCCTAAATTCTCCTGTACCATGCCTGCCACCCTGAATTCTCCTGTACCATGCTTGCCACACTGAATTCTCCTGTGCCATGCTTGCCACTCTGAATTCTCCTGTATCATGCCTGCCACACTGAATTCTCCTGTACCATGCCTGCCACCCTGAATTCTCCTGTACATGCCAGCCACACTGCATTCTCCTGTACCATGCTTGCCACCCTGCATTCTCCTGTACCATGCCAGCCACACTGCATTCTCCTGTACCATGCCAGCCACACTGCATTCTCCTGTACCATGCCTGCCACCCTGAATTCTCCTGTACATCCCAGCCACACTGCATTCTCCGGTACCATGCTTGCCACCCTGCATTCTCCTGTACCGTGGCCAGCCACACTGCATTCTCCTGTACCATGCCAGCCACACTGCATTCTCCTGTACCATGCCCGCCACCCTGCATTCTCACCCTAGGCTTATACTCGAGTCAATCATTTTTCCCATCTTTTTGTGGTAAAAGTAGGGGCCTCGGCTTATACACGGGTTGGCTTATACTCGAGTATATACGGTACTATGCTGCAGTTGTAAGCAATGCGTATGGCTTATGGTTGTGGTACGCTCCTATTGACGGTGGGGCAACCTATCAAACTACGGAAACCAAGTCAAGATTGCAGTAGTAATGCCATCTGTAGAGCTTTCTCCGGCTGTAATGGTAGCCTTTAGGTGGACAGAAACTGCAGCTGTGGAAGGAACCTAACTACAACAGTAAGAAGGCCATCTACTAACATTTCCCTAGTATAAAAATAAAAAATAAGCAAAAGACACAGAGGTGGAGTCATAGCGGATAGCAAAGTTTGTTAGATTTAAAAATACATGTTCATTTCACTGTGTTGTTTCACACTCATCTTCCATTTTAAACCCTATGTATGATGTAAACCTCTGTGGTCAATGCGTATCCAAAATTAATTCCATAGGGCACAGAACATCCAGGACTTTAGACATGATAGGGGTATGACCTGGATAACTGCACATGCACTTATTATAGGACAATATCATTTGGACATTAAATTGCCGAAACCTTTCGATTTGGAAAGAACTACATATGAACAAATCTACTTCTATTCCAAATCCAGATATTGAGCTAACTGCTCCATTTTTGATGTACACAGATACACCCACACTTTTTGCACACTGTTGGTCTATAAACATATACAATGCTTGTACATGGGTTTAACTTTAACATAAAATGGAAATTACATTTTTTTAACAAAACAAGTTATTACGGAATTTCACATTGCGGAAAGTATAGAAAGCAAAGCTGAATACATACAGACATAGCGTGGCATGCAATTAGTACATGTATCATTTTATGGGGGTGCAAGAGTTCTATAGAGTTTGACAGAGCTGTATATCACAAGGTATGAATCATGCAATACCATCAATTAAAGTTTTGACTAAACCAATAGAGATAAATAAACCAAACAAAGCAATGTGCCCGCATCTCGTTTATAAGAAGGGTTTAGATGGGGTAGTCTGGGTAGGTATATGTGTGAAGGAAACAGAAGTGCTAAAATACCAGAGGGTAAGGGGCACTGGTCATCATGGGTCATCCCTTATGGGAATAAACAAGTTTCTTATATGAAAAAAATTGTTAACTAGGAAAAGCCACGTTCCAAAAGCTGGAAGGAGGTTTGCAAGTCAACACATTGCTAAAAGTCCAACAAGTCATAAGAGTAGTTCTGAGACCGGAATAACTGTGTAATGTTCAGTAAGGTGTTAGGCTAGAACCCTCTTAAATAAATGATGGGTCAAAAAATTGAATATCTTTACCCATTAGGGTAGGGTAAACTTCATAAAATATGGAATCACACTTGCTTTCAATTTATACTTGAGGCTAGGCTGTATCTCATAAAAAAAGGGGGGGAGCCGCGACCTATGTAGTAGCCTCAGAGCTGCTTAGAGGCTCATTTCCGACAGCTGATCGTAGGGGGTTGGGATGTTCTTGGGCTCTCCACTTTCTAGCTTAAAGCTTAAAATCACTTGATTAGTTCATTACAGGGTCAGGGAATTTTTTTTTTTAACTGGTTAAGCAAAACAGCCATTGGTTGTAAAACTGAGTTTCCGTTGCCTTTCCCAGGACCAGCACTAGACTGTATAGTCTGAACATGGCGGACTGCATTATTTTACCCAAGCAAAGGATGGAATTCAGCTGCTTATATATTATCAGCTGTCAAGCTCAGCCTAATGATCACTTATTGGCTTCAGATTTGCATTCACTTATTGGCTTCAGCTTTGCATTTATTTTTACCTAAGTAAACTGGGCCACAATGGCAAACAATCGTTGACATTCGACAGTTCTAGCATGCGGTTTTTTCATGACTCATCTGTTACTGCTGTATCTTTCACACTGTAGGTTCAGTAGTAACGCTTCAAATTTAAATGTTAATCAACCATTTTTTTTTTTCATGGTATCAGCCTAATTATTTATGCGATTACCATAGTAACTATTTAGGAACACTGTCACATTCAATTTGCGTCAGTGCTGCAATGTTCTGGGCTCAGGTTTGTTGCTGGTCACTTACAATTAGATCTGTAAGTAAATAATTGAAGGTCTCCACATTTTCTGTTACATTGTATAAATTAGCAGGCAAATCAGCCAGTCGGGAAAAACGGCATCTAATTTGCCCAATGTTAGTTTTGTCCCAGTATCGCTGCCTTTCACACAACCAATTTGGTGGTGACAATTATCTCCAGGGATGTCCCATTAGGCCCGAACTCTGTGTGACCTCCCCCCCCTTGTTCACGTGAGAGTATTCGCTCTATAATCAAAGCTCCAAGCTGGGGGAAGCAAATTGTCATGGCTAGGGAATCCAACAGCGTGCTTGCCCGTGAGTGCACAGTCGTAGCCTAATCCCAGCTGAAGTTGCCATAGTAACAGTGTGACAATCCTGCCAAGTAAAAAGGTTCAACATTCAACATTTTCCTACATTAGGCAAAGTCCATAGGGAATCTGTGCTGGAGAATTTCAGGTAGAAGTGAAAGTAAAACATGTCAGGGGCAACAAAACAAGTATACAAAATAAAGCGTCATACAGGATAAAAAGGAAAAAAAATGATTCATATACAAAGAAAAGGGATAAACAAACATTGGCAGCGTACGTAAAAAAAAAAAAATGTACACAATTTCTTCTATGGGGTTGATTTACTAAAACTGGAGAATCTAAAATCTGGCACAGCTGTGCATGGTAGCAAGTCAGCTTCTAACTTCAGCTTGTTCAATTAAGCTAAAAAAAAAAAAAAAAAAAAAACTGGATCCCTTTTGGTTTCTATACAGGGGTGCACCAGATTTTGCTTTCTTGAGTTTTAGTAAATCAATCCCATAATGTCTGCTTAATTAGTGCTTCCCACAACAAATTTGTAAATATGGCTTATGCCAATTTAATAATTTGTTGCATGGTGGTCTTGCGCCAGATTTGTGCCAAAAGTATGGTGAAAAATTGAGGCAATCTTCCATAGGAAATTTTATCCTCTTTCCTGCTTTGCTACACCCTGCTGGCTGTCCATACACCCCCCCCCCCTTCCTACAGTGCTGGTTGGCAATACATCCCATCTGGCTATTTATTATATTTATTACAGGAGCTTACAATCGAAGGTCCCTAACTCACAATCATACTAGTTAAAGTGAATATAAAAAGACAGAAGGTTTTTTTTTTATCTTAATGCATTCTATGCATCAAGATAAAAAACCTTCTGTATGGAGCAGCCCCCTAAGTAAAGAAAAGGGGGTTTGAATAAGCCCCTTTTACCTGAGCCCCATCTCAATCCATCAATGTTGCACGAGAGAGACTTGGCTGTCCGGTGACTCTCCCTCCTGATTGCCTGGAATACACAGCGGGTGCCATTGGCTTTGGCTGCTGTCAAAGTCAGTGAACCAATGGCCAAGGCGCGGCCCCGTGTCTGAATGGACACACTGAGCAGTGTCTCGGCTCGGGTGCCCCCATAGCAAGCTGCTTGCTGTGGGGGCACTCAGCAGGAGGGAGAGGCCAAGAGCACTGGCAAGGGACCAGGAAGAGGATCTGGGCTGTTCTGTGCAAAACCAACTGCACAAAGCAGGTAAGTATAACGTTTGTAATTTTTTTTAAATAAAAAAAGGAAAAAAAAAAAACACAAGACTTTAGTATCACTTTAACCTATCAGCAATTCAGCATGTCTTTAGAGTGTGGGAGGAAATCAGAGTACCTGGAGGAAACCCACGTAGGCACAGGGAGGACACATATACTACAATACTACAAGCAGGTAGTGCTGCCAAGCAAAAGCACTAAGCCACTGTACTGCCCACAGTATTTATGACACTCTGGTAATGGTGTAGATTTTAGAACTGGTTTTAGGATTACAACATTGGCACACAGCATAGAACTTGTAACTTGATTTTGTGTAGTTGGTACAAGCCATAGAACTTGAGGAATTTATTTGGTAATTTGGTGCACGAAATGGGTTAATATTTACATTCAAATAGTAGATAATTTGCTTTGTTGATCCAGCTGAACGTGTATAAGCAGGTTTCCTGAGATAACCAGCAGTGGTAAAATAAAGTGGACCCCGTAGTAGAAATATGTGAGGTGGCATCACAACCTTGGATTGGGAGGACTTGTTTGCACGACTCTTAGCTCTGACAGTACAAGAATGTACTGAGCTGATTGGTTCAATTCATACTTTCTGGCTGGGGGCTATCAATGTATAGAGCCCAAAGCGTTGACTGCCTACTGTTCCAATGGCTTCTTCCACTGCCCAGTAAGATTGTACCCTGGCTTTTAAGTCTGCCACACCAATCCCAGTCCATCTCCACTCCAGCCCTGGGGCTTGTGTTCTCTAAAAGCAAATCTTCTACCCTCACAGGCTCACTATAGCACTAGTGCTGCATAATAAGGGCCCATGCACACAGATGAGGTTTCATTCTCTGCCCTACAAAAACAAACATTCTATCTTCTCAAAAGCATGACAATGGGCAAATGGACATTTTAATGTTGCTGTGCAAATGTCTGAATTCCTTCATCTACAGTCCATGTCTGTTTCGTCTTTGTGCATGGGGACATGGCTTTGTTTAGGATACGTCTACTTTTCTGTATTCAGTGCATATAAGCACAGGGCGGCATCTTTATGTGAGCAGACAAGTACATTGTGGGATTGGGAAGTAGAGGTAAATACATGTACATGTTAGGGTTAAAGTGATACTAAACACACACAGTTTAATTTACATTGTCCCTTCTATTTCTGTACTTTCTTCCTAATCGATATACTGCTGTCACATAAGCAGGAGGAGCCTCTAGTCCTCTGCTGCTGGTCACATGTTCAGAATAAGAAAAAAACTGCCTATGGAATACAGTGTAAAAATCAATAAATATCAATAAACTGGTTTATTTGTCATACAAATATATATTTGAAATCAAATTTTTATTATTTTTGGCAATAATATGGTGTGGGCGGATTTCTGCCAGTCACAGGCTGTGTCATGCCCCTGTAGCCTGTGTCTTAGAATAAGAGGGAGGTGAAGCCACCATCAATTTACATGCAATATCCTGTCCCTATTGTGTTTAGCTAGTTAGTGTGCATGGAGAAGGAGGAGGGAGTGGGTTGTCATTTACCACTGTGTATACGCCCACATGTGTGATTCTATACTTACATGGGCTGCTCAGATGTGATAGGGAGGAAATGCTCAGCATAGAAACTCACTGAACACTGAGCATGTGCAGAGTTACCACCACAGCTTCAAACTTTCTATTTGAATTGGGGACTTGGGCAGAAGGTGGAGATAGAGAGCAGCAGGATCAGCCAGTTTTTTTGCAGAATACAGTAATCCCCCGCTCCATCACAGTTCAGTTTTTGCGGTCCCGGTAATTCGCGTTTTTTTTTGTAATGTTATTTTACTATATAAATCATTAAAAATGAAATATTTTTGTGTTTTCCATAGCTCTTGCTATGTCTCTTAGTATCTTTTATGTGTTTAAATGAGTTTCTATTGTTTTAAAAGTGTGTTTAAAGACCTTAAAATGCTTTTACACGTACAGTGACAGTAAAATAAACATGCCTACAATGCATTTTAATAGAGTTTTTCTATTTCGCGGAATTTCACTTTTCGCGGCTGGGTCCGGAACGTAACCCCCGCAATGGAGGGGGGTTTACTGTACAGAAAACTAATCTCATAGTAAATAAGAGAGTATGAACAGCATGTAATACAGCATTTATTGATTGTTTTTTTATGATGTGGGTTTAGTGACACTTTAAATCATGTTTCCATTCTATAAAAATAAAACTGCCCAAGGGGCAATTTTTAGCATATACTCTATTGTGTGAGATTTCCACTGGAAAACCTCGGACCATGGTTATAGTGATAGCCCTACTTGTCCAGTAGCAGATGTCAGTGGCAAACAAAGGATCTGCACGTGATCAGATTATTTATAGACATGAGACCAAAATCTAGTTGTGTGGATACAACAAATCTACTACAATTACAGGGCAGACTAAAGTAGATCTATAATACACATATGTAGACATCTTCTATAATGAATCCTATTCCTGCACAGACCACAATGGTTGTGCTCAGGGTGGATAAAAATCATTGATTAAAAAAAAAAAAAAAAAGTTTTGTTTTTATTTAAATGAATTTTTTTTTATTTAAAATCAGATATCTTTTATTTATTTATTTTTTTCATTTAAATCTTATTAAGTGCCGTTCACATATGTGCGGCTGCGGCGATCGCATGTAATGTCGGAGCGCACTGCTCCTTCATTACATGCGATCGGCTGTGCGGTGCGAGTTTAGCCATACACTTTGTATGGCTAAATTCGCACCGCACCCGCAGCAAAGACACACAGGACCCTTTTTTGCAGCCGCATCAGGATCGGATCGCACAGCGGTTCACACTTGTGCGATCCGATCCTGTGCGAACTGCAAGATCGCACTGCGATATGCGATCAAACTGGGGGTGTCGTTAAGATTACATTGACACCCCCAGCGTATCGCATATGGCAGTGTGAACCGCCAGGGGTGCGTTTGCGATGCGGGAACAGGCTGCGAATTCGCAGCCTTCCCGCATCGCATAAGTGTGAACCGGGACTAAATAAAATGCTTTTGGGTGAGATTCTATTTTTTCTATTTAAGATACATTAATAATTGAGTTTATTCAGCATGAAATGGAGCTTCGTTATGTAGCATGAGGCTGTATATTCTGCAATAGTTACAGTTAACATGCACTGCATTGATGCATTCACACAATTTCACACTAACTACCAGCAAGAATGAGTCCTTACATTTAAAGAGCACCTGTCATTTCAGATCCATCATGGCAGCGCCTGTTAATGAGCATCCACTCACCTTGCTGCCACGTCCCTCACCTTATTGTGTCACTGCCGTATCATCAGCCATCCTATTAAAGTGAATGGGACGGTCAATGAGTCAGGGATGACAGTTGCTCTTTAAAATGATGGTTTAAATCAAGCCTTTTTTGCTAGTGATTTAAAACCGACTTGATTTAAATCAAATCCACCCTGGAGTGCCAATCTCACATCACCCTAATGTGTCATTTTTTGCTGCTTGATTCACGTCATGCCGATCTGTCCTTCATTCTCACTGCTTCAGCAGCTTAGATGTATTTTTCACAGGAAAACAAGAGCAAAAGCCACCAGAGGTTTCTCAGTGAAGGCACAAATCCATGGGGGTGAGCAGCCTGCCAAATGTCACATGTGGACTGCATGTGAGCACTGAGAACAACCCCGTACTGACTGAGGCATATTGCAGAATTTCACAGGCAAAAGAAGAAAACACAACCGACACCGGCTTACCTGCTACTGCTGCTTTTTTTCGATTTGCTTTTCCTCTTCAAGCTATCCCTCTCTTTGCTATTGTAAGGCAACATGGAAGCATAACCATGCTCGGCTTCTGTGCACAGCAGAAGAGACATGACAATTAGTGGGGTGCTACATCAATTGTCTTCCCTATAACAACACTAGCATGAGGACACAACTGCTGGAGGAAAACATCTGCAGGACAAGGTAGCTCAGGATCCTACATACAACATGCACAAGGACAATACTCGAAAAAATCACAATATTCTTAAAGGAATAGCACACGGTTTACAAGAAAGGAAGCAGGGGAGGGTGGGGTAAGAACACCATTCAGACCTACACATTCATGTATGACTTGAATTACAAGAAACAGATTAGGAGCCAAATATGTTTAATAATCAACACATTTAGTAGTGGTATAATAAATATAATAGGATTACTTGTATAGTAACATACTAAACACACAGAGTTTAATTTACATTGCCCCTTCTATTTCTGTATGTGGATGAAGGAACTGTAATTATTTAAAAAAAAAAAAAAAAAAACACAACATTTTATCTTCTCAAAAGCAAGGCAATTAACAAATGGTCATTTTAATGGTTGCTGTGCAAATGTCTGAATTCCTGCATCTACGGCCCATGTCTGTTCCGTCTTTGTGCATGGGGACATGGCTTTATTTATGGTAGGTCCAGAGGAACAGAGCTTTGCTTAGGGTAGGTCTACTTTTCTGTATTCGGTGCATGTAAACACAGGGCTGCATCTTTATATGAGCAGACAAGTGCATTATGGGATTGAACAGTAGAAGTACATACATGTACATGTTAGGGTTAAAGTGATACTAAACACACAGTTTAATATACATTGACCCTTCTATTTCTGTATGTGGATGATGGCACTGCAATTATTTGAAGAAAAAAAAAAAAAAAATCTAAGTACCTTTTTCTTAATGGATATACAGCTGTCACATGACCCAGCTCTTTCCCCAGCCTGTCTGCAGGGAAACAGTGGCAGGAGGAGCTTCTAGTCCTCTACTGCCGGTCACATGTTAAAAAACTGCCTTTGGAACACAGAGTAATAAACTGTTAAATATCAATAAACTGTTATAAAAGTCAAAACAAATTTATATTTAAATTCAAATTTGTTTTTGGCAATACCATGGAGTAGGCAGATTTTTGCCAGCCACAGTCTGTGTCACACCCCTTCAGCCTGTGTCTTAGAATAAGAGGGAGATGAAGCCTCTGTGAATCTACATATAATATCCCATCTTCGTTGTGTTTAGCTGGCTAGTGAGCATAAAGGAGAAGGAAGGGAGTGGGTTGTCATTTACCACTGTGTATGTATACGCCCACATGTGTGACTCTATAGTCACATGGGCTGCTCAGGTGTGGTAGGGAGGAAATGCTCAGCATGGAAAATCACTGTAAACTGAGCATGTGCAGAGTTGCCAACACTGCTCTGCAAAATTCCCAGCTGAATTGGGGATATAAAACAGAAGGGGGAGATGGAGAGCAGCAGGATCAACCAGGTTTTTTGCAGAATACAGAAAATGAATCCCATAGTGACTGAGTGAGTATGAATAGCATGCAAAACGGCATTTATTAAAGTGGTTGTTAACCACCTCCCCCCACTACGCTCCTGTCTCTTTATTGTGCAAGCTGTAACTTAGTGCTTTCTTTTTCAATTACCCCTTTGTATCTACTACAATACCGGTTTGATCCTACCTGGTCCTTTCTTCCTCCATGAGAGCATACCATGGCTGCTGAGCTAGGAGATCATGGTCAGCATATGTGTCTCCTTCATCCACTCTCTCCACTGTCCTCTCCCCCGTCCCCTCTGCTCTCTGGTGTTCTCCTCCTCCCCCCTCCGCCTGTCAGCTGTGTGTGTGTGTTGCCCCTCCCTTCCTGCCTCTATTAGTATTTATTTAAACATTTAAAAAATGTACTGCCAGCCCCTCTCTTGTATTCAGCTATAACACACAGTGTAGGTGTATGTGGAAAATGCTTCTAAATACCATTTTTGCAGATATCTTAAGGCCAGTCACGTGACTCCCGGCCGCTCTCCACCCCCATCTAAGGGCTACAGTGAGAGGAGCCGAGCGGCCAGCACAGCAGTCATGTGACCCCCCGGCTGGCGTCAGCAGGAGATCCCTACTCCTCCTCCTCCTCAGAGTAAAAGAACGGCCAGGAGTCATATGACCGGCCCGAAGATATCTGCAAAAATGGTATTTAGAGGATTTGTTTTCCACATACACTTACACAGTGTGTTATAGCTGAATACATGAGAGGGGCTGGCAGTGTAATGCAGCTCCAAGGCGACAAACACTTTAATAGTTTTTTTTTTATGATGTGGGTTTAGTGAACTTTAACTTAGTGTTCATGATAAACGAAAACATTAAAGGCTGGCCGGAGATGGATCGAAATTCAGCCAGTTTAGCGGGGACTGGTCAAATTTTGATCCACGTGTGTCCATGCCTGTTTGACAGAAGCCGATTGAATTTTGTCAAATGGGCTTGTAGGAAAACTGTAATCAATCAGCTGGCTACACTACGACATGCCGTGATTGACAGATGGCAGCCTGTCAAACGCTCCCATGTAGGTGAATGGGACCAAATGGTTGGCTCGCAGTTGTCTCATGGTCCTGCAATGCAAAAATCGCTGTTCACCAGTATCAGGAGACTGCAATATTGTGTTCCGACTGCCTGCAAACCTCCTTTCACTATGGTCTGAAAAGCAATCCACCTCAGATTGCTTTTAAGAGAGACAGTGCACCCTGTTAAGTGTGAAAAGGGCCTTGGTCCTTAACCACTTAAGCCCCAGCCCTATTTCGGACACTTTTTGTTTACAAGTTAAAACCAGTATTTTTTCCTAGAAAACCAGTCACATTCTGGCCCAACAAAAAAGGCAAGGGGTGTATGGAAGCAGCTACCAGAATACTTCCATCCAAAAAGTAAACCGTGCTGCTTGCCCGCAGCAGGGCTAAACGTTAAAAAAAATAGTTTGGACCATAGGAATTGTGCATTGCTGCACCTGGTGCCAACAGTGAATGGGCTGATAAAAGCCCAGGTGCCAGGATGTAACTTCTAGTCGCCATGGCGAGCTGGTATTTGTCATGCCCTGGTGTGCAAACTGTTGGTGCTATATAAATCCTGTATAATAATAATAATCTTCCCTTGCAAAAACTGGCCTTTTGATTCATTTTGAGATCTAACAGGAATTAGTCTGACCGTGCATTCTTTCAGCATCTAAGTGTGCAGCATAGAGGTTGGGCAGTGAACAAGTCAGCCTTCAGGTGACCTCTGACCCCTTGACAAAAGCTAAGACTGATCAGATAAAGTAAAATCGGTGAGAAAATCTTTAACACAGATTATTCTGATCCTTGCATAAACCCAGCTGTGACTGGCATTTTTTTTATTGACATTTGCAAATCAATGTCCTACCACAACTGGTGCTAACAAACCTTAAAAGTTCTATGGTTGTGCCATATGTGCTTTAATATGGAAGTAACGCCTTAAGGAAATATATGAAATCAGGCATAGCAAAGGTGTAAACCAGGGGTTGACAAACTTGCTTTGAATCCAGGAGCCAGCTTATTTGTCAAGCCCTGTCATAGGGGGTGATCCCCACATTTACCACAGTGTGATCCCCCACACTTTCCCCATGTTCACCATAGGGGGGTTGCGCTGATCCCCGCGCTAACCATGGGGGCTCTGTTGATGCCCCGCTCATCATGGGGCTTGAGGGGATGATCCTGCACACACCAGTTCCAGCGCTCCCACCTAGACTCACCTACAGCATATGTCAGTACAGTTTTATTGGGGGAGGAATGACAGAGCAGCTGGGGCCACAAAGCACTGTACTGTACACGGTTTGCCCAGACCTCTGCATTTCCATGGTGTAAATGGGCCCTAGCAGAGGATGGGAGAGAGGAGCAGAGGGCTCAGCCCTGAATACATACAGTACAAGGCAGAGCCTGACGGAAGGAGCTACCCACAGCGCATACACTGGGGGCTGGGCTATCCTCACCTCACACAGGAGCCCCGCACTAAATGGGTACCCACATGTCTGTGCACCTCTACTACACTCTATACATGGGACAAGTCCCTGTTCCAGGCAGATGCTGGCCACCGCTCTCTGCTCTTTTCCTCCGCTGTATTCCCGCTACCCCCCGTTTTGCCTTTGCTTGCCGGCTGGAAGTCTAGCTCTGAAACCGAACATCCTTTGCTAGTGGTGCTTTTCCACTGCATGGAACCGAACGGTTCGGCTCGCTTTTGCCCTTTTCCACTGCATGGTACGGTGTTGGAACGTTTCGGTACAGTACGGCGGCGCTTTTCCCACTACATGCAACCGAACGGTACAGCTCGCTTAAACAGTACCACCTCGGTTGTGGTTCCAAGAGGGTCGTACCGGTACCATATCCCACAATCCTTTGCATGCAGCCTTGATTGTTTGTCACTACTAGCCACTGATTGGTCAGAGAATCGTTGTTATCCCACCCACTTACTACTTTAGTGGAAAAGCAAACGGTACCAAACCGTACCGAACCGTTCCAACACCATACCATGCAGTGGAAAACCAAACCAAGCCAAGCAGGGACGAGTGGAGCCGAGCCGGTACTTGAAGTGGAAAAGTGCCATAGCTGCACCCGGAACTGAGGTCCAATCGAGCCCGTCCAGAGGAAAAAAAAATAAGTGCATGGCCTGGAATAAACGGGAGTAAGAGAATAAATTCTGCGCTTTTGGCCTGTATGCGGAGAGACGTTCATGGTGCTGGCATGCGACAGGCTGAGGGATAGCGGCGTTAGGAATTACTCATGCCTGGTGCTAACAAGTGAATGGGCTGACAAAAGCAGGAGGCAATTTCTAGTCCCAAATGCGACCTGGTGCCTGGGATTTGCCGAGCCCTGGTGTAACCACACTTGGTAGATTAAATCAATGGTCCATATAGTGACAATGGTTTCTTTGAAAATGTATCCATAATTGAAGCACCAATCCAGTGAGCTGACAACAAGGCAATGGTGTCCAGATAAGTAGACCGCCACCAATGGAAATAAAAATGCAAACTCACCGGATGTAGTGGCCGCCGTTACAGCAGCAAATAGGCCTCAAAAACCCCGATGGAAGTCTCTCTGGAAATCAGAAAAACTGATTTTCAGAGAGACTTCAATAGGAGTTTTTGAGGCTTATTTGCTGCTGTAATGGCAGCCACTACATCCGGTGAGTTTGCATTTTTTTCCATTGGTGGCGGTCAACTTATCTGGACACCATTGCCTTGTTGTCAGCTCACTGAATTGGTGCCTTAATTATGGACGCATATACAAAAGGAACCATTATCACTGTATGGACCATTGATTTAATCTACCAAATGTACTTCCTTAAGGAGCTACACTTTGTTTATTGTCTTTGTTATACGTTTTTTTTATACTTCTTATGTGTTAGCTGCCCCATATTTAGTTTATTATATACACACACAGCGAAGGATTCTCACAATATTATTTTAATATGGAAATGCCCATATGTACAAACCCCAGCCCATTCTGCCACAGTCTGTAACATATATATTGCTGAGCAATCAGTAGAGAAAAGATCAAGCCATTTTTCTTTAATCAAGAAGTCTGTGGATTTCCAATGACCTCAACAGAGACATTACTAATGGCAAAGGTCTATCAGACAGGGTGATTTTTTGGCCTATTCTCTATTGTTCCCCCTACAAAAAGGCGCCAATACCACCCACACCTGGTATTCGCTCGTTCGGGTTAAAAAAATACATTTTTTCTGCATTCATTTTCTGTAAACACAGCTGACCACTATCCATCGATCACAACTACAGGTGCCAGTTAACCGTTTGCCAACTGACCCATGTAGATATACTGTGGACTGGTGGCTCTCCTGCCCCAGATCACATACATGTACCTACACAAGCACTTTGAAGATGCTTCATTGCCCGATCGAGGATCTGTCATGAATGACTACAATACCACTTAAATTTAATTGTGGAACAGCATAAGTTAAGCTGCAACCAAAGAACAAATTAACAACTGGAAACAATCCTAAAATATCACAGCCAACAGATTCAATTGTACTTTATTCCATGATCAGTTGCAGAAACATCAGAAAACTACTTGTAGCCATGCCAGTGGGACTGCTAGCGAAAAACAAACAAACGAAAAAAAACAAACATAAACATACAGAAAAGCCTTTCTCAACCTTGTTATCACAAAGGAACCCTGGCTCGGGTCACACTATTGCGATGCGGGAAAGCTGCGAATTCGCAGCCTTTTCCCGCATCGCACACGCACCCCCGGCAGTTCACACTGCCATATGCGATACGCTGGGGGTGTCAATGTAATCTTAACGACACCCCCAGTTTGATCGCATATCGCAGTGCGATCGTGCAGTTCGCACAGGATGGGATCGCACAAGTGTGAACCGCTGTGCGATCCGATCCTGATGCGGCTGCAAAAATGCCTCCTGTGCGTGTTTGCACCGGGTGCGATGCGAATTTAGCCATACAAACTGTATGGCTAAACTCGCACCGCACAGCTGATCGCATGTAATGTCGGAGCAGTGCGCTCCGACATTACATGCGAACCCGGCACTCGCATGAGTGTGAACCGGGTCTACACCTTCCTAACAACTATATCTATAGTTCGCAGTACATTAGCTTGGACAGTAAGTTGATATAGAAGAATAATAAGGAACTAGCCAAACACCCAGAGGTGTTCTATGACAAAATTATTTCAGTAACGAGAAGTTTTACACTGGTGGCCAGTGGGAGAAGGACCATCTTACACTGGTGGCCAGTGGGAGAAGGACCCTGTTACACTGGTGGCCAGTGGGAGAAGGACCCTGTTACACTGGTGGTCAGTGGGAAGAAGGAGCCCCTCTTAAACTAGTGGTCAGTGGGAAGAAAGACCCCCTCTTACACTGGTGGCCAGTGGGAAGAACGACCCTCTTACACTGGTGGCCAGTGGGAAGAAGGACCCCTCTTACAGTGGTGGCCAGTGGGAAGAAGGACCCCTCTTACAGTGGTGGCCAGTGGGAAGAAGGACCCCCCTCTTACACTGGTGACAAAGTGGGAAGAAGGACCCCCTCTTACACTGGTGACAAAGTGGGAAGAAGGACCCCCTCTTACACTGGTGACAAAGTGGGAAGAAGGACCCCCTCTTACACTGGTGACAAAGTGGGAAAAAGGACCCCCTCTTACAGTGGTGGCCAGTGGGAAGAAGGACCCCTCTTACAGTGGTGGCCAGTGGGAAGAAGGACCCCCTCTTACAGTGGTGGCCAGTGGGAAGAAGGACCCCCCTCTTACACTGGTGACAAAGTGGGAAGAAGGACCCCCTCTTACACTGGTGACAAAGTGGGAAAAAGGAGCCCCTCTTACACTGGTGGCCAGTGGGAAGAAGGAGCCCCTCTTACACTGGTGGCCAGTGGGAAGAAGGAGCCCCTCTTACACTGGTGGCCAGTGGGAAGAAGGAGCCCCTCTTACACTGGTGGCCAGTGGGAAGAAGGAGCCCCTCTTACACTGGTGGCCAGTGGGAAGAAGGAGCCCCTCTTACACTGGTGGCCAGTGGGAAGAAGGAGCCCCTCTTACACTGGTGGCCAGTGGGAAGAAGGAGCCCCTCTTACACTGGTGGCCAGTGGGAAGAAGGAGCCCCTCTTACACTGGTGGCCAGTGGGAAGAAGGAGCCCCTCTTACACTGGTGGCCAGTGGGAAGAAGGAGCCCCTCTTACACTGGTGGCCAGTGGGAAGAAGGAGCCCCTCTTACACTGGTGGCCAGTAGGAAGAAGGAGCCCCTCTTACACTGGTGGCCAGTAGGAAGAAGGAGCCCCTCTTACACTGGTGGACAGTGGGAAGAAGGAGCCCCTCTTACACTGGTGGCCAGTAGGAAGAAGGAGCCCCTCTTACACTGGTGGCCAGTGGGAAGAAGGAGCCCCTCTTACACTGGTGGCCAGTAGGAAGAAGGAGCCCCTCTTACACTGGTGGCCAGTAGGAAGAAGGAGCCCCTCTTACACTGGTGGACAGTGGGAAGAAGGAGCCCCTCTTACACTGGTGGCCAGTAGGAAGAAGGAGCCCCTCTTACACTGGTGGCCAGTAGGAAGAAGGAGCCCCTCTTACGCTGGTGGCCAGTGGGAAGAAGGAGCCCCTCTTACACTGGTGTCCAGTGGGAAGAAGGAGCCCCTCATACACTGGTGGCCAGTGGGAAGAAGGAGCCCCTCTTACACTGGTGGCCAGTGGGAAGAAGGAGCCCCTCTTACACTGGTGGCCAGTGGGAAGAAGGACCCTCTTACACTGGTGGTCAGTGGGAAGAAGGACCCTCTTACACTGGTGGCCAGTGGGAGAAGGACCCTCTTACACTGGTGGCCAGTGGCAAAAAAAAAAAAAGGACCCTCTTAAAGCGGAGTTCCAGCCATTTACTCACCTGTCCAACGGTCCAGCGATGCGGCCGCCGGAAGCCTCGATCCTCTCCCTCGGCGCCGGCATCACTGCTGTGGGCACCCGGCTGTTACAGTTTGCGGCTTCACAGCCGGGTACCCACTGCGCATGCGCGAGTCGCGCTGCGCGCCGTGATTGGCCGGCAATCTTCTGGGACCTCTGATGTGTCCCAGAAGATTGCAGGGAGGGAGGGGGAGAGGAGAACTTCCGCTCAGGGCGCCGCGGCGCTCCGAGCGGAAGTGGGAGCGGGTACCTGTCAAAACTAGGTACCCGCTCCCCCCCCCAAAAAATGACATGCCAAATGTGGCATGTCGGGGGGTCAGGACTCCCTAAAGCGGAAGTTCCACTTTTGGGTGGAACTCCGCTTTAAACTGGTGGCCAGTTGAAAAATTATATTCAGTTACCAAAATACCACTGTTACTGATAGCTGAAAAGATAATTTATGTCAAGGGTAAGTTATCTAAGAGGCAGAAATTGGTAATTGTTCATGGAACCCCTAGCAACCTCTGAAGGAACCCAAGCCTATACAAATTCCACATGTAACTGGAATAAAGCCCAATCTCCGCTGCTGCAAGGCCTCAATACTAACCCCCTGCATTACGATACCATATAGGCACATTAACTGCCACACTCATTCAGCCAAACACTATTGCAAATGAACAGAAAAATAAATATTTTTTTTTCTTCTGCAGATCAAGCCAAACTGAAAAATTTCATAAAGTAAAAATTAACACTAACCTATGCGCTTTACACACCAGTACTAGATCCGAAGACATTTCATAGAAGACACAATCATTTACTAAACTACACCAAATACTAGGAGATGTTAGAGAGTAAAATGATTTCAGCCCAACATTGCAGGCATTTAAAGCATACATAAAAATATAATTTGGCTAGAATTAAAAAAAATAAAAATAAAAGAAACTATATATATATTTTTTTTTGATTTTTATTTTTTTTAATTCTAGCCAAATTATATTTTTATAGGGTCCTTCTCCCACTGGCTGTGTGTGTATTTATTATGTTTCTTTGATTTTATTTTTTTTAATTCTAGCCAAATTATATTTTTATGTATGCTTTAAATAAATGTATGTATGTGTATATATCTGAAAATGAAACAAAAAGTAAATAAACATAAACTGCAGTAGGAACGCTAACGCTACATTACATTTCTATATACACAAAACAAAAACACATTTTTTTTTCCTCCTGACAGTACTTCCCCCTCCCCCACTGGAATCTGCTCTGTTGACCGCAAGTAACACACATACAATAATTGTCTATCTATCGGTGTATACAGCCGCTGCATCCTAGACTGCAGACCTCTGCCATCTCTTAGGAGGTCACACAATATTTGGCCCTGCATTTTTTTGAAATGCAAATGACGCCTATTTTTAGCTGGAGCTTCTATCCCTTCACGGTGGTAACATTCGGAGAGCCCATGCAGAAAGGCAGGCTCCATTTTCATGCACCACATTGCTGCATGACGTGAATTATTCAATATATTAGCATAATAATAGGCTCCAAATCCAAGAGAAAAAAAATATTTTCAGGATAATTAACAACTATTATTGAGATGCTCAGCAATGACTGCTTTCACTATGACAGCAGCCCTGTGCATTGCCTAGCAGTCATGGAGACATGTGGGGGCTTCCATTAGCCCTGGCTGGACACATGGTTTTTTGCAGGAATTTAGATGACAGTTCTGCTGCAATCTCAGCCAGATTTAAAAAAAAAAAAACACAGGTGATGGTGTGCTGTGACATGCAGCCGATGTGACAGAGGGCGCTGGAATCTCACATGAATCACAGGAGGCCTGTGGATGTGATGAGTTGTAATAATAATACTACTACACTTAGATCTGATTATACAGCTGTGTACATACATCACTCATCACATGTACAGTCACATCACACAGACTGGATTTTATTAACAAGATCTGTAAATAAAGCTTCTTAGCCACATCACATCAGCCAAGCATGGCCACATCAACCTTGGCTGCATGCACCTGACAGATTTCCTTCCATACGGTCATTGTCAGGGGAATGTCACACAACACACATAGGTAATGCTTGTAAAATGGAAATGCACACAACTCTAACGCATGGCGACAAAACACGCGCCTCCTACAAAACACACGCCTCCGACGCATTACGACAAAACGCGTACCTCCGACACATGGCGAAAGAACGCGTACCTCCGACACATGGCGAAAGAACGCGTACCTCCGACACATGGCGAAAGAACGCGTACCTCCGACACATGGCGAAAGAACGCGTACCTCCGACACATGGCGAAAGAACGCGTACCTCCGACACATGACGAAAGAACGCATACCTCCGACACATGACGAAAGAACGCGTACCTCCGACACTTGGCGAAAGAACGCGTACCTCCGACACATGACGAAAGAACGCGTACCTCCGACACATGACGAAAGAACGCTTACCTCCGACACATGACAAAAGAACGCGTACCTCCGACACATGACAAAAGAACGCGTACCTCCGACACATGACGAAAGAACGCGTACCTCCGACACATGACGAAAGAACGCGTACCTCCGACACATGACAAAAGAACGCATACCTCCGACACATGACGAAAGAACGCGTACCTCCGACACATGACGAAAGAACGCGTACCTCCGACACATGACGAAAGAACGCGTACCTCCGACACATGACGAAAGAACGCGTACCTCCGACACATGACGAAAGAACGCGTACCTCCGACACATGGCGAAAGAAAGCGTACCTCCGACACATGACGAAAGAACGCGTACCTCCGACACATGACGAAAGAACGCGTACCTCCGACACATGACGAAAGAACGCGTACCTCCGACACATGACGAAAGAACGCGTACCTCCGACACATGACGAAAGAACGCGTACCTCCGACACATGGCGAAAGAAAGCGTACCTCCGACACATGACGAAAGAACGCGTACCTCCGACACATGACGAAAGAACGCGTACCTCCGACACATGACGAAAGAACGCGTACCTCCGACACATGACGAAAGAACGCGTACCTCCGACACATGACGAAAGAACGCGTACCTCCGACACATGGCGAAAGAAAGCGTACCTCCGACACATGACGAAAGAACGCGTACCTCCGACACATGACGAAAGAACGCGTACCTCCGACACATGACGAAAGAACGCGTACCTCCGACACATGACGAAAGAACGCGTACCTCCGACACATGACGAAAGAACGCGCACCTCCGACACATGACAAAAGAACGCGTACCTCCGACACATGACAAAAGAACGCGTACCTCCGACACATGACAAAAGAACGCATACCTCCGACACATGATGAAAGAACGCGTACCTCCGACACATGACAAAAGAACGCGTACCTCCGACACATGACGAAAGAACGCGTACCTCCGACACATGACGAAAGAACGCGTACCTCCGACACATGACGAAAGAACGCGTACCTCCGACACATGACGACATAACACGCGCCTCCGACACATGATGACAAAACACGCGCCTCCGACACATGATGACAAAACATGCGCCTCCGACACATGATGACAAAACATGCGCCTCCGACACATGATGACAAAACACGCGCCGCCGACACATGATGACAAAACACGCACTGCTGACACATGACGACAAAACACGCGCCTCCGACAAAACATGCACCGCTGACACATGATGACAAAACGCGTACCTCCAACACATGACAAAAGAACGCGTACCTCCGACAGACCGACACACGATGAAAGAACGCGTACCTCCGACACATGATGAAAGAACGCGTACCTCCGACACATGATGAAAGAACGCGTACCTCCGACACATGAGGACAAAACACGCACCTCCGAAACCTGACGACAAAACATGCACCTCCGACACATGATGAAAGAACGCGTACCTCCGACACAACAGACATTTACAACACGATGATATATTGCACATCTACGACACATGATGAAAAAACACGTACCTCCGACACATGATGACATATCACACATCTATGACACAATGACATACGCTTACCTCCAACACAATACAATATAAAACACACCTCTGACACAATAACATACACACGCCTCGAAAATACGATGGTCGCTCCAACACATGAACCTCAAAACACACGATGATATATTGCACATCTACGACACATGATGAAAAAACACGTACCTCCGACACATGATGACATATCACACATCTATGACACAATGACATACGCATACCTCCAACACAATACAATATAAAAACACACCTCTGACAAAATAACATACACATGCCTCGGAAATACGATGGTCGCTCCAACACATGACACAAGACCATATAACACATAACACACAGCTTTATTTATATCCCAGCAGCACCATATATGATGTATTCACACATATGATGTGTACTACACAAGTCTCCATTCACAAATCCTGTACCATTTGCTATGTACAGACAGATGTGTAGGCAGCTCTTTATTTTGCTATGTATGTATGTATGTATGTATATATGTATGTATGTATGTATACTAGTCTGGATGTGTACAGGCTGCTTCATATACAAAGGGAGCTCATTGTGTGTGATTGGAGGTTTATATAGTGCAGACAGCTAGGAATACTCTGATCATGTGCAGATATAGATTGATCAATATATCATGTTTTATATTATAATTGTATATACACATCACAGGTATATGATCAGTGTTTTTACTACACACACAACCCTATGATATGTATATATATATAGTAAAAACACTGATAATTTTCCCATGAGGTGTATGTAAAATAATAATACACACAGGGTTTATTGGTTGTGTATGGATGTGATCTATAGATCCCAGACATTGTGGGGTGTGTTGTATATATTGTGTATACAGGCAGATCATTGTCAGGCCAGGCTGAGGGGTGCTGGGACTGACTATAACGGGCACACGTGTGTAGATTGACCAGTTGTGAGACCTCTATCCAGGGAAGCACTACAAGTCCCAGCAGTCAGTGATCTCCATGCTGATCCTTGTTGTCCCCCGTCCTCCCCTCCCCCAGCAGTGACACACAAGCCCCGGATGACGTCCCCAGATCTCTCGCTCACCTCTCTCCCTCCGCTCCAGATACTCCGCCGCCTCCAGCAGCATCTGAATGTTGACACAGACCGAGGCCGCCATTTTCCAGCACCAAGGAGGAGGAGAGAGGAGTGGTGGTGGCAGGGCACGGTGTACCGGCGGAGGTGATGAGGCAGAATATTGGCGGACGGGGAGATTGTTCCGTGTGTGTGTGGTGAGCTGAGCGCTCCGTCACTTCACCGTGTTCCGCTGTCTCACTAACCGGACTCTACCGGAGGAGGGGAAGCGCTGGGATTGTTGTTTATCGGCTCCTGCAAGCTACGCCCCTTCTCGCCTGCGCCGATACGCCCATTGGCACAGTGGCGGCCATGGATTGGCAGCTCTGCAGCAGCACGAGGCCCGCCCACGAAGCCTCATTGGCTCAGCCACCACATGGGGCAGGCAAATAACAGAGTCGCGAAGGGAGGCAGGAACCGCTGTCAACAAGGGCAGGCAGGGATTGGCGTTCTGTTTGACAGGGACACACCCAGAGGGCAGAAGCCACTCCCATTCGCATCCTCGCACATGATTGGCACACTCCGGGAAATGTGTGCAAGCCATGGAGGTAGTGACGTCATCGGATCCAATGTGTTTCTCTGCCAGGCTTCTATGCATGGAGCTGTGCACGGCTGGGGGGGGAGATCACCTCCCACAATCACACATCTGATGGCTGCAATGTGCCAACAAATCCTGCCTGCACGTGCAGCAACATCGGTCTCCGATCCATAGAGATCGTCCTATCGCAGCGATCACTTCACCCGATCAGAGGGTGACATGACTGCCCGGGTGCACACACATATGGTGAATGACGTCATATCATACACATGTATTTATTATATACGTATTGTACACACAGCTTGGCCCCCGCCTGCTCTGAGATCCCCCCCATGCCTGCCATGGACTGTGTGCCACTCTGCAGGCAGAGGGGAAGGTGGTGGTGACGTCATGGCTTGGCACGCGCCTGTCACTCACAGCAGGGACCCCTCTCTCAGTGACGTCGCCCCGACATTGTCTCTGGAAATAGAACGGCATTACGTAATGTGGTTGGGCCTGGCGGGTCACGTGAGCGGGGGGCTTGTCATCCGGCGCCACGTGATTAGGAACGTGGAACTGCTGCAGTGCAAAAATCAGGCAAAACAAAGTCGTCATCCGGGCACGTCACGTGACCCGAGCGCCAGGCGTGCTACATACATGATCTGTGTTCATGGTGGGCTGAGAGATCCCTGATATACATGTTTACCTGCTCCCTCCCCCTCTGCTACACACATACATCTGACAATTCAGTGGGCTGCCAAACGCTCAGGACCATGCAAAGTGGACAGCAGGGATAATAAGGATTGTATTAGGGTGACCAGTAACCGGACCAAGTCTGCCCCCGACTCCCGGATTGGAATTGAACAGGGTCATTTTGTAGGCAGTCAGTGCAGAATAAGAAAAGAAAATTCTGAATGTCACCCCCCCCCCCCTCTGCTGCTCCTACTAGCCTATGGGGTGTATTTTTTCATTCATCTGTGCCCCTTTCTGATTCAGTGGCGGCTGGTGTATTGGGGGGCGCAGGGGCGCTGCCCCCCACCCCCAACCTTGCGTCCAGCCCCCTAATCTACATGCGGGGCACCGGACGCATTGGCCTTCAATGGGGCTTTTTTTTTTTTCTTTTAGCCACGTGACTAGAGCCAGAGGCTAAAAAATAGGAACAAGGAGGGGCAGGGGGACTTTTAAAGGGGATACCGTCATTAGACCAATAATCAAAGTACATATGGGGTAAAAAAACAATCTTTATTGGAAGAAACCATCATCATATATAGAAGAGATTGCTGTATTAAAAAACATAGATACTGTATTGCAAATATTGTAGGTAGCATGCACAGAAACCCAAGGGGTAACATAGGTTTGATGTAGTGATGAACGTTGATGCCCATACACTGGCCCAACATGTTTCGCGGGTGACGCGGGTTGTGCGTCCCTGAGTTGGATACCAACTCATCTCCCTCTGTTCGTGGACACATATGGCCGCAATCGGCCCTTTGCCCGCCCATTGGCTGACAATGTGTTGCTACCAACTATGCGCCTGCGCTTCTTTCCCGGCGCATGAGACATGCGTTGGGTACCACGCATGCGCATTCGGTGCGTCGGCCCCGGACACAGCACAATTACACGGCTCTCAATAGAAGCCGTGTCAGCTTTGTTTGGGGTGGAGCTGTTCTCCTTATAGGCACTATTTCTCTCATTCCAGTCCATATGGCCACGGGATACCTTGCTGCTTGGATTGCCAGGTATTCACCTACATTGGTCATCAATATTTATTCTACCACAACCATCTAGCATTTTCCCCATGCTATTATGATTATCCCTAATATTTATCGCACTGATGTTTATATACCTCTCTCACTCCCTCTGTCTGCACACTGTCATTTATTATTTTTTGTTCTTTCACTGGTTCGGTTTGGTTTATATTCCCACCTTGGTATCTATTCATGTTAGCACATTATGCCACTAATTACACGGCTCTCAACAGAAGCCGTGTCAGCTGTGTTTGGGGTGGAGCTGTTCTCCTTATAGGCACCATTTCTTTCCATTCCAGTCCATACGGCTACAGGATACCTTGCTGTTTGGATTGCCAGGTAATCACCTACATTGGCTGTCATTATTCATTCTACCACAACTATCTAGCATTTTCCCTATGCTATTATGATTATCACTAGTTATTTATCGCACTGGTGTTTCTCATCTTTCTTACTCCCCTTGTCTGCACACTGTCATTTAGTTTATTTTATTTATTTCTGTTCTATTTTATTATTTATTTTTTAATTTAATTTTTATTTTTTATTTTTTTTATTTTATTTTTATTTATTTTTTGATTTTTCACTGGTTCGGTTTGGTTCACATTCTCACCTTGGTATCTATTCACGCCAGCACATTATGCCATAAATTTATGGCGGTGTTGGTTGTCACTTGCATTTCCTTCATCTCCACTATTAATTTTCCCTCACTCTTTCTTCAAGTTGTAGATTCCCTACAACCACCATTTTCTCACTTCTAAATCACTCAACATAGCTCATCACACTTATGGTATATACATGTGTATGTACAGGTGTATTTTTATATATATACACATATGGTGTTCACTATGGTTCCCCATATTATCTTCCACATTATTTAGGTTCTTCCCTCACACTTTGGGTGTCACTCCTTGTTTATTTTTAATTAACATCCACCTTATATGGTAACCTTTGTCTTTCTTACACCCGATTAGGGATATTGGATTATATATCTTTGATCCCCCCCCCTCCTATTTACCAGCATAGGCTCTTCCATTAGCCACCCCGTAGCCTTCTCATCTGGATGGATTATGGGATGTATACATACATACCTTTCGGTAAGATTGTTTCCCATACATACCCCCCTTTTTCTTTACCCACACTTATAATCTTCCATATACTTTGAGGATCAATATGAATATTCTATATATTCAATTTCTTCCTTATCCTACCTTGTTTTATAGTGAACAATCACGCCACCATCGTGACCCTTACTACCTAGCCTTGTTTAGGTTTGGACTGCTCCCATGTCCGCCTGGGGGGACATCTACCCTAATTGCGATCCCTGGTCTGTCCTCTGGGTTTCAGGATTGGTCTGGTTGCAGGTGGGTGTTAAGGCCTCATGTGAGCCTCTCCTTTTGACCCCTACATCTCAAATGAATACTCATGTACTGCATGTATTATGTTTTGTGTGATATTTTGTTCCACTCATCATGTTCTTTTTCATTCTTCTGGTAGCATCTGTGATGTCCCTTTATCTGTGTATATGCCCCTGAAGAAGCGGTCACCCGCGAAACATGTTGGGCCAGTGTATGGGCATCAACGTTCATCACTACATCAAACCTATGTTACCCCTTGGGTTTCTGTGCATGCTACCTACAATATTTGCAATACAGTATCTATGTTTTTTAATACAGCAATCTCTTCTATATATGATGATGGTTTCTTCCAATAAAGATTGTTTTTTTACCCCATATGTACTTTGATTATTGGTCTAATGACGGTATCCCCTTTAAAAGTCCCCCTGCCCCTCCTTGTTCCTATTTTTTAATGAATTTTGGGACGTGGATACCTTTACTTCAATATCCATCTAGGATATATATTTCTGTTTTGGAGCTTGTCTGTCTTTTATTAGAGCCAGAGGCTCTCAGAGGCTAAAAAAAGGGGTGGGCTCGGGGGCGCAGAGCAGTGCGCCCCCAAGCCCACCCACTTGTGTGACAATAGCGAAGCGGGTCCTGAGACATGTTTCCTGATTGGCCGAAAGTAGAAGCCATGCCATTGGGCATGGGGAGGAGACGCTTCTACTGAGGGGGAAGAAGCTTAAGCTGCCGCCGCCGCTGTGGGTGAGTGAGCCCTGGGGGGGGGGGTCCTGGATGTGGTCCTGGTGCGCAGCCTGGTGAGGGCCGGGGGCGGGGTCTATGGTGCAGTCCGTCTGACGACCCCCCCCTGGCCCATGGAGCACCAGCCGCCACTGCTGATGATCATGTGCTGGTCAGAGCGGATGGACTATTTCTTCCGTTATCGGGCGCATTCCCATTCCGCTCCCACTCGCATGTTCTTCCTTGGCTCAAGTTCCGGCCACCTGCCTGCTTGCCTATCTCCTTGCCTTCCCCGGCGGAGTGATCTTCCTCCGCTCCCCACCCACGAGTAACCGGGCCCAGAGAGCAAAACTTGAGGCGGGCAACGGCAGAGAGAGGCAGCTGGGCTCAGCTGACCGCATCCAGCAGCAGGAACAGAGGGGAAGCAGATCCAATCGTGGGGCTCCCAGGGCTTTCAAGGGTTCAACACAGGTGTGCTTTGGGGTGAATAGACTACATTGCAATGTGTCTGTCTCTCTGGCATCATGGATGGTATCATAATTCACAGGCAGCAGGCACTCTATCATGGCTCTGGCTGGCAGTACACTGTCACAGTGTGTCACATTACATGGCTGCTGGGTGCTGATTATTGGGCATAAGTTAACAAAATCAGCAGCCATGTCATGTGACACACAGAGAGCCATGATAGAGTTCCTGCTGTCAGTGAGTTGTCATAATGATGATCATCTTATCCAGTTGCCCCATAGTAGATTTAATGCTAAAGGGCGGTCGCACTGCACATGATCATGTGTATATATACGTGATCCTGCATTTCTGGGTATCAGAGCCAATCAGCGGGTCTGGCAGACTCGATCTGCTGGTATCCACTGATCGTTCTGTACACAGGCAGAATGGCGGTTTGCTTATGTAAACAAGGCAGATCGCTGTTCTATCAGTATGAAAGACATTGATCCTGTGTTACTGCAAAGCAGGGACAGGGATCTATGCCTTCCCTTAGTAAAAGCACCTCCCCCACAGTGAGAAAACACTTGTTACGCACACATTTAACCCATTGACTGCCCTAGATGTTAACCCCTTCTTAGCCAGTGTCATTAGTACAGTGTACATTAGTACAGTGACAGTGCATATTTTAGCACTGATCACTGTATTAGTGTCACTGGTTCCCACAAAGTGTCACTTAGAGTCCAGTTTGTCTGCCACAATATCGCAGTCCCGCTATAAGTCGCTTATTGCCCCCATTACTAGTACAAAAATAAAAAAATATGTCCCTGGATTTCATTTAAAAAAATCTGGTCACCTTAGCCTAGGTTCACATGTGGGCATTTTCTGCGGGGTGCGTTTGTGTGGGCACAGGAGACTATTCCCTTTGAATGAGTTGCTGTACTTGCAGGAAACAGGGGAAAAGTCCCATAAACCGTTTCTGAAACCGAAGCCACATGGAAACACATTCCATGTACAGGAACACACGCTGCATTTCCCAGTGCATGGGGGTGACACGAAGAATTAATGGCACCCCTGTGCGTCTGCCTAAAGTGCAACTTTACCCCTAACAACTTGATAAAATGTAATGTTTTTTTAGCAAAGAATATACTGTACATTCTACAATAATAATTATGCCACCAAAATAAATGTGTTTTGTAAATTGCCTCCAGCGTTGCTCCTGTTTTCTTGCTGGAGGCTGCCATTTTGCAGAAGCCCAGAGCCCCTAAGCAGCAGTAAATCATAAAGCGGAACTAAACCCATCGATTTAACAGTTTCAAAAAACAGTTACATTCCTGGAATGTGGGGATTGCTAACTGTCACATTTGCTTATGTCCTCAGCCAAACTGTCAAACCATCAAATGGCGGATGTCATAACTGATTATGTGTGCAGCACCAACAGCAGTTGCAGATCAAACAGAATCAGCTTTTTTGGCTGTAAAGGACATGAGTGTTTAACCTGTTGCCACCTGCACTATAGCCGAATTACAGCTACAGCATGGGCTTACTATGCTGGGAGGGCATCTTTTGACTTTCTCTCATGATTGCGCTTCCTGCACGCCCCCTGCGGCACACAGGCGGTGTGCTCTTTGATTGCAGAGTCGCCTGATCACAGATAGGGGTAAAGGGCCAATCACAGCGGCCCTTTACCATGTGATAAGTTATGTCCAATAACAGCTGATCACTGATTTTAACACAAGCCGCTTATCAGCTTTTTTCTCCTCACGCTGAACAAAGCCAATGGTCAGCATTCATTGACCAATAAATTGGTCTTCGGTCAATGAATGCTGATCAAGGGCATCCTTTACTTATTGTGGCAAGGAACTTAAGAATTGAGAATTTATGACGATCCAACATATTGATGAAAAGAGTGTGATGGAATTGGTGCCAGTCATCTTTGGGGACACCGCTTAACCTGTGGTCTCTGTGATCCAAGCCTGCTTGACCTCCCTAACCGGGGGTCTAATGTTCCGGTAAGGGGATTACTATACTTGAGCATGTGGTTCCTCCAAGATTTGGGACTTTTGGTGTTGGAATCTCTTTCTATTCATCACTGACCTTAAGCACCTGGCTTCACAGACTCTTTTGGACTTTTTAGTCTATCTATACTCCTGTTGCAATCAATTATTCATGAAGTTTCTGGCGCTGTACACATTTCTTTGTATTGCTTTTTGGTCTGATATTACCTATGTACTGGCTGCCTCTGGTTAATTCCCCCCCCCCTTCTTTCCTAAATATCGGTGCAGTCCCAACAGTGCCCACCAGGGCTGACAATTAGTGCCTCCTCATTAGTGTCAACTATCAGTGCTGTTTATTAGTGCCCATCAGTGCCACCTATCAAAGCCCATCAGTGCCACCTATCAGAGCCCATCAGTGCCACCTATCAGAGCCCATCAGTGCAGTCTCCTCAGTGAAGGAGAAAAATTACATGTTTGCAAAATTTTTTAACAAACTTTGAAAACATTTTTTTTCAAAACTTTTGGTCTTTTTTTTTTTTTTCGTTTGTTTAGCAAAAACTAAAAAACCCAACGATGATTAATTACTTTCAGCGAACCCTGAGAGCAAGCAAACTGTATTTTGCCGTGGTTTGGATCACTAAGCGAATTTTGCCGATCAGAGATGAGAGGCAATAATTAGCGGTGAGTGAGGTGGCATTCAGGGAGTGTGGCACTTTTTTTTCACCAGTGGTGTGTTAAAGTGGATTATATGTTAACATCAATAGACTGTTTATCAGTGGATGGGAATTGGCTGCTCTGATCTCTATATGTACTACTATCCCTGGGAGGTGGAGGCTTCTCTGCTGAATTGCTTTGGTGAAGAGCTGCTAGAGTGATTGTACCTTTGCTTTATACTGTATAAGCACTGTATTCATTTAGATGAGGCCGCAGCAACCTGTGGTTATAATTTGTGTTGATTTAAATTATCAGATGAAGTGCTTACATTATGTAAACTAACTGACATTTTATATTTCAATTCATAAAACCATAAAAGTGCCTATTGTGCAATAATTAATCCAACAATAAAGTGCTATTGGGCAGTAATTCAAATGTGTCATTAAAGTGCTTTATATCAGTCACCTGATATGACATTACAATATAAAAAAAGTGTATAAACTCATAAATGTCCATAAATAAACAAATGTAAACTATATGTGGCTGAGTCCATCAGCTGGCATCCCACTGCTGCCATGATATCTTATTATGGATTACACATTTGAGTGACAGATCACCACCACTAACAGACAGGGCATAACCTGCACATCATAGGAAGGTAACATAGCATGGTTCTCCACTAATCCCCAACACAGCGGTCTGCATCTCTAATAGATGGTCCCAGCCAGGACACCTTCAATCTCAACAGCATCCATCACAAGAGAAGCATCAGTATCATTCAAAAATAAGAACACCACATACTATGGCCCAATATCTTCCACAAAGCAGATTTATTAAAGTGGAGTTCCGGGCACAAAATCGACCTAATCGATTTTGTGTCCATCCGCTTGGACTCCTTCACCTGAAAAGGAATTGGATGGTTCGGTTTTTTTTTTTTTTACTTACCTTGTAATTGTAGAAAGAAATACTCACCTATTTTGCACTTCCTCCCTCTGTGGCCGCGGCTCCGCCGTCACTTCCGGTTTGCAATGATTCCTGGGAGCTGAACGTCATCGCTCCCAGGAATCAATGCGCCTTCACCGGCCCCGCTCGTCACTTCTGGGGCGACGCCGCATTCCCTGCTAAACAGCTTCTGGGCATGGCCAGAAGCTGTGGAGGAATGTGGCGCCGCACCGGAAGTGACGAGAGGGGCCGGTGAAGGCGCATTCTGGGAGAAGAAGACGCAGAAGAGAACGCAGAAGATGATCACACTGGCTTCAGCTGCCCACAACAGAGATGGCAACGCTGGAGAAGAAATTGAGTATTTCTTCTTGCAGGTAAGTGCGAACTGGGACAGATCAGAGGCTAGCCATTGTGGAATGTACTAGCCCTGACTGTCCCGGGGGTATGTTCATTGAAATGTTGTTTTTGTGCGCAGAACTCCGCTTTAAACTACGTGGTACTTACAAGCAAAGTTGTTTATCAGGCAAGTAATACAGCATCAGCCACCAGGTGGCAGTGTGCGCGATGACGTGACGAAATAGGCTCTGCCCTACGTGTGTCGTGGCAGCCCATGTCTTTAGGGGGCAATTTGCAGTAGATCATATTTATCTGAATGGGCTGAAATCACACTGCCTTTCAAAAACTCACTGCATCAAATCGCATAGTACTGCAGTATTATGCGATCTGGTGCAGATAAACGCACTGCATTTGCGATCTGTGTTTGGGGTGTCTTTAGGAATATATTGACATCCACAGTAGATCCCAGACCTGGGGCATTTTTAACACATTGCAGAAAGCACACAGGTTTTTTGCATCGTCTTCTGTTGTGAACGAGACCTAAGTTTAACCACTTAGCAACAGCCTGCCTGCATTGTATTGCAGACGAGTGGCCGTTGTAGGCAAAGGACGTACCAGTACGTTGCTGGCTACTTCCAGCTTTAGGGAGCACGCATGCACATGTGTGCACAAGCAAAGCTGGAGCCTGTCAGCAAGTTCCAGCCAATGATTCACAGCTGGGACATGCTGATTGGCTGTGTACATTCACAGCCCAGAGCTCTGTGTTGACATTTAACACAGAGCTCTGTACACAGGGAACAATCTCTGTGTTTCTCATTCCTGCAAAGCAGGGATGAGAAACTTAGGGATCATTAGTAAAAAGCAGCACACTTTGCACACATTACACATAGTTAGGTACATATTTAACCCCTTGATCACCTTATATGTTAACCTTTCCTTGCCATTAGTACAGTGACAGTGTATAGTATTAGCACTGATCACTGTATTAATGTCACTGGTGATGTCAGTGGCAGTTAGTCAGTTCCCCCCAGTATCCGTTAGTGTCAAATTTCCTGCCAAAGTATCGCAGTCCCATTATAAGTCGTTTATTGCCGCCATTAGTAGTACAAAAACACAGTATACTGTATATACCATCGTTTGTAGACGCTACAACTTTCATGCAAACCAAACAATATACACTTTTTAGGATTTTTTTTTTCAGACATGTAGTAGAATACATTTTGGATTTTTTTTTTGGATATGTTGTATAGCTGAAAATAATAAATATTATTTTTTTTTTTTTGTATTTTTTTCATTAATTTTATAAAGAATAAAAAAAAACCCAGAGGTGATCAAATAGCACCAAAAGAAAGCTCTATTTGTGTAAAAAAAATTATATAAATTTAGTTTTGGTATAGTGTTGCATTACTGAGCAAGCGCCAGTTATAATAGCGCAGTGCTGAAAAGCAAAAAATGGCTTTGTCATGAAGGGAGTAAAATCTTCCGGAGCTGAAGTGGTGAATAAGAAGTTTAAAGAGGGCTCAACTCTTTGCTAGGTCCAATAAACTATACCCCACCTATAGACTTCTTCAGAAAGTCTGGGATAAGGCCAAGCAGCTACAGCAGGCCACCGGCTACACTTCTTATAGTCCCATTTGGCATAACCGCATGTATCCTGAGCTGGACAAACTGGATCAGGCTGGCAGGTGGTTGCCCTTTGGGGCATCCCACATTAAACACATCTTGCTCAATGGGACGTTAGTGTCCTTTGAGCAATTGCAACTTAGATTCTCCCTGCCAAATACTATGATGTACTACTACCTGCAGCTCCAGCATGCATTGCGGTCTCAGCCCTCCTTGTCCCATTCCAGTTTGTCCTCTACACCGGTATTTTTCCTTTCCTTATGGAGCAGTATACCTCTACTAAAGGTTTTATATCTGCATGTTACGCAGCCTTGTTGGGTCTATATCTGGACAGGTATCCTTGCAAGGCGTGTGACCAGTGGAGTGGGGATGTGGGGGAGATTCCTGACGAGCAGTGGGAGGATGCCTTGGAGTCAGTTAGAAAATGCTCGCTCAATGTTTCCCATCAGGTGTCCCAGCTATATATCCTCCTTTGAGTTCATCATACCCCGGTGAAATTGCATGCTATGGGTCTTCGTCTGGACAATATGTGCAATAGATGTGAGAGGGATGTGGGTGATCTAATACACTTTTTATGGAGATACCCGAAACTGCATCGGTATTGGACATCTGTGACTTTCACTGTAAAAAGAGTTCTAGGATTGGCGATCCCATTGGATCCCAAGTACTGCCTCTTGGGTAAACTGGATCACATTATAGATGATAGATATCTACGTGAGGCAGCTGCGCGAGCTCTGTTTCAGGCTCGACTGCTTATTCTTAGACACTGGATTGATCGGGATCCTCCCACATGTAGGATGTGGATGGAGCAATTGGGCTCCACCCTTCGCATGGAGAAATATATTTACCTGCATAGGGGCGGGACTGGCGTTCCCGCTAGGCGAACTAGGCAGCCGCCTAGGGCGCACTGCCGCCTAGGGGCGCACTGTAGCAAGACTTACTGTTCCATGGCCCATTATTGCACCATCTGGAATGGATCATCAATTCATCATCATCCGCATGACCGCATCCAATCCGACTCCACTGGCTCTGCCTGTGGGCAGTGGCCGCTCTCTCTCTATGCTGCGGGAGGCGGGCGGCAGCCCACACACACACAGCATTTGTTGCTAGAGCCACTTGGCATCTAGCAACCAGTGACGTCACTCCTTCCTTCTCCAAGCCGCCGCCTCCCCGTCTACTCCAATTTGGCTCCACCTCCACTCCACCCACTTCTTTCAGTGCGGTTAGCACTGAAGGCTGGAGGTGCAGCACGTGATGTGAGGAGCGTACAGAATCAAGCGCCGTAGAAGTTTAAGGTAAAATCTTGATCTGATTCTTCATTTGATCTGATTCTTCACTTCATTGAGCAGTGTCTCTTCCCAGATATGTGGTCACTGCTTGGTTTACATCATCTAGGATCTCACAGTAAGGGGGCATCCTGGATGTTCAATGGAAGGCTATGATGTGTAAGGGGGCACTCCTGGTATGTAAGGGGACACTGCTGATGTAAGGGGTACCTTTGATATGTAAGGGAGGGCTGTGATGTGTAAGGGGGCTCTGATGTGTATAGAGGCAATGCTGATGTGTTAGGGGGACACCACTGATGTTTAAGGAGGCACTCCTGTTGTAAGGGGGCACTGTGGATGTTTTATGTAAGGGGGCACAACTGATGTAAGAGGGAGCTGCTGTTGTGTAATTGGAGGCTCTGATATATAGAGGTGCATGTATAAGGGGTGCATTCCTGGAGAATAAGGGGGCTCAGATGTGTAGGGGGCACTCCTGATGTAGGGAGGCAATCCTGATATTTAAGGGGGACTCTGGTGTTTAAGGGGGCACTCCTGGTGTGTAAGGGGTCACTGCTTATCTACGGGGTACCCTTTATATGTAAGGGAAGGCTTTGATATGTAAGGAGGTTCTGATGTGTAAAGGGGCTCTCCTGATGTGCAAGGGGACACCGCTGACGTGAAAAGGGCACTTTTGATGTGTAGATGTGCTTAAATGAGTAAGGGGGCACTTCCAATATGAGATGGCACTCCTGATATATAAGGGAGGGCTCTTATGTGTAAGGGGGTACTCCTGGTGTGTAGGTGGTTGCTGATGATGTAAGGGGTATCCTTGATATGTAAGGGAGGGCTGTGATATGTAAGAGGGTTCTGATGTGTTAAGGGGCTCTCCTGATGTGTAAGGGGGCACTGAAGTGCATTGGGGCACTGCTGATGTGTAAGGAGGCACTCCTAATGTGTGTGTGGGTGGGGGGTGGGCGCAAGTAGTTGGTCTTGCCTAGGGCGCAAAATTGTCTAGCACCGGCTCTGCATAGGGGTGCTAAATTCCAGAAGGTTTGGGGAGTCTGGCTGAGTTCTCCGGGGATGGCTCCTACGGACCTGATCCTCGATCGTCTGTTGCTTTAATTGCTGGGGGTGGTGTGGGCCTCTGGTGGTCTGGACTGGGGGAGCTGCTCTGCTCTTTAATGCATGATTATTCTCCAGTATTGCAATCTTAGGTTCAGGTTGTTTTCTGCTTTCTAATGCATATTGGATTGATGGCTGAGATCTGTAAACTATTATGAGCCTTATTTTGTTACCTTTTCTTTACCGTTGCGCTGTTTGTATATGTGTGCGATTTTTCAATAAACTTTTTTCTTGATTTAAAAAAAAAAAGAAGTTTAAAGAGAAACACATTTTCTAAAAAAACAAAGCTGTAACTTTTGTAATGGTAGCATTTCTTTTCTGTTTATCATATAGAGATTGAAGGGCCCTCGCTTTGATCTACATGACTGATACAGAGTAAATACAAAGTAACAATACTGTTCCCATAGTATTTTGCAGTGTTCAGCACACTGTTCAGTTCTAGTTTACACAGCAGGGACTAACCAGTAGTCATTTTGATAACTGGTGTTTGCAGTAATAGCAAACAGGCAGAGGAAGAAGAGCAGAGTGTGACCGGAGTGCAGACAGTGACACTGCTACAATAGGGACATTTCTGTCCCTGCTTCCTGGCCAATCATCCTAGAGGGCTGTTCTATGAGTCATATGTATTTGGAATGTCCCAAGTGTTGGAACACTCCCTGCTTTTTCTGATCACTTTCATTTCTGTATTTTGAATTTCCAGTCTACATTTCAAAGTAGATGTACAGTAAATGCAACCAATAAAAACTCATATAAGCTATAACACGTTAATGTAATTTCAAAAGTCATTTTCAATATTTTTAAATATGCAGCTTTCTTTAAGGTTTTGTTTACATCTATGCTTGATGGGAATGTGCGCAAAATCAAGGGCTTTCCTGACATGCGCAGAAATGCGCTGCTCTTTAGCAGACACACGTGGGTGCCATTAATTCTTTATAGCACCCTCATGCATCAGCCACTGTGCGTGGTTTCGCACACGCCAAACTGCACCATGCAGTTCAGTAAGGTGTGATTTTACAGAAGGGTCAGGGACTTCTTTCCCCTTGTTTCGCCCATTAAAATGAATGCCCTACATGCGCACATGCATAGATGTGAACCATCTCAATATTGAACCCTACGGACTAAGACTGATACAAGGAGAATCCCCCCAATGGTATGGGACTTTACATGCCACTCAACACTGAAAGGAAGATACCGTATTGTGTATATTAAAAATCAAATTTTATTACATAACAAATAAACAGTAAATACACAAATATTGTATGACTAGCAAAAGCTAGACATATGAAAACTTTAAAAACCTGCAAGTAAAGACAGACCAGTATCCATACAGAAGACTCTTGGGTATCATTGGTAGAAAGAACCGGACAGGACTAAGACTGGGATGCCATTTAAGTTAATGTGCATGTGCCAATACTTTTGACAATATAGTGTATGTGGCTGTGGGTGTATCCTAGCTATACAAGGGGGGGGCAGATATCTGGGTCTAGTACCACAAATTTTTTGCTGGAATATGAAAAATTTACTGTAAGTTTTCCCTGTAAGGATTTAAAAAATTATCCGTGCCATTAGCATCGGTGTAAGTTATGTACACATTAGCCTTTGTTTCTAACATTTTCATTATATGTAGTGACGCACATGTAGAAATGTCAAGTGGCCACAATCTGATATTATAGCTGTAAGATGTGTTATAAGTTCTTTTATTAAGGTACACTGCCTGGTAGGCTTTTTTTTTTTTTACAGAGCCAAAAGTGAAGTGGGTACTGATCAAAAAACATGTTTCTAATTATACTGAATGTCACACCTGATGAAGTGGCCGTTGCCACAAGACATGTGGAGCTGTTTTTACCATGGTCCTTCCCTCCTATTATCGGGTAACACTTGTTCTCTCCCACCTTGGACACATATTCATCCCTTCCTCCATTGTCTTTTTCCAGTGCAGTCTTACATGGACACATTCAGCTTCAAATGTTTTTTAATGGGTTAGGGGTTGTGGATCATTATACGTATGATTATACATTGTTATCAGTAAACTTTTATTTGTTTTTGAGTTCTGCAGCTAATTTCAGCAATGTATATAGATTTGTTTTGGTTTTTTATTAATATGCTTACTCCCTAGCTACCATGCTGGGACTTTGATACCCATTTATCTTTTTTCTGAAACGACACTGAACTACTGCCCAATAAAAACGAATAGTTTGGTATGATTTGGAATGAGTTTTGCATGGAGTATATCTTTAAATTTTTTTCACATGTGGTCACTTGTGTATTCAAAAAATAAAAAGCGCAAAGATGATGTGCAAAAGGCAAAATTCCATAACAACATTGTATTTAATTGCCTGTAGGCAGAGACCGCAGAGCACCAAAGAATGGATTCTAATTGGGTTCTAAAAGTTGCTGCTCTTTGTACATTGCTCTCTGTCTTTTACTGAAATTACATCTTGTTTGTTGAAGGATATCCGTTCTTTAAAACAAATCTCACTATCCTACACTTCTTTGACACATCAACCTACATCAGGAATGGGGGCCTATGAAGAAAAGTCTGCAGTATTCTTTAAACCGTTTTATTGTCTGGCTAGTTTTCATTCTAATAATCAGTAGCTGTGAACATACAACCTTTTAATGTGTAAATGTAATACATCAGCAGTGTGTAGTAGATGTGTCTCATGTGTACATTGTTCCCATGGGTGTAATGTATATACAAACCAAGTGCTTTCTATTACACTTGACTGTGAACAAATATATCTTTGTAGACATTACTTCGGTGTTGGTTTTCGCACTTTTAGTGTAGTTAGGCCTCGTTCACATGGGTGTACTTAAATGTAAACCTATACGAGGGCCACGTTTTGCCTGCATGGGATGTATGAGTATTTCATGCATCTGCGGGCAGGCAGTCATGTCAATTGGGATGCAGAGGCTGCATGGACACACAGCCTATTGTCTAAATGTTAGTGCCTGGGCAAGTACGTGCGAACTGCACTCTAGTTCACTCTAATGCTAAGTACACATGATCCAAAGAACACTCAATCAGTGTGTACAGCTGTCCAACGACCAACTTTTGGTGAAGGGACATGATGTTATCGATCAGCAGCCGATCAATGCTGGCAGCCAATGGCTGTGAGCACTGATCAGTGTGTTCTGGTGGGGGGGCAGTTCCCCTGTCAAACCTCAATAGCTCAACAGGGGAGATGCCCACAATAACATTGCGTTGTTAGTATGGCAACCTCTCAGTTTTTTTTTAGTTCAGCCTGCTTGGTTAAAAAAAAAAAAAAACTTAGCGTGTGTACCCGGCTTAAGGCTAGGTACACACTATATGCTTTTTTTTTTTTTCCTTCAACCAAGCAGGCTGAGCAACAAAAAAAAAACAGAGAGATTGTAGTACAAACACAAGCGATGTTAGTGCAGTGATCTCTCCAGCTGTGCCTTTGTGTTCTGACAGGAGGACTGCCCAGAACACACTGATTCATTGGCTGCCAGCGCTGATTGGATGCTGGTTTTCCAGAATGCCCTTTTCCCAGAAGCCAGTCAAAAGACTTGCTTTTCTATCACAGACAGCTGTACATATGGGCTGAAAGTTGTTCGATTCCTGTCGAACCGACTGTTTTTGGCCCGTGTGTACTCCACTTAGCCCCTTGGCATCAGCTCCTGCCGGCCCCTTAAGGGGCTTAGAAGGCCGGGAGGCGGGACGGGGCTTATGGTTATGCGACTGTTGTGATTGGTTGCCATGGCAGTCACATGAATGGAAAGCTCCCGATTGCAAGCAGTGATTGTAACGGTGTCAGGAAAAATGCAGGCGCTCGGCGCCAAGGCCCACCCACAAGAGGCCACATATTTGCATGTACTTAGCACCAAGAGGTTAATAGAGAGCTCTGGAATATGAGCTGATACCATGACTAAATCTGGGTACACAAGGATCGAAAATCGGCTGGTTAAGCAGGAACTGGCCAAACTTTGATCTGTGTATAGCTCTCCCTGTTCGCCAGAAGCCGATTGTTCATTTGGCTTCTGTCAAATGGGACTGCTGGACTATCTTGTTCAATCAGCGGCTTGCCGCCAATTGGGAGTCTCCACTGTCAGAATACAATGTCTTGGAAGATTTCTGCATCCACCTCGCTTGTGCGGGAATATTCGTTTTTTTTTCCTTTCAGCTCACTGGTTGAAAAAATAAATAAAATAAAAAATAGTAATAATAATAGTGTGTACCCAACTTGACTGAATGAGAGGGTAGAGTGCATGTGCATACTAGGGATAGGCCGAACGACCCCCTGTTCGTTTCGTACCAGAACTTTCGAACATCGCAAAAGTTCATGCCCAAATAACAAACCCCATTGAAGTCTATTGGATACGAACCGGAGAAATGAAAAGTGTCCATTTTAAAGGCTTATATGCAAGTAATTGGGCATACAATGGTTATGGGGATCAGGGTACTGCCCTGGGGACATGTATCAATAAAAATAATAATTTTTAAATGAGCAGTAATTTATCGATGCTTAAAGTGAGAGCATAAAAATGAAAAATAAACATAAAAATGAAAAATGTGTTTCAATATAGTGCCTGGGGGGTCCCCTTAGTCTGCCTGTAAAGTGGCACATCTGTACTGTGTATGGAAACTGCTGCAGCAATAATTGCATTTATAAAGCAACAAAAATGACATTTTCTCTGCAAGCTTTCTTTATTTTGTAAACAATGGCTTGAAGAGCCAATCTGTATGATGAGGCAACAATGTAGTGAACTGGGAACAAGATTAGAAATCTTTTGGATAAATTCTGGTGTCTCTTCCACAGACTCTGGATAGAAGTAACAGGTGCTGAAAAATTGGTCTTTGAGTGTCGAAGGTGCCTTTACACTGTAACCCTATAGCGTTACTCTTGATGAAAGCAAGAATTGCCTTGCTGTCAAAAATTTTAATTATATGCACCTGTCAAAAAGGTGCCAAAAAATTGGTCTGTGGGGTGTCCGTGGTGCCTTCACACCATAACACTATAGAGGTTCTCTTGATGAAAGCAAGAATTGACCTTGCTGTAGAAATTTTAAATGATGTGCACCTTTAAAATAGGTGTGGAGAAATTAGTCTTTGGGTGCTATTTGTGCTCATAAAACCTAAACCAAATTGTTTCTTCCACATAAAATCAACAACCACAACGGTAAGATGCCTAGAAGTCGTGCAGAGATTCTACATCCCAAAAACACTTAATCAGCTACACCGGCATCAGGGGCTTCTCAGCTGCTGGAAATCCAGGACTGATTCATTTTGATAAATGTCAGCCAGTCCATGGAGTCTGTGGACAAACATTCTCTATTATCAGTAACAAAACCTCTAGCAGCACTGAATGCTCGTTCGGAAAGCACTCTGGGTGCAGGGCAGCCCAGAAGCTCAAATTGCATACTGGGCAAGTTCTGGCCAGTGGTCTATTCTCAATACTAAGTAACCCAGAGGATCGCCAACTGGAAAGCTCTCCATCTCGATTTTTGCCCATACATAATCATCCACCCTATGATGCAGACGCAGCCAATGGGTGACATGGGTAACAAAAATTGTGACATGCATTTCTTTGGCGGCCCCCTTCTCCACGGCTCCTCTCTTTACCCACAAAAGCCTCAAAACTAAGTTTTCCATGACACTGTAACTTACCAGAGTCGGAAAAAACGTTAGGTAAACTCCTCTTTTAGGTGCCCTCAAGAAATGTAATCTACGGCTCCCTCTGTGGGGACAGGATGAGTTCTGAGACTTTTCCCTTGTAATGGTGGTCAAGGAGGGTTGCCAACCAATAGTGATCCTTCTCCTTGTTGTCACGTATTCTCTGGTCCTTTTGCAGGCTTTGAAGCATGAGGGAGCCCATGCACCGCAAGTTTGCAGAGGCATGAGAAACAGGCTCCTCAAGGTCACTGAGGATTACAGTATCTGGAATTGCCTCCCCCCAGCCACATACTACTCCCAAGGGTTCTGGGGACAGAAAACCATCTCTAATGCCCCATACACACGTGCAGATTATCTGCAGACTTTTGTCTGCAGACTTACCAAAACCATATAATATGAGGTCAAACCTAAACACTTTCAATTTGTATGCAATCCGGCAGGCCCTTGCACTACATAGAAAAGGTAAGTCTGCAGACAAAAGTCTGCAGATAATCTGCACGTGTGTATGGGGCATTAAGGTTTTATGTATGTCTTCCTCTGTTTTAATGCCTCCAAAACTGACATGAATCCTCCTCCCTCTCCTCTTGTGTGTTCTGTGGCGTGGCAAAAATGGTGTCTACATAAAGCGGTCCCTGAGAGGAAAGGAAGTTCTCCTCTTCCTCCCACTGCTCTGCTCCGAGTGCTCTGTCCATAATGCCACGGAGTGTCAGCTCCAGCAGGAACACAACAGGGAATGTGTCACTGGCACAGAAATATACTTCGTTAAACGTGTACTAACGCACTGAAATATACTGCGTTAAACGTGCAGTAATGCACATGAATATACTGTGTTAAATGTGCAGTAACGCACATGAATATACTGTGTTAAATGTGCAGTAACGCACAGAAATATACTGCATTAAACGTGCAGTTACACAATGAATTATACGCAGTAAACCTGCCCTGACAAAAAAACTGTCACTACTGTAAAAATGAATGGGTCACTACACTCACACTGACTGAACTATCACTAGATTCACATTAAATTGACACTTCGGGCTGGTTCACACTGGTGCGATGCCAGGCTGCTTTTACACCGCTCTTTTGCAAATGTAGTGAAAATGAATATGGGTTTTTGCTGCATTTTGCACCTGCGAAAAAAAAGGACATGCGTTAAAACCGCACCAAAACCACAAATGCAGGTGTGTTTTTTACCGTGGTTTCTATTCATCTCAATAGGAAGCTGCATTTTTACAGCACCAAAAATGCAGCATACGGGACTTTTAAAAACGCAAGTGACTGGTGTGAAGCGTTGCATAGGATTTAATTCATTTTTCTTCTGCTTTTTGGTAAGGCAAAAACAGAAGAAACACTGAGTAGTGTGAAAGGGTCCTAAAGCCCCATACATACGGGCCGAATATCAGCCAGTACAGTAGATACCGGCTGACATTCAGCCTGTGTGAACAGGTCCTTGTTTGACAGAAGCCAATCTCACAATCGGCTGTCGAGTAAGCATGCTGGAAAACCAGCAGCCGTTGGCATTCGATCAGCACTCTCAGCCAATGGCAGCAAGCGCTGACTGGTGTGTTCTGTTCGGGGGGAGGGGGGGGTAGTCCAACGAACATTGAATAGTTAGTACAGAGACCTCCTTGCAAGCTGCCCAGTTCTTTTTCTGTGTGTACCAGGCTTTAAGGTTAGTTACCTGGTTGTTTGCTGTAGCAATACTTAGGCTGGCAGCTTTAACAGATTACTTTGCTGGTAGACATCACAAGTGGTTTTCAATAAAATCATTCTTTGATATGTATGTGTTATACAGTATGATTAGCTACAAGAGAGCTAAACACATGCATAACAGCTGTAACACTGACACCTAGAGGTTTAAAAGAGACACTAACAGTAAGTTACTCAATGGTATACCAACAGTAAGTTTATATTAAAAGTGTTTTGTTTTTTCTGTAAGGGCAAAAATTACTTGGAAATTTTGCAAGAAATCTTCATGATGTGAAAAATTCCTGTGCTTTCTGCCTCTGCTGACTTTTATCAGTTACATTGTTCCCAGCTATCTGGGAGCTATCTGGACCACAAAACACCCCCCTCCTCTTTCAAGTTATGGCAAAATGTAGAGGGGGAGGCCTTTGTATCCCTGTTGTAGGGTGACTGTAGGAGCTCCTCTATAGATGCAGTGGAGCGAATAAGCATCACCCTAGGACAGGAAGTGTGTTAATGGCAGGATTAGCAGGTAAAAATAACGGAATTTTTGTAAAATCTTACCTGTAAAATTCCTTTCTCTGAGTCCTCCGACAGTCGCCGCCCCTTCATATTCGTCACAATAGGGTTATTGACCTTTTCTCCGTAGGAGTAGCTAGGCAACAGAATATGTTAATATCAAAGCTTTTAGCATACCCCACCCCCAGGGGGTGGTCCCCTCAGTCAATACCCTCCTGCTTCCTGCATTCCTACCTCAGTTTCAGTAGCATAGCAGTAGAGTACATAAACAAACCCCAAAAGAGGGGCGGGGGCGGCGACTGTCGGAGGACTCAGAGAAAGGAATTTTACAGATAAGATTTTACAAAAATTCCGTTTTCTCTTACGTCCTCCGACAGTCGCCGCCTCCTCTAAGTCATCACTGTTGGGATGTCCCAAAGCAGTATAGACATGTGGGGTGGGAGACGCAACCGTAGAAAAGGCAACGCAGTACCCACATCAGAGAAAGGAATCTTACATGCACCGTAAGAGAACCAACTGGGCAACAGAAAAAACAATGCTCAACAGGAGCAACAGCCCAGGAAAGCAAATGCCAACAGCCAGGGACCCAGAAAAAAATTCAAGGGTCCATCATGGCACTGCCGCACTGAGAACTTTCAATACAATAGGGACGTCCCAAAGCAGTGTAGACGTGAGGGGTGGGAAAAAAATCAGCCGCGCCTAAGGCAACGCAATACCCACATCAGAGAAAGGAACCTTACCAAAGGAAGGAAACCAACTGGGCAACATGAAAAAAACTTGCTCAACAGGAGCAACAACCCAGGAAAGAACAAGTAACCTAGGGGTAAAAAATACCCTAACAGCCAAGGACCCAAACAAGGGACCCTAACGCACTGCCGCACTAAGAACTTTACAGCCAAAGGAAGCATCTGCCGATGCCTGAACATCCACCTTGTAGAATTTTGAGAAGGTGTGAACGGACGACCAAGACGCCGCCTTACACACCTGGGCCACAGAAGCCCGATGATGACAGGCCCAAGACGTACTCAGAGATCTTGTGGAGTGCGCCTTCACAGGCATGGGGGGAACTTTCCCCCCTCAAAGCATAGGCCTGTTCAATGACCTGCCTGATCCATTTGGCGATGGTAGAGGCCGACGCCGCCATGCACTTCCGAGGCCCCTCTGGAAGGACAAAGAGAGAATCCATCTTGCGAAAGGATTCAGTCGATGACAGGTAAACCCTGATCGCCCGAACAACATCCAAGGAATGCAAAGCCACTTCCTTCGGATGTTTAGGTTTTGCGCAAAGCGAAGGCAAGACAATGTCCTCATTGAGGTGAAATCCCGAAATCCTTTTCGGAAGGAAAGACGGGTTAGGACGCAAGACCACCTTATCCAAGTGAATCACCAAATACGGAGATCTGCAGGACAAAGCAGCCAGCTCCGACACCCTACGAGCCGAGGTGATTGCCACCAAAAAGGCGACCTTCTTGGACAACATAGACAACGAGAACTCCCTGATTTTTTCAAAGGGAGCATGTTGCAACACGGACAGAACAAGATTCAAGTCCCATGGAGGCAAAGGCTCCCTCCTAGGAGGGACCAGATGCCGCACCCCTTGAACAAAGGTGCCAACCAAAGAATTAGACGCCACAGGGCGTTGAAAGAGAACGGCCAGAGCAGAAATCTGACCCTTAATCGTGGCCAGCGCCAAACGCTGGTCCACGCCCGTTTGAAGAAAAGCCAACACCCTTGATACCGAGTATGAGTGAGGGGAATACCCCCTGGACTCACACCAAGCAAAATAGCCCTTCCAAGTACGGTAGTAAACCTTCCCCGAAGAGGACTTTCTAGCCTTGATCAAAGTGTGAATGACCTCAGGGGAGAGACCCCTATCCTTCAGGATCTGGGTTTCAACAGCCAGGCCGTCAAAGCCAGCGACTGTAAAGCAGGATGGAATATCGGTCCTTGAGACAGAAGATCGTCTCGAAGAGGCAGACGCCACGGAGCGTCGACCACCAGATTCATGAGGTCTGCGTACCAAGACCGGCGAGGCCAGTCTGATGCCACCAGAATCACCGTTTTCGGTTCCGAGGCCAACCTGCGAAGGAACCTGGACAGCAGCTGAATCGGTGGAAAGGCATACATCAGACGATACTGATGCCAGGGCGCCACCAACGCGTCTGAGGCGTCTGCCCGAGGATCGCGCGTTCTTGCCACGAACCTTTCCACCTTGTTGTTCAGACGAGACGCGAACAGGTCCACATCTGGGGACCCCCACTTCTCGCACAACATCAGAAAGACATCCGGGTGAAGGGACCATTCTCCCTGGTCCAGGGTCTGGCGGCTCAGATAATCCGCCTGCCAGTTCTCCACCCCCGGAATGTGAACAGCAGATATCGCCGGGACCTGCGTCTCGGCCCAAGACAGAATGTCGGCTACTTCCCGAGCCGCTCGAGCACTCCTGGTGCCCCCTTGGTGGTTGATGTAGGCCACCGCTGTGGCATTGTCCGTCTGCACCCGAACCGGACGGCCCTGCAGCCTGTCCGACCAACGCCGAAGGCAGAGATTTATTGCTCGCAATTCCAGAATGTTGATCGGAAGGGAGGACTCCTCCTCCGACCAAGTTCCCTGGGCAGACAGAACGCCCAGAACACCACCCCAGCCCGACAGGCTGGCATCCGTGGTGATCACTGTCCACGAGCAAGGGCGAAAGGACTTGCCCCCTCGACACCGCCGGGGACTGGAGCCACCACAGAAGGTCCCTTCTGGCGCGATGACTCAATGAAATCTGGAGATCCAGAGATTGCGGTCGTCCGTCCCACCTGGCCAGAATCTCCCTTTGGAGACCCCGCGTGTGAAATTGGGCAAAGGGTATCGCCTCGAAAGCCGAGACCATCAGCCCCAGACACCTCATGCACGTCCGGAGGGACGAGTACTGAACGTCCCTGAGGGACCCGACTTCGTCCTGAAGCTTCCGGAGCTTGTCTTCCGGCAGGAAGACCTTCGCCTGAACAGAGTCCAGGATCATTCCCAGGTAAGGAAGACGAACCGACGGACACAGCGTTGACTTTGGAAAAGCTATCGTCCAACCGAACTCCTGCAGAGTCTGCATCGTGACGGACAGGTCGTTCACCAGGCCCTGACTGGTCGCAGACCGAACCAGAATGTCGTCCAGATACCCCAGGATCGAGATGCCCTGGGCTCTCAACAAAGCCAGAACCGGCGCAAACACCTTGGTGAAAACTCGCGGAGCCGAGGCGAGACCAAAGGGCAACGCCACAAATTGGTAGTGATCCTCCGCAATGGCGAATTGAAGGTACTGCTGTGACCCTCGAAAATGGGAATGTGAAGGTACGCATCCTTCAAGTCGATGGAGGCCATGAATTCCCCCGGAACCAGGGCAGCCACCACCGAGCGCAGGGATTCCATGCGGAACTTGCGAACCCGCACAAAGCGGTTCAGAGCTTTCAAGTCCAGAATCTGACGTACCTTGCCCTCCTTTCTGGGCACAGTGAACAGATTTGAATAGAACCCCCGAAATCTGTCCCGATGAGGCACCGGAATCACCACTCCCTGAGCCCGCAGGTCCCGCACCGCCAGGTGCAGATCCCGCAAGCGCTCCGGAGACAGCTGAAGATTTGAGGGAAAAAATCTGCCCGCCGGCCGAGAGAGAAACTCGATCTTGTATCCAGATCGAACGATTTCCTGAACCCACCTGTCCCGAACGCGGGCCAGCCAGGGTTGAAGAAAACCGAGCAAACGTCCCCCCACCCCAGAACTGGGTGAGGGCGCCCCTTCAGGCCGTATTGTTATGGGCAGCAGACCCGGACTGGCCGGACTTTTGCTTACCTGCCCACGGCTTTTTCTGGGAGCCTTGTCCCTTGAAGGGCTTACCCTTATAGTGCGACCGAAAGGCACGAAAGGACCCCTGAGAGGGTCTAAACGAAGCATTCTTCTCACCGCGAACAAACTTAGACTTGTGAGTCTGGGGCAAAAGAGTACTCTTACCCCCAGAAACACCCTTTATCAGAGTATCCAAAGATTCGCCAAAAAGGCGAGAGCCCGCGTAAGGCAAATTAGCCAAAGTCTTGCGAGAAGATTGGTCAACAGACCAACATTTCAGCCAGATCAGGCGACGGTACAACACCGCCACACTCTGCAGACGCGCAGCCAAAAGGGACCATATCCAAGTCCGCATCACACAAGTACATGACACCCTGATGAATCTGATCCACCATAGCCAATGTTGACAGCGAGGCAGAGTCAGTCACCAAGGTGCGCCTGAGCACCTGCGTCCAATCGGCAATAGCCTGGGCTGCCATAATGGAAGCAAAAATAGGCTTCAGCATAGAGCCCGCAACCGTATAAGAGTGACGGGCCAGAGATTCCAATCTCCTGTCCGTAGGGTCCCGGAACACCGGGGTATCCTCAGCAGGAATCGCAGTGGATTTATTCAAAATCGCCACCGCGTGATCCACCTGAGGCGGCACACACCAACGCTCATCAGTAGCTGGTGTAAAAGGATAACGCAGCTTGAATCTACTCGGCACAGCAAAAGGCTTCTTTATGTTGCGCCATTGCTCCTCAACAGCGCGCTGAAATTCCGTAGAGCAAGGAAAAACCTGCAACGTTTTGCGCTTTCTCTGCGTCCCATAAGAGGACATCAAAGCAGGAGGACATGGTTCATCCTCCAAATGCAGCGTTTGCTTGATAGAAGCAACCAACTCATCCATGAGTGCAAGCTCTTCAGACGAGCCAGGGGGAGAATTATCAACCCCTTCCACCTCAGCCTCCCCTTCAGACCCCGCAAGGTCTAGAGATGAACGAGACCCTGAGAAGGGCACTCCAGCCATAGCATCCCCATCGCCCTCTGAATCAGAGGAAATGGACACTCTGGGCCTTTTTGTGGATCGATCAGCCACCAGCATCTGCACCTGAGCAACAAGGTTAGCCACAATAGCAGCCAGATCAGCCCCCTCAGGTGAAGCAGCAGCCCCCCTGGCCCCCTACTAAGGAGGGGGGAAACTTGCTTTCCTGAGAAACCATGCCCCAGTAACTTAGGAAAAAAAGGAGTACTGCCCCTTTAAGGTCGCGGCGATCGTAGCCCACCGCACTCACAAAACACACTGACCCCCACAGGGATAGGAATACAAGGCAAGGAATACAGGAATATGGACAGGTAAAACCTGGAGGGATCACACAGGCTGCTGCACCGATCGCTGTCCCAGAGGAAAAGGAAGTGATGCAAGACCGACCGCCCTTATGAAGCCTATGTAAAGGCTACACAAACATGGCCGCTGGCTGAAGCTACATAGGCATATACAGAAAAACAGTGCTGACATGAGGCCGGATCGATCGCCGCCAAAATGGCGGCGCTTGGCGCCATAAAACACCGCGCTGACCAAACAGGACCGGCCACCATAGCTAGCTGTAAAGAAATGGCGGACCGCAGCAGCAGTCGCCACACAGTATGCTCTAAAAACACTGCACAAGCATGTCCCACATAGCATACAGCACGTCTCACAGAACTCTCAGCCTGTTACACAGAGCAGAGCAGGAGAGCCCCCCCCCCTCTTCAGCCCACAGAAAGGCAGCTAGTACTGACAGGGAGCTCAAAGATTGTTCACAGACATGCAGGGTCCCACAGTCCCAGACTGACACCCAAAACAGACAGGTCCCCACACAGAATACACTTACCATCCGGATGGCGTGGGGAACCCGCACAAGCGATCAAACCGCTGTACTAGGGACAGGGAGAGTCGCAGCCAGGACGCAGTGGAACTGCGGTGCGAAACCGCAAATGGCGTCCGGTGAGGTAGCCACCTCACCGCAGCATCCCTGCAGCGAACAGGGATGGGTCGTTCACAAATGCCAGGGAAACCTGAGCTGAACGCTCAATGGCAGGCTGGGAAGCCACTGACCCTGAACCCTGGGTACCCAGGGAGGCCAGCCCGAGACCCAGCTCCGCATGATCATCTTCATCCGAAGAACTAAACTAATGCTGAAAAAGAACAGCTAAGTAAAGAAGAGAAAATACTTGAAATAAAATCAAAAAAAGAGAATAGAGGCTGTGACTGAAATCCCAGCACAGGGAAGCCTGCTAACTCCTGAGCTAGACAAATGAAACTGAGGTAGGAATGCAGGAGGGTATTGACTGAGGGGACCACCCCCTGGGGGTGGGGTATGCTAAAAGCTTTGATATTAACATATTCTGTTGCCTAGCTACTCCTACGGAGCAAAGGTCAATAACCCTATTGTGACGAATATGAAGGGGCGGCGACTGTCGGAGGACGTAAGAGAAAAAGGAGAAAGCAGCCACCACATCTAAGGTCTGTAAAGATGCAATATGATGGGGTTTTTTTGTTGTTCGATTTAGAACACAGATTTGAAGCACACTGTAGTTCATTTTTTTTTTTACAGTAAATGTAAAATTACAGTTCTTTGAACCCAATGGAGAAAATATGATTTCTTTACTTACTGTAAAATCCTTCCTTGGACACTACTAAGGAACACAATTCTTCACCTCTGGGTTATACTGTTGCCTACGTGAAGATTTAACACTGGCAGACAAATATCCTGCAGGCCACCCCCAGATAATTCCACTTACAAACAGCATGCCTATTTTGTAGAAAAGCAGAAATGAGAGCATGATCATAAATATAGAGGGGTGGGACCTGAGTCCCTCAATAAACTAAAAAAATAATTATATGGGGAGTATAAAAATCCTATTTTCCTTCTCATCCATTGAGGCACACACAGGGCCGGATTAAGAGCATCATGGGCTTGGTGCTGAGGATTTTGAAGGGCCTTAAGGGCCGTGCCTTGGCATGCACCCAGAGGAGGAAGGGTGCAGCCATGCATGCCTAATTCAACATGGGATGCTGTCTCTGAAGCCCATAAACACATCCATGCATCGGCAACTGTCCCTCCTTGTCCGGCCTTCGTGCTGTGGGTGGAGGTTCTGAGGGAGCTGCCTGGGGAAGCGAGCATAGAAGCCAGACTTCTGTGTTTACAAGTGACAGAAGAGCGGTAACAGTGAATATGGCCAACCCGGGGCCTATATTAAGGTAGGGGCCTGGAGCTGCAGCTCCAATAGCCCCTATGTTAATCTGGCCCTGGGCACACATGAAGTCTTATCTTGAATACAATCAAAAGCAGTCCAATTGAGAGATGCACAACGGAGGCAGCAAAGTCCACTTGATAAACAGAGGACCAGATGGCAGCCATGAAAATTTAAGAAAAAGGTTTTTGGCGTGATGCTGAAAAGCCCAAAAAGCATACGCAGATCTAGAAGAGTGTATCTTGACAGAAAAGGGTGTGACCTGGTCCTTGAGACAATCTTGAATGGAGGTCTGTTGGAACCACCTAGAGATGGTGGAACAAAAAGTCAGCTTACCCCTACAGAGACCATCCAGGATGAGAGAAAGGGATCACTCTTTCAGAAAGCAGTGGTTGAGAGACTTTTACAGCCGAACCACTTCCGATGCAATTGTCGGAAATTTCCTTTACATGATTTGGAACTGGACAGAGGGGCGGAAGAAGTGTCCAGGTTTAGGCAAAAGGCAGAAGCTACCATAAGGCAAGAAGGAAGTCCTGGACCTCAAAATCACCTTGTACCTATGCAAAACCAGAAAAGCTTCCTTGCAGAAAAGTCAGTTCAGACGCTTGCCTCACAGAGGTGAAAGCTACAAGGAACACTACTTTGTGAGTGAGTGTATTAGATCCTAAGAAATTACAGGAGAAGGAAGCAGGGGAGTTATACGAGAGACAGAAAGGAAAGGAATTGTCCCATGGAAAAACCCTTAGGGTGGAAGCCCCCAGACTCACACCAAGGGAAGTATGCCTTCTATGTTCGAGAATAGGCTCTACCGGAAGTGCCCTTCCTATCTTTAAGCATTGTAGAATTTACAGATTCAATAATGCCTAAAATAATTCTGCACTGGGGACTGAAGGAGAGTCATTGCTGGCTGGCAGGGTATGCATCGGTCTTTATATTACGATACACAAGCTAGTGCTTCCACTGCCTGCCAGCCAGCCAAGGTTGCTGCAGGTTGGATAAAATCTTGTAGCAGGCCGGCATCCCCTGTGCTAGAGAATCTTGGATCTGGAGACATACCTGTCCAACTCCTGATTGAACATGGAGGCCAGGAGGTCCACATTGGTCCTGAACACCTTCAGGGTGAACAGACCACTCTCCCAGGTGCTGGTACTGTCGTACGAGGAAGTCTATGCCTGGGATGTACATGTTGGACAAGGCGGGAGCACAATGTTTTGCCTTGGACAGGATCAGATCTACCTCTCTTGCCACAGAAAGACTTCTGACTTCTCACTGATGGTTGATGTATGTCACCACTATGGCATTGTCTGACTGAATCCAGATCAGATGACCTTCCAGCAGGATTTCCTGCAAGTTTCCTGCACTGACAGGGTGCCTAGGACTACTCCCCAACCTTGCAGGCTAGCATCCATTGTGTGGATCTTTTAGAAGACCGGAATGAAAGGACTTCCCTAACTTCAGAGCCGATGTTGTAAGCCACCAGGCTGGGGACAACCTGGTCCTTGATTTCAAACAAATTGGTTTGTCCAGGGACTTGATGGACTTACCCCACAATGTCAGAAATTTGGCTTATTGTGTGGGGTCCGAGATAGAAGCATGAAGCTCTCCTCTAATCAGCAGTTAGCAGGTGCGAGGAACTGGTGTATGGTGTTTTACCCCTCAGGTGATCAAACTGCATGAGACCAATGCTCACAGTATTGTCTTGATCAGGAATAAAACTACTTTGCCTGATGTAGGAAGGATTTCAATCCATTCTCAGTGGTGAAAACTCAGTAGTATCTCGAAGAGTGTCAAGCAGAGTTTAAACAAGAAAACCTGCTCAAAGCTGAATCCTATAAAGTAGAGGTAACCACCTGTTCTAGAAGACCAGAAGGCAGCTCAGGGAAGGAAAAATTTGCCTGGAGAAACTTTGCATGGACCTGGATGGATTTACAAAAAAAAAAAAAAAACCCTCTTATGTAGAAGTAAGCGCACACCTTCATGGGGGAGGTTTTAAATCCAGATCAGATGACCTTCCAGCAGGATTTCCTGCAAGTTTCCTGCGAGGCGAGGCAGATGCTTTTTAGATGGGGCATCGGCATCCCAGCACCTTAACCAGAAAGAAATATGCAGGCCTGCATTTTACATGCCATCACAGCTAAAGCGTAAAGCTTCAAGGATCTTCTCCACTGGTCATATGAAGGCAGCTTAAGTTCAGAGACAACACAGGACAAAAGGGCAAAGCTGTCACGGTAAAACTGGAATGTAAAGAGAGCAATCCACTGATAAACAGCAGGATCCTTAAGGGTGAACACTCTCTCTACCACTGACAGATCCAAAAGAAACAACAGTTTGGTATAGACAACTGTTCAACAAATTCCCTCTTGCAGGGGAATAATTCTGACGCACGGGAATAATTCTGACGCACCTTTAGGTGGGATTCGGGACCCTCCAGGGTGCTTTCAGTCCACATACAGTAATACCTGGAATAGTGTGCACAGCATCAGGAGCTTTGAAAGACCAAAAGATGGAGACAGTTGGCTAATCCTGCAAATGCAAGAGCTGAAACAACAGAGTATGGACTGGGGCCATCCGTAGTAGCAAGACAGTCCCCTCGGTATTTATGTACAGACAAGCAAGGCCTTAGCTACTCACAAACTCAAGTAATTGGTGCTGATGAGCATCATACGACTGAAGGTGACCAGGTTACTATAGGCAAGCTGTAGGAACAAGCTGCAGTTTTTGTGACCTGCTTTAAACTCATCAAATCAGTCTGTCGTTCTGACATTATCTGTAGAATTTTCCACCGCCTACCGCAAAAATCAATTTGGGTGTCTTGCTATGGTTATTCAGCTGCTGTAACCTCGTATCTTGGTCAGGGTTGCAAGCAGCCTTAATAAAACAACTTATTATGTTGCACTTTATCTTCAACCTTGAGCAACCTACCTTACTTCTTATCACAAAAATACTACAGTTCATAGTGCTTCTAGGTTTTGCAATGTGGATCTCTTCACAGAGTAGGGGGTAATAATGGGTGTCATTTGGGGACAAGTAACCTTTGGCCACAATAAACTAACTAAGTATGAATAGCTAAATAAGGGTTAGACATGAGAAGTTGAATGCAAAACCTTAGTGTTTCTCTTAGTGTTTTACTGGCTTTTTTCTTTATATCAGTGTCTGAAATTGAATGCATCTATGACGATAGCTGCAGGTGAATACATGACCCCAGCACTGCAGCAGCAAGGAGGAATGGGTATTTACAGCAGCAGGGAGATCCACAGGGATATATTAAGGGTTTTCCTCCTCTTGTTAGATGAAACAGCAGCTCCCGCTGCTGGTAATTACCGCCAGTGAGCCCATGAGGAGAGAGAGGGGGCGAGGCTGAGCCGCAGCTGTGTGCGAGTGGATATGAGCCTGCTTGGGTGCCCCCATTGCAAGCAGCTTGCTCTGGGGGCACTTGGCAGGAGGGAAGGGCTGAAAGCACCAGCAAGGGACCCGAAAAAAAGGAAGATCTGGGCTACTCTGAAAAACCACTGCACAGAGCAGGTAAGTATAACATGTTAGTTAGTTAAAAAAAAAAAAAAATGAAGCCTTTAATTTTACTTTAAGTGATTTTAGAGGGCTATTGCAGGGAGCGAAAATCAGGTCACAATATATACTTGAGATAAGTGGATTAAAAAATAAATATATAGAAATATGCAATTCCTAGATTTCAGCTTTAACCATATGCATTAATTAGCCACTATACCTGTTAAAAATGTTTTAACAAAAGCAACCTTTGTGCGTTAACAAATTTTATGTAAGTAAATGTGAAAGGGAGTGACCTTTTCATTATTATTCAGCTGATGCACTTGCAGTGTTACAATGAGGAAAGTTGCAGGGTCTACACAGATTTACCTGTGATTAACCCTTTAGGATCAGCTCACCAAAAAAAAAAAAAAAAAAAAAAAGTTTTTGCTGCAGGTGATGCCTAAAATCTAACTTGTATCTTAGTGCAGACTCCTGGGAAAATCAGTGAGCCAATCGCCCAAGCAGGAAATTGCATTTCTGTAGAAGTTCTGTACACCAACTGTTACAATATTGCATTGAAGTTTACAGAAAATGATGCTGCAATTGAAAGGGAAAGGTAATTTTTAATAACCATAAGTTACAATATGGCTTGTGTAGCAATTGTACGTGCTTTATTTTTTTCCACAGAAGTGGAGTTACCTTTTATGGTACATTTGAATGACCTTTCTGATATCAGCACTCCCGAATTTTTGTTGAATGGCATTAGTTGCTCATCAAAAACTGGAGCGTGCAAAATCCGGTGCAGCTCTGCATAGAAACCAATCAGCTTCCAGGTTTTTTTGTCAAAGCTTAATTGACCAGTTACTGACTGCCCCATAGCAGATTTAATGATTATTCACAGGGGAAGCCATTCGTTGGTAAAACACACAGAACAGAGATCTGCTTATGTAAACAATGAAGATCTCTGTTCTGACAAGGTGGAAGGGATGGGTTTTGTTCAGGGCCTCTGCTAGACTATTTTGCGCCCTAGGTAAGATCAGGTACTTGCAACCCTCCTCAAAAAAAAAAAAAAAAAAGGAAAGCGGAACAGTAGCAAGTGACCAATTACAACCCAAGTCAAAGCCCCAGCGCTGACGTGAATCACCAGCGCCAATCCAATGACTTCAGGACTGATGACATAAGGTTGCTGGTTAGTGGCCTTATAGGGTGCAGAGATCAGGGGGCTGAGCACAGGAGAAGCTCTGAAGATCGCTGGTCACCAGACTATGTGCTTTTGTTGTCTGCAGATTTTATATCCTGACCGATACAGGGCTCACATCCGCCTTTGTTTACATCTGATTCTCTCAGGAGAGGTTACCTTGACCCGGCAAAGAGTAGGGAAACCAGCAGCCTTGGCTGCGCCCTATAGACATCTGCCTAGTTCGCCTAGTGGTAGTGCCAGCCCTTGTTGTGTCCCTGCAAAGCAGGGAATAAAATCCATCTCTTAACTTAGTAAAAGCAGCGCACAAAGTGCAGTAAAACACTGGCTAGGCACACAGTTAACCCTTTGATCGCCCTAGATGTTTAACCCCTTCCCAGCCAGTGTCATTAGTACAGCGACATGTATATTTTTAGCACTTGTACCCATGGAGGGTTAGGAGAGCTGCCACGCTTCATTCATGTGTTTCACCACAGGCCATATTACAAGATTCCCCAGCTTGAGAATCAATCTCCAGGATCTGCGCAGGGACTGGTAATGTGTGTTTTCTCTATATTTTTAGCACTGATCACTATTAGGGTCACTGGTTCCTGCAAAGGAACAGGTAATGTCTGGTTGTCCGTCGCAATAATGCAGTCCCGCTAGAAGTCGCTGATACCCACCATTTCGTATAAAAAAAATTCCAGTATATATCCCATTGTTTGTAGACGCTATAACTTTTGTGCAAACCAATCAATATAGGCTTATTAGGATTTTTTTTTTACCAAAACTATGTAGTAGAATACATAGTGGCCTAAATTTATGAAAAAATTGGATTTTTAACCTTTTTTTTTATTGGATATGTTTTATAGCAGAAAGTAAAAAATATTGTTTTTTCTTTTTAAAATGGTCGGTCTTTTTTTGTTTATAGCGCAAGAAAAAAAAAAAAAACCGCAGTGGTGATTAAATACCACCAAAACAAAGCTATTTGTGGGGGGGGGACGACACATTTTATTTGGGTACAGTGTCACATGACCGCGCAACTGCCAGTTAAACGAATACAGTTATGTATCGCAAAAAATAGTCCGGTCATGAAGGGGGTTAAATCTTCCATAAGTCAAGTGGTTAAACAAGCTGCAGTTAGAAGCTCATTGGCTACCATGCAGAGCTGCATCAGATTTTGCACTCTCCAGTTTTATTAAATCAATCTCACTGTTCTTTTAAAATGGTCAGTCTTTTTTTTTTTTTGTTTATAACGCAAAAAAAAAAAAAAAAAAAAAAAAAACCAGTGGTGATTAAATACCACCAAAACAAAGCTATTTGTGGGGAAAAAAAAGGACACAAATTTTATTTGGGTACAGTGTCACACGACCGCACAGCTGCCAGTTAAACTAATACAGTGCTGTATCGCAAAAAATAGCCCGGTCATGAAGGGGGTAAAATCTTGCGAAAGTCAAGTGGTTAAACAAGCTGCAGTTAGAAGCTGATTGGCTACCATGCAGAGCTGCACCAGATTTTGCACTCTCCAATTTTAGTAAATCAATTTCACTGTTCTTTAGATCTTTACAAACATTTCACCTTTTTTATTGAAAACATTTTATTAAACAATACACAAGATGAGGAGAAATAACTGAAAATACAAAAAAACACAAAAAAACAAAAATTGTAAATGATTTACTTTAAAACAGGGTATGTTCCCAGTTGACAAAGAACTGCCAATCCAAGCATGCCCGGTATGGCACAATGCCACTTGCTCATTATAATCAGGACCTCAGTTACCAAACGCATCTCTATTTTCTACTTTTGAATGGAGTGGACATGTTTTATCTGTTGCTGTCCTTTCTGTTCCCAGATGGAGATTCCACCCCATCCTGTCCAGCAGTTACAGCTACTTGTCTGCCAAGGCCCAAGTTCTCCACCTTCACAGATTGTCTATATATGCCTATAGAGGATTCACCAGGTGGTGTGAAGTTACAGGAAACCAGTCCCTTAGGCAAGCAGCACTCGACATCGCTAGGACAAGAGTGGAGGCAGATTTCCTTGACAAGGTCAAGTATGTCATTCGATGCAGGTTTAAACCCTTCACCACCCCACTTAACCTAAATAAAGAGTTTTGATCCGAGTTCTAATTTAAAGCAATGCTTTTATATAATTTTTTTTTTTTACAATGAAAAACAATGGCAAGTAGCAGAACCATCTCACATATGGAAATGGGTGCATAAATAAAGAATGCTACAGGGATCATCTATTTTGGGTCCTCACACTGTCATCATAACACTGGAGTGAACAAAACCATGATGTCACACTGCCCAGAACTAGCGATCAGATGTGTACTGTGTTGTATTAAAGGTATTGTACTGAAAAAATATGAAAGCCACCACTGCACACCCCCTCTTTTAAAAGCACAAATTCCCTGGCTGTCATGTTTTGGAGTCACCTGACCTGGAGCAATATGCAGATTAGAATTAGTTCTGATGCCTCTAATCTGCATGTTTATTTCAGATCAGGGTCACAGAAAGTACTTAAACCAGACAACTAGCTTTTTCATATGGAGACAGCAATGGCACGCTCTTTCAAAACAAGTTTCCTTTCACGTGCAGTGTAAAAAGACTCCCGAGAACACATACAGTACAACATCCAACTTGTGGCTGCCAAGGCTCAGGCGATGAAGTCTAGAGGTCTGTTGAATCCTCCTTTTCTGTTCATATATTGCCTGCAAATCAAAAGTGACAGAGGGAGAACATTAGCTTACAGTTACCAAACAAGGCTGCCTGATATTTGCTGACCATCCTATGCATAGCTGTTCAGTTCCCACAGCAGATAATCTATTTACACTTTGAGCTTGTTCATTACCTTAAAGCTGAACTCCAGACAAAAAGCAAAATACATGTATGGGAGTCATTTTACCTGCCAAAGAATTTGTATTTCTGTCCATCAAGTCCTGGAACTGCTTTGTCACATGGCACAGCCCTGTCTGGCAGAGAAGGGATCTGATCTTTCTCAGTTCCAGTTCCCCTTTAGCTCCCCTCCCCAAACCCTTGCTCTGAATGGTATGACAGATCCTCATCACCTTCTCCACTTCTTTCTGCTGTACATCAATTACTTTAGAAGGAATGGAAAGGCTCAGCAGTGGCTGATAGTGAACCCGCACCCATTTTAAACAGAAAACGACTTAATGAAAAAGTAGAAGAATGGAGGCTGCCTATGATAACATCTCCTAAAAAAGTCTAGTTTCCTGGCTGTAATGCTGAATCAATGGCTTTATAAGTTTTTAGGACTGTTCAAGAGAAGAAAAAAAATTCAAAAGGTTTGGATCTGAACCACCCAAGCTGCTCCCTAACTCTGGGTCATTGACTCGTAATACTACGGAGACCCAAAACAAGCAACTAGAAAGACAGTAATGGCATCTACCATAGGGGTCTCCTTAAAGAGCGAAGCTTTCCTTTAGGCCCCTTTCACACTATCCGTCCGTCGGACGGACTCCGTTTATCTCAGCAGGGGATTGATCCCCCGCTGAGCAGGAGAATGACAGTTGTTCTCTGCACTGTGCATGGAGACACAGCTGTCAGTTCCCCATACATCTCTATGGGGGAATCAGATGGGAACGGACCGTCGGTCCGTTCTCATCCGATTCCATCCGATCCGCTGGACGGATGAAAAATAGGGTTTCCATCCATCCAGATTTGACGGATCGGATCTGATGTCAGCGGACATGTCTCCGCTGACATCCGATGCCCCATAGGGATGCATGGGGGGACAGTTCAGATCCGCCAAAAAAAAACAAAAAAAAAAAAACAAAAAACTGACAGGCGGATCTGAATGGTCCGCCTGTGTAAAAGAGCCCTTAGGAAAACATTACACTTGTATCTAGGATATAGCATGTAATATGTTGCCAACCAAGTACTTGCCTCCCAACCCCTTAGGAATGATCCCCTTCCCCGTGACAGCAGGAGTTCTTCTCCCTTGCAACCACTGTTACTTCCGCTTACATAGCAGTGTCATTGATTGACAGAGATCTGTGCATGTATAAACTACCAATCCTGCCTTATACTGCGCCAGACGAAAGTGTAGTTATCAATGGAACACAAGTGCAGTAATCAGCACAATTGTAGTCCATTTACACTTCATGCAGCTTTCCAACTGAAAGGGAGCTGGAGGAAGCGTTTGCAGGAGCCTGACATTGCACCATCCACTGATTGCGGCTGCAATGCGTTGCAGATTGCTTTGGGGAAAACAATTCTTTTATTTATTTATTTTTGTTAAAGGTAAAATTAGCCTTTAAATATAGTGTTAACATTTCAGAATAATAAAGTAACGTATACTGATGATTCCAAGTCAAATTATTTTAATTTGCCTTCATGCAATGATTAACATGAATCGCATACTACATGTGGGTGGAATGATTGGCATGCAACATGTATCGCTTGAAAGACTGGGCAGTTGTAAATGTGCCCTAAATGTCAGCAATTGCTTTCATTACATTGGGATAAAGAAAAAAGCAGTAACTGTAAAATGGCGGGATATTGGGTTTCCCCCTGTTCCTTCATATGTGCGCCTGCTACCGTTGCCTGGAAACCATTGTGTTACACTGAACACTGCCTCCGTCTAATCAATGTACAACTCCTACAGACAAAATGTTGACATGTGCTTCATCAAAGGAGAGGGGTAGATGAATTGACAGATGGACAGACAGACTAAACAGATATGCAGAGGACTAAGACCATCAGTAAACAAGTTAAAAGGTAACAACCAGAAACGCTGGACATTTATTTTTAATTAAAATAGTCAACACCATTTAACCGTCCAAATAAGCAGATGGTTTGGCTAGTCATAATGGGCTGTAATTCACAAAGCACATGGTTACCATTCATACTGGTTCCTTAAGACTCCATTCACACTTGTGCCACTTGTCATGCAACTTTGTACATCGAAGTTGCATGACAAGTCGCTCCCCATATTTTCAAATGATAACCATTCATATATGCGCTACTTAAAGTTGCAGCAACTTCAAAGTAGTTCATGCACTACTTTTTTCTCATTTTCTTGCAACTTGAGAGCCATAGACTTCAGGCCCCCCTTCACACTTGTGCGACTTGTCCTGCGACTTGGGGACTGAAAAGTCGCATGACAAGTCGTACTTAATGATTTCCAATGAGTACCATTCATATTTGTGTGTCTTCAAGCTGCAGCGCCTTCAAAGTAGTCCCTGCACTACTTTAGTCCAAATTTGATGCATTTCGAGGTCCATAGACCTCAAGATTACACAGGCATTGGCAACTTTTAGGTCGCACAAGTGTGAAAGGGGCCTCAATGTTAACCCTCAGAATTTGCATGAAAGTCTTACTTGAATGTTATACAATGCAACTTGTGTGCAACATTTGTCCATTATCACTGGTCAAAGCCAAAGTCGTATCCAAGTTGCACCCATACAAAGTTGCGTAAAAGTTACATCAAAGTTGCACTCCAAAGTCGGTGCAACTTTGGAATCGTACAAGTGTGAATAGAATCTTACCAGCAAAGCTAACAATCTATTGTCTCCAACAGTCACATTTTGATTCCTTACCTGTATTTTCGTTTTTGTGACACATTTATGGCGTATGCATTAACTGACCCATCTACTTTCTTTCCCTGTAAAAGAACAGATTAATAAGGACTATTAGAACAGGGTCTTATCTGCACAGGACAGAGACATGACCAGCAGAAGTAGCGCTTACTGCACACTATAAAGCATAAGGAACCGCAGGGGACTTTTCTTTGTAGGTCAGAATTGGCCCCTCTGGTAATGTATCACTACAAGTTTCAGCACATTCTGTCTAGCTTTTATGAATCCTGCACAGATTACATTCATTGTGACTTTTTGCGTGCTAGGCCGGATTTCTTAGTACTCACAGAATTATGTAGTTGCAATTCCAAGAACAGAAAACTAGACACACTAGGCAAGATGTTACAATAAAACATTTAATTTTCAGAAAAATACCTGCACAAATCTGGTGAAGTTGGTGGACATTTTATGCATTGTAGTTAAGCATTTATTAGCCAATGATAGCTAATAAATGTTTTCAAACAAGGACATTTAGAGGAGCTCTGCTCACACCAGGCACTGTTTGAAAATGACTAACTCCTGAAATCTCTACATGCAACCAACAAAAATAAACTTGATACTGTAAATAAGAGTAGAAGTGAAAACTCAAACCAGTCCATAGGGCAGCAGAATCTTGACTCTCCTTTTAAAAGCTTATCTTGGACATGCCTGCCCTCCTTTTTAATGGTTAACAAAGTCACTTGTTACATTAGAGCAGGGATCCTCAAACTACGGCCCTCCAGCTGTTGCGGAACTACACATCCCATGAGGCATTGTAAAATTCTGACATTCACAGACATGACTAGGCATGGTGGGAATTGTAGTTCCTGAACAACTGGAGGGCCGTAGTTTGAAGACCCCTGCATTAGAGGTTGGTCACACCATGTTTGTTGAGCTGCGCTTTTCTGCACTCCATGTATGGTGTGAACAGGGCACAAAGAAATCAATTGTGCTCTATGTGGCCTGTTGACACTATACATGTGCGATGGTGTGCAGAAAAAGGGCCAATGGGATGGGGAAAAAACCCCTAAACCTCTAATCTCCTAATTGTATGAACATATATCCATGGAAGGTAACCCTCGTTTACACAAAACCTCTACTGACAGAAATTTGTAGCAAGTGGTTACTGAATTTCAAGAGGAATGAATATACTATTAGGTAAGAAGCAGAAGTGATCACACACAGGAACAAAAAAAAATTCACCAATAAGGTTTTCTTGAGAAAAAAAAAAAAAAAAAAAAAAAAAAAAGGTTGTCATTGTGAATTTACAGTGTGTACGATATGTTGCCTTTACAAAAGTAGTAGAGCAATGTACTGTGTTAGCTATAATTTAATGAAGAAGGTTTGGAATTTAAGGGATACCCTTGGTTGACTGATATAAAAATATTAAAGATGAAAGCTTTCTGGGATCTTTTAGATCCCTTTGTAGGCTTTATAAATTTAAATGTAGCATCCCCAACTGCTTGCGAGACGTGCAGGCAAAAATCACATGCATGTACGTCATTTCTCCTCTGGACACAGTGGATTGTAGATCGCGGTACTCGGGCCCGGTGAGCATGTGATCGCAATGTCAACAAAGCTGAATTTATTCATAAAGGCTGTGTTTTTATGTTGTAATTGGCCCACAGCTATCACATGGTACATGGGCCAATCACAGCACCATGTGATCAGCAGTAGCCAATAGTAGATCACTAGTGATTACAGCTGTCATGAATGTAACCGATTCATGAAAGTTAAAAAATTTGCAGTTACAATCAAGATCATTGTAACAGCAAAGTTTAAGAAAAAAAAAATCAGTGAGTAGTAAAGTGTTACTATGGTGACACTGACCACTCTGATGAAAGTATGGAACATAAAATAGTAAAGTCATTTTTTTTTTTTTAAACATACTGTCACAAGTCAGTGTCCCTGATGCCCGCCACATCAGTCATGACTGGGGACAGTAAGAAAAAAAAAAAAAAAATACCCAATAAAAAGGTTTACAATCCAACAGGGGGTGATTTGGAGAGAATTTGTACTGTCCTGGCATTTCAGGGTCTTAAGAAATGAGAGAGGCCATCAGTATACCAGAATATCATTTATTTTCAAGATTTGTGGTATTTTTTTCATTTTTATTACAAAAAATAAAAAAACCCAGTGGTAATCAAATACCACCAAAAGAAAGCTCTATTTGTATGAAAAGATTCTATAAAATTTCATTTGTGTACAGTGTTGCATGGCCAAGCAATTGGCAGTTAAAGTAGCACAGTGCTGAATAGCAAAAAATGTCCTGGTCGTGAAGGGGGTAAGACCTTCCGGAGGTAAAGTGGTGAATAACTTAAGTTAGCGTTAAGGGTATCAGTTAAACTCCAAAATTTCTGGCCTTCTGAGGCAAATAGTTCTTGGTTGTTTCTTTTGGCGGTGGTAACCCCTAAAAGCAACCCCTGCCCTCAAGCTGGTGTCTTATGACCATGCTGCCTGAGCCCACTGCCATTTCACTGATGCTGCAGGTGAAATTACTGTTCACCCTTTGCTTTTTTGGTACCCATACAAGTGCCAATAAAAAGGGCTAAATAAATGTACCTGTACACAAGAACCTTGATGGAACAATAAGCTTCTGGAATGTTCCCATTTTTACAGGACTTGTTATGCACAACTATGGGATAGGTCTCTGTCCATACAATGGGAGATCGCTGAATAGCAGAGTCCAGCAAAGGGAAAAAAACTATTTATAATAAAAGAATGACAATTCTGACTCGGAAAGACAGCGGATTTAAATAGAGAGGCTCACTCTAGGTGCAGATTCCTATGTGGTCCTATTATTCAGTAACAACACATCATAATACTTTATTACATCTGTGAGTTTATACTGTAATCAGAAATTTAATTTGACCAATGAAAGCCTTTTGCAATGCTACTCAAATAAAACCAGCCTATAAAACTAGAAATTGCAGCCACCCTTACCCTATGTCTCTCTCAAAATGTGCATACAAAAACTTGTCAAAAATAAAATTATGTAGTATTTTAAATTAGATCTTTTGTCTATTTACCAATTTTTTTTTTACCAGTTATTAATGAAAAACTCCAAAACTCAAACAAACATTTTTCCTTGCATTAATAAAATTGTTAATGTGAAACAGCCTCTCTTGCAGCTCTTAATTTTCCTCCGAAGTGCATTTATACTCTTGTGACATGCCCAATCCAATCCGCCACTTTCTGTGAATCACAATAACCAGTTGTGGTTTCACCTTGTGTATGACCCACATAATATGTAGGGTCATCCCTTTAAATGGGATCCTCTGTCCTCTAGGTAGCTGCATCTTTTATTCTTCGCTCCTCCAAGCCACAGCATCAAAGAGAAAACACGAGCGCCATGGTGCTTTACGGTTTAAAAACGATTTTATTCAAACTCTCTGTTCCAGAATAAAACTCACAGAACATAGTGCACTTTAAGCACACCCTCATAACAGTAGGAAATCAAACTATGTAGTGAACTACATACTTCCTGTTGCATGTAGGGCTGGCACCCTCTGTAGTCTGTATGTGCAGTGGCTGTGAAGTAGAGGGGTTGTTACCGTGAGCGGTAATACTACTTATTTCATAGGAAATTGAGCTAGACCAGCATTTAGCTCCAAATGGTAACACAGATTTTGCACTCTCTAAATTGGCGCTGTGCTTGCTGATGTCATCTATTGGCGCTTTTCCACTGCATGGAACCGAAACGGTTCGGCACGCTTTTGTGCTTTTCCACTGCTGGTACCGCATGGTACGGTGTCGGAACGGTTCGGTACGGTACGGCGGCGCTTTTCCACTGCATGGAACCGAACGGTACGGTACGGCTCTGAAAAAACAGTACCTACACGATTGTGGTTCCAACAGGTACCAAACTGGTACCATATCCCACAATCCTTTGCATGCAGTCACTACTAGCCACTGATTGGTCAGAGAATCCCACACACCCCGTTGTTATCCCACCCACTTAACTTTAGTACTACTTTAGTGGAAAAGCAAACTGATACCGTACCGTACCGAACCGTTCCATCACCGTACCATGCGGTACCAGCAGTGGAAAAGCAAACCGGCCCAAGCAGGGCCGAGTAGAGCCTAGCCGGTACTTGCAGTGGAAAAGTGCCATAAGGCTCCAGTCCGATGCGTGTCAGCACTCAGACACACAACGTCCTCAGGGGGATTTATTAAAGCATGGAAAAATTGTTTGAGGTTTCGTTTTTTAAATAATTGGAACATAGATAAGAAGTTAAAAAAGTTGCGCTTCACCATTGTGTTTTTTGTTCAGGAATTTAATTTGATTATTCTATTGTATTATCCACAATGAACACACATTTGCAGTGGATCTAACATAAACAGTGCATTCATACCCCCTTAACTGCTCAAGATTTTATGTTGCAGCCTGATAGTACAGTTGTTTAATTTTCTTTTTTCCTCATTAATCTACACTCAGTACCCCATAAAAGATAAAATGAAAACAGATTTTTTGCAGTCTGCGAATTTATTAAGAAAAAAAAAAAAAAAAAAAAAAAAAACCCTGAAAATGGAAGTAAATTCTCCTATCGTTTTCAGCCAGGAAAGCTGCCAGCCTGGCTTTGGTTTGATCTTCAACTACCACGATGCTGCACAGGTGATCAGTTATGACACCAGTCACTGAATGGTTTGACAGTTTGGTTGAGAGCACAAGCAAATGTGAGTTAGTTATCCTCGCATTCCAGGAATAAAACTGTTTTTTGAAACTGTTAAATCAATGGGTTTACCTCCAGTTGAAATATCACAGTATTCAGACCCTTTACTCAATTTTGTTGAAGCACCTTTGACAGCACTACAGCTTCGAGTCATTTTGGGTAAGATGCGACAAGCTTCGCCACACCTGGATTCCGGGGGGGGGGGGGGGATTTTCTATACAGGGCAGGAAAGTATAACATGTTTATTTAAAAAAAAAAAAAAAAAATGAAGCTTTAATACTACTTTCACTGTTGGGATGGTATTGGGCAGGTGATTAGCAGTGCCTGGTTTCCTCCATAACATTTAGAATTGAGGCCAAAGAGTTCAATCTTGGTTTCATTAGACCAGAGAATCTTGTTTCTCACAGTCAGAGTCCTTCAGGTGCATTTTTGCAAACTCCAAGTGGACTTTCATGTGTTTTGTACAGAGAAGAGGCTTCTGTATAGCCATTCTGCCATAAGCCCAGATCTGTGGAGGGCTTTGGTGATGTTTGTCCTTCTGGAACTATGTTCCACCTCCACACAGGATCTCTGAAGCTCAGTCATCAGGGTCTTGGTCACCTCTCTTACTAAGGCCATTCTCCCCCAATAGCTCAGTTGGCCAGGCGACCAGTTCTTGGACCTCATGGCTTTTGCTCTGATACAGTATGCATGGTCAGCTGTGAGACCTTTTATAAAGATGTGTGCATTTCCAAATGATGTTCAATCAATTTCCGTAAATTTACCACAGGTGGACTTCAGTCAAGGCGTAGAAACATCTCAGAAACAATCAAGAGAAATGGGAGGCACCTGAGCTAAATGTCAAGTGTTGCAAAGAGTACTTATGTATACTTATGCTAATGTGATATATCAGTTTTTCCTTTTTCATACATCTGGAAACATTTCTAAAATTCTGTTTTCACTTTGTCATTATGGAGAACTGAGTGTAGATTGAGAAAAAAAAATGAATTTAAACAACTGTAGTATCAGGCCTGCAACACAACATTGAAAAAGTGAAGGGGGTCTGAGTAATTTATGAATGCACTCTGTAAGGGTCCTTTCACATGGGATGGAGTCCGTTCTGCTCAGCGGGGGATCGATATGCTGATCCCTGCTGAGCAGGCGGATGACAGCTCTGTCTCCGCTCTGTGTACAGAGACGGAGCTGTCAGATCCCCGCTGTCCTCTATGGGGAGATTGGATGAGAACGGACCGCCTGTCCGTTCTCATCCGATCCCATCCTCCAGACGCATGGAAAATAGGGTTTCCATCCGTCTGGATTTCACGGACAGGATCGGATCGGAGAGCAGTGGGTGTCAGCGGACATGTCACTGCTGACATCCGCTGCCCCACAGGGATGCATTGAGCATCCGATCAGGTCCACCTGAAAAACTGACAGGCGGATCGGATCGCCTGTGTGAAAGGGGCCTAAATCTATAATGTGGAGTAATGGTTGCATGGTGATAAAAAAACAAATCAGTTACCTTAGTGGTATCAAAAGAGCCAAAACCCATGAGCTTTATCATTTCTATCTCCTCTTCGGTTTTTCCCTCCAGATCCTCAGCTGCAGAAAATAAAGAGATCATGTTGACAAACAATGCAAATACCAGACTTGTGGCATCAATGTTTTTCTTCTACACATTAAATTGCTTTCTAAAGTATATATGGTCCAAATGTAAAACCATTAATTCCCACATTGAATTTCAATTGTTTCTATTTATCTGAACAATAAGAAAAAAAAAAAAAACACCACACTTTACTTTGTGAAGATCCCTGCACATTTACCTTGAATTCTGTGACACATATTCACTATACCCTGTGAGTAGGCACTGCTGTGTCAGATATTAGAAAGCCTGCGAGCCGATACTTGGCTTAACAGCAGTACATGCACACCTGGCCATGATGGCAGGTAGGAGTGTGTTTAACCACGTAATGGCCAGCAATGTACCTGCACATCCTTGGACTTTCGGAGGTTTTACTGGGATCATCCCGGTACCGTTTCTTTGAGCCGACGGTCAGCTCATAGCAAACAGCTAACTAGCTACTCGGTTGCAATTACAAGCAGTGGGAGGGGACGCCCCCCCTCCCACCACCTCCTGCGGCTTGCTTGGGCTTTCTCACCCCACCGGGAGACCCGAGCGACCAGCCACCACGTTCACTGGTTGGTCGAAGAGCCAAACAAACCTGGGATCGGCTTTGATCAGCTGTTCGTGATAGTAACCTGGAAGCGATGACATGACATCACTTCTGGTTTATCCGGATGTCAACTGCGCCATTTTTGAAAAATCAAAAGTAGTCAAAAACATTGATGTTGGTCTTTTGAATAGTTTTAAGGTCATAGGAGGGATTTGGGGTCTTAAAGTCCCCAGATCCCTCCATAAAGAGTACCTGTAACATGCCTAAAAATATTAAGTGTCCATGTCCTAGCGAGCAAATGCGAATTTGTGCGTCAGTCCTGCATGCATGCAAACAGTGATCGTCCCACACATGGAAGGTATCGCCCTAAACGTCAGATCATAGGCAGTAATTCTAGCCCCAGAGCTCCTCTGTAAAACTAAAGTGGTAACCTGTAAAGGCTTTTAAAGCGTTACCTATGGATAGTATAATTTACGTAGTTTGTCGACAATGCACAGGAATGGCCAATTTTTAAGGGTGGCACGTTTGGCATCTATTTACTCAGCATACCATCTTTTATACTGTACAAAGAAAATGAGATATATAGTGTGCTTTTTTGCATTAAAATTTAAAAAAGTGTATTTTTCCCCACAAAAAAACTACATTTGAAAAACCGCTGCGCAAATACCGTGTGACATAAAAAAAACACTAATATATTCTGTAAGCTAAGGCCTCTGCTTATATATATATATATATATATATATATATATATATATATATATAGTTTAGGGGTACTAATTCATTTTCTAGCAAAAAATACTGATCTTTACGTGTAAACAAATGTGTATAAAAAAAAAAAAAAAAAAAAAAAAAAAAAAAAGGACTGAAGTGGTTAAAACAGCACTGAAACTTAAGTGGTTAAATATAAGACGGACAAAAGAAAAAGATGAATGTAATTCATAACAGAGTGGTTGACAGGTAAGCTATTGATATAGGGATTTTCTCCCTGGGGACCCAAAGCACTTTATCTGCTGGTGAGGCGGATAGTAAGGCAACTATCTTAGGCACACTCAATAGAATATCATACTAGACCAATTTTGTAAAGGAGCCAAAAAACCTTCCAGCATTTCTGAGGGTGGAAATAAACTGGAGCAGCTAAGGGATACCAACAAAATCACAGGCGCTTCGTGAAACGTGCTTTGGAGCAGAGCTATACCTGACGTCATCCTGCAGGCAGAGTTGAGCTCACATTAGGCTAAGCAGTGGAGCCCAAACCAACTGTGAATGAAGGATTGATCTAAGTTCTGTGATACATCACCAGGCATTGCGAGTTTTACTGCTTTTATGTATGTTTTTAAATTAGTAAACTGTGTTACACTATGAAAGTTCTATAGGATTTTATCACTATGCCGGCACCCATGTGAGACTAAAAAGAGAGTTATGGTGATTGGCAGACTGGTCTTGCTGATGAGTAAAGAAGAATAGTGGAACCCTTTAGGAGAGATAAGTGGTTCAGACCCTGGAGAGCAAGAGGTTTGAGGCGGTGCTTTTGAATCAGAGAGGTTGAGTAGTGGATGAACCTTCCCATGATGATCCTAAGCATGTTTTGACCCTAAACAACAGTGGGTCTATATATCTGGTGAGTGGTTTGTGAAGGTGGTAAGTAAAAAAACAGTGGATGTAGTCCCATGGGACACTAAGGCACTTTTCCTTTTCTTGCATAAGGCACTTTATTTGGGACTTGTATACATTTTTGGACTTTTTTATATATAATCATGTGGTTTTATGTATAAATGAATTATATTTTTGTATATAGTCTTGAGCACAAAACTAGCACTGTGTGTGTGTGTATATATATATATATATATATTTATTTATTTATATTACACACACACACACACACACACACACACACACACACACACAGTATCTCACAAAAGTGAGTACACCCCTCACATTTTTGTAAATGTTTTATTAGATCTTTTCATGTGACAACACTGAAGAAATGACACTTTGCTACAATGTAAAGTAGTGAGTGTACAGCTTGTATAACAGTGTAAATTTGCTGTCCCCTCAAAATAACTCAACACACAGCCATTAATCTCAAAACCACTGGCAACAAAAGTGAGTACACCCCTAAGTGAAAATGTCCAAATTGGGCCCAAAGTGTCAATATTTTGCGTGGCCATCATTATTTCCCAGCACTGCCTTAACCCTCTTGGGCATGGAGTTCACCAGAGCTTCACAGGTTGCCACTGGAGTCCTCTTCCACTCCTCCATGATGACATCACGGAGCTGGTGGATGTTAGAGACCAAGAGCTCCTCCACTTCCTGTTTGAGGATGCCCCACAGATGCTCGATAGGGTTTAGGTCTGGAGACATGCTTGGCCATTCCATCACCTTTACCCTCAGCTTCTTTAGCAAGGCAGTGGTCATCTTGGAGGTGTGTTTGGGGTCGGTATGTTGGAATACTGCCCTGCGGCCCAGTTTCTGAAGGGAGGGGATCATGCTCTGCTTCAGTATGTCACAGTACATGTTGGCATTCAGGCATTCATGGTTCCCTCAATGAACTGTAGCTCCCCAGTGCCAGCAGCACTCATGCAGCCCCAGACCATGACACCCCCACCACCATGCTTGACTGTAGGCAGGACACAGTTGTCTTTGCACTCCTCACCTTGACACCATCAGACCCAAATAAGTTTATCTTGGTCTCATCAGACCACAGGACATGGTTCCAGTAATCCATGTCCTTAGTCTGCTTGTCTTCAGGAAACTGTTTGCAGGCTTTCTTGTGCATTATCTTTAGAAGAAACTTCCTTCTGGGATGACAGCCATGCAGACCAATTTGATGCAGTGTGCGGCGTATGGTCTGAGCACTGACAGGCTGACCCCCCACCCCTTCAACCTCTGCAGCAATGCTGGCAGCACTCATACGTCTATTTTCCAAAGACAACCTCTGGATAGGACGTTGAGCACGTGCACTCAACTTCTCTGGTCAACCACCATAAGGCCTTTTCTGAGTGGAAATTGTCCTGTTAAACCGCTGCATGGTCTTGGCCACTGTGCTGCGGCTCAGTTTCAGGGTCTTGGCAATCTTCTTATAGTCTAGGCTATCTTTATGTAGAGCAACAATTCTTTTTTTTCAGATCCTCAGAGAGTTCTTTGCCATGAGGTGCCATGTTGAAATTCCAGTGACCAGTACGAGAGAGTGAGAGCGATAACACCAAATTTAACATACCTGCTCCCCTCTCACATCTGAGACCTTGTAACACTAAGTCACATGACACCGGGGAGGGAAAATGGCTAATTGGGCCCAATTTGGACACTTTTATTTAGGGGTGTATTCACTTTTGTTGCCAGTGTCTTAGACATTAATGCCCGTGTGTTGAGTTATTTTGAGGGGGACAGCAAATGTACACTGTTATACAAAACTGTACACTCACATTGTAGCAAAGAGTCATTTCTTCAGTGTTGTCACATGAAAAGATATAATAAATTATTTACAAAAGTGTAAGGGGTGTACTCACTCACTTTTGTGAGATTATATATATATATATATATATATATATATATATATTAAAAATATTCGTTTTTCTTCACTTTGCTGGGATTTTTATGGTAGTTTGGCTGAGCACTGTATTTCTATAACTTATATTTTAGATCACATTCTGATCCAGTACAGCAGCATCATAAAAAGTAGGTACATAGCTCGGGTTAATGACACAATCACGGGAAGAAAACACAATCTCCATGCAGATAGTGTTCTGACTGGGACTCAACTAGGAACCTTAGTGCTGCAAGGCAAAGTGCTATCCACTAAGAATTACTAGGGCAAAATGGATTATTTAAAGATCAATCCCAGGCATGGTATATTTTTACATAGTTGAATTGGTCCAGCTTAGACCACTGTAACTATGTATTTACAGTACTGTACCTGGCTGATGTCTCTGGAAGCTGGAAATCACCGCTTCTCCAAGCTGAACCAATGTAACTATGTAAAAAAGTACCATACCTGCGAATCATCTTAAAAAAAAAAAAAAAAAAAAAAGCACCCCATAGTTATCCCCTTGGACAGAGAAAGTTACAGCCCATTTACATAACCCTGATCCAACACAGTGTGTTGACACGTGTCAAAATAAATTTGACCAAAGCTTTTTGACCATACTTTTCTTGTGGGTCACAGGAGTGCAATTAATTTTGCATTCCGGTGACCCAGAGAATACTTAGCTGTTGCCTACAGTCCTCTCCTTCTCCTTCATCCCTTTCCTACCCTCAGACCCCTTGCTCTCTCTCCCCCCCCCCCCTCTCCTTATTGCCTAATCTGGAATAGTATGCCTGTAATTTACAGGAAAACGTAGACTGAACTTGTGAATTTACTTCATTGTATACCCTGACTGTCACTACCACATTGCCTCTTCATGCAATGTATTCTCTACACTGGACCTGTACTATGTGCAAAAATCTCAAATATTTTTACTGGCAAAAAAATTAAAATTACACCTTCAGTGCACCTGGAAAGTATTCACAGCGCTTCACTTTTTTCACATTTTATGTTACAGCCTTATTCCAAAATGGATTCAATTCATTATTTTGCCTAAAATTCTACAAACAATACCACATAATGACAATGTGAAAGAAGTTTGTTTAAAGCTTTGCAAATGTATAAAAAAAAATAAAAATAAAAAACACATGTACATAAGTATTCCAGCCTTTGCTCGAAACTTTGTTGAAGCGCCAATTACAGCCTCCAGTCTTTTTGAGTATGAGGCTACAAGCTTGGCACACCTACAGTGCCTTGAAAAAGTATTCACACCCCTTAAAATGTTCCACATTTTGTCATGTTACAACCATAAATGTATTTTATTGGGATTTATAGTGCTAGACCAACACAAAGTGGTGCATCATTGTAAAATGGAAGGAAAATGATAAATGGTTTTCAATTTATTTTTACAAATAAATACGTGAAAAGTGTGGCGTGCATTTGTATTCAGGCCCCCGAGTCAATACTTTGTAGAACCACCTTTCGCTGAAATTACAGCTGCAAGTCTTTTTGGGGATCTCTCTACCAGCTTTGCGCATCTACAGTGACATTTTTGCCCATTCTTCTTTTCAAAATAGCTCAAGCTCTGTCAGATTGGATGGAGAGCGTCTGAACAGCAATTTTCAAGTCTTGCCACAGATTCTCAATTGGATTTAGGTCTGGACTTTGACTGGGCCATTCTAACACATGAATATGCTTTGATCTAAACCACTTAATTGTAGCTCTGGCTGTATTGTTTAGGATCGTTGTCCTGCTGGAAGGCGAACCTCCGCCTCAGTCTCAGGTCTTTTGCAGACTAACAGGTTTTCTTCTGGAGGTTGCCCTGTATTTGGCTCCATCCATCTTACCATCGAATCAGGCCAGCTTCCCTGTCCCTGCTGAGGAAAAGTATCCCCACAACATGATGCTGCCACCACCATGTTTTACAGTGGAGATGGTGTGTTCAGGGTGATGTCTAGTGTTAGTTTACCACCACACATAGCATTTTGCTTTTAGGCCAAAGTTCAAATTTTGGTCTTGTTTGCCCAGAGCACCTTCTTCCACATGTTTGCTGTGTCCCCCAAATGGCTTCTCGCAAACTGCAAACAGGACTTCTTTTGGCTCTCTTATAACAATGGCTTTCTCCTTTCCGCTCTTCCATAAAGGCCAGATTTGTGGAGTGCATGACTAATAGTTGTCCTGTGGACAGATTCTCCCACCTTTGGATCTCTGCAGCTGCTCCAGAGTTACCATGGGCCTCTTGGCTGCTTTTCTGATTATTGTTCTCCTTGCCTGGCCTGTCAGTTTAGGTGGACGGCCATGTCTTGGTAGGTTTGCAGTTGTGCCATACTCTTTCCATTTTCAGATGATAGATTTAACAGTGCTCCGTGAGATGTTCAAAGCTTGGAATATTTTTCTTTTTATAATCTAACCCTGCTTTAAACTTTTCCACAACTTTATCCTGACCTGTCTGGTGTGTTCCTTAGCCTTCATGATGCTGTTTGTTCACCAAGGTTCTCCAAAAAACCTCTGGGGGCTTCACATAACAGCTGTTTTTATACCAAGATAAAATTTCACACAGGTGGACTCTATTTACTAATTAGGTGACTTCTGAAGGCAATTGGTACCACTAGATTTTAGTTAGGGGTATCAGAAAAAAGGGGGCTGAATACAAATGCACGCCACACTTTAGATGTTTGTAAAATATTTTGAAAACCATTTATCATTTTCCTTCCACTTCACAATTATATGCCACTTTGTGTTGGTCTATCACATAAAATCCCAATAAAAATGGATTTTTGTAAAATCTTACCGTAAAATCCTTTTCTCTTAGCTCATCGACAGACGTAGTCCTCGGTGATACACCACCTTCGGGTTATGTTACCTCCGCAGGAGCAGGACTAGACAGGAAATTAAAAAGCTCTGGCCACACCCTAGGGGCAGTCCCAGAGGGTATATCCTCTCTCTCTCTGCCTCAGCAAATCAGTTATGTGAAAAAGCAGTGCTTAGAGAATTTAACCCAACCCAACTCCAAAACAGAGGGGCGGGGACTACGTCTGTCAATGAGCTAAGAGAAAAGGATTTTACGGTAAGATTTTACAAAAATCCATTTTTCTCTAGCGCTCATTGACAGACGTAGTCCTCGGTGATACACCACCTTCGGGACGTCCCAGAGCAGTATCACAACTGAGGGGTGGGAAAATGGAAATCAAATCCCAATCTAGAAGGCCCAACCGGTGCAAAACTAGAAGTTTACAATGCTCATCCTTAATGATGAGACTCAACCAAAAAAAGAGAAAACAATTTTTTTTTTTTTTTTTTTCCAAACAGAAAAAAACCCTCGAGGTAGACCACCGGTCTCCTCAAATTGCGGCCTGCAAAACCTTGCGGCCAAATGAGGCATCCGCCGATGCCGTCACATCAATTTTATAGAATTTTGTAAAGGTATGTACCGACGACCAGGTGGCCGCCTTACATACCTGGACCACTGACGCCTGATGGCGAAAGGCCCAGGAAGTACTGAGCGCTCGAGTGGAGTGCGCCCTAACAGGGAACGGAGGACTCTGACCCTTAATAGAATAGGCCTGTACCACCGTTTGTCTAATCCATTTGGCAATGGTCGCGGCAGATGCAGGCAAACCCTTTCTGGGGCCATCCGTGATCACAAAAAGTGAATCCGTCTTACGGAATGATTCCGTAGCTTTCAGGTATACCCCGATTGCCCGAACCACATCTAAGGAATGCAACGCATGTTCCCGATGATGCTTGGGCTGAGGACACAAGGAAGGTAGTACAATATCTTCATTCAGATGAAAATCTGAAACCACCTTGGGAAGAAAAGATGGCTTAGGATGAAGTACTACCTTATCCCTATGAATCACTAGGTATGGTGACTGGCATGATAATGCAGCCAGTTCTGACACCCTGCGAGCAGAAGTAATAGCCACCAAGAAGGCCACCTTCTGGGATAGAGTAAGCAAGGGAATCTCCCTGATGTTTTCAAAGGGAGGTTTCTGTAGAACCGACAAAACCAAATTAAGATCCCAGGGCGGTAAGGGCGCGCGGACTGGAGGAGCCAGGTGCCGCACCCCCTGGATGAAATTCCGCACCAAGGATTTGGTAGCTAAAGGCTTCTGAAAGAAGATTGCTAATGCTGAAACTTGACCCTTGATGGTGCTCAAGGCTAGCTTCTGCTCAACCCCTTGTTGCAAAAAGGCCAATATTCGAGACACCGAATAGGTACGTGGAGGAAATCCTAAAGATTCGCACCACGCAATATAAGTCTTCCATGTGTGATAATAGACTTTGCTGGAAGTCGCTTTCCTTGCTTTAATAAGGGTAGGAATGACTGAAGTAGACAAACCTCTGTCCTTCAGTACTTGGGTCTCAATGGCCAGGCCATTAAAACCAGCGACTGTAAAGCACGAAGGTAAATTGGTCCTTGAGACCACAGACACTCCCTGAGACGAAGTTCCCACGGAACGTCTGCGACTAACATGTCCAAGTCGGCCAGGCCGGCTTGAGGAGGCCAGCCTAGAATTTCTAGGACCACTGGCGCTGATTGGATCTGAACCAGGCGTCCCTAGAGCTATCTGGCCCCGACCATCCGAGAAAGTCTGGTCGTTTTGTGTTCCCACACATTTATCAGATACCTGATAGTTATCAGGAAAGGTGATCTTTTCTGGTTGAACCTCAGGGACCGAAGTCACCCGACTAGAGGCTACTTGGCCTATCTGGTCAACCAGATCCGATTCCTGTGAGGTATCGGGACTAATCTTAGGAAAAGGTAAAAGAAAAGATCTTTTCAGGGAACGGTAACTACCGCTTCCTGTGGTACTTAAATGTTGGAAGGGAAGAATCGCACCGGTAGTAGTGGTTGATGCTCGATCTAATGTCCTGAATACCGGTGAAAACGTCCCCCCACCCTGAAACCGGGTGGGGGCGCACCTTCAGGCTGTGTACTCCTTTGCTTCGGGTTTGGCTGGGTTGGTCCCCTTCTTGAACCCTCCTGGAGGAGTCTTGCCTTTCCCGCTAGTACCAGCCGGGCGCCCTTTATGGGCGGTAAAGAAAGGTCCTCGCTTGTTGCGAGGTCCCTTAGCTTTTGCAGCCTGTGGCAAAAAAGTGCTCTTGCCCCCAGTGGCATCCTTAATGATTTCATCTAGGTTGGCTCCAAATAGACGATTCCCCTGAAAGGGGAGATTGGTCAAGGTCTTTTTGGAACCTAGGTCAGCTGACCAGCATTTTAACCACAGCACACGTCTGAGGATCACTGCTAACTTAGATGCATGCCCTAATAGGGGAGTAGTGTCCAAGGCTGCGTCACAGATAAACCGTAGCCCTTGTATGATCTGTTCCATCAAATCAGATGTCTCCTGTGAAATATCTTTTCCCCTAAGATCTTGGCGTACCATTTTCGCCCATTCCGTAAGTGTCTGGGAAACTTAGGGACAGAAAAAAACAGAGAAAAGATAGTGCGGGACTCTGCTTCTATCTTTCGATCCACCGGATCCTTAAAGGACGAAGTGTCCTCCACTGGAATAACCGTGGCTTTATTCAGCCTGGAAATAGGCGGATCCACGACAGGTGGTACCGTCCATTTCTTAATGATGGATTCCTCAAACGGATAGCGTCTAGCAATACGCTTGGAAATAGTAAAGGTACGTTTAGAATGTTCCCATTCTCCTTTAATCTGATTACCAAAACATTTAGGTACAGGAAAAGCCTTCGCCGTCTTGATGGGCTTATTAGTCCCAAAAGGCCTCTCTGTTTCAGTTGCCTCTGCCGGTAAAGCCTCAAGTTTTAAGGTTTCTTGCACTGCCACAACTAGTGCGTCCACCAATGCTTCTTCCTGAATTATAGCAAGAGAAGAAGCGTCCTCCTCACTGTCTGAGGGGGCTTTACCTGGGATAACAGCCCTTGCAGAGGAACCTGCAACTGCCGTGACCATCTCTGAATCTGAGTCAGAGGTGTCAGATGGTATAGGGGTAGGCGGGGGTCGCTTCCTTGACCCCCGTCCCTGACAGGCCGCCTCCACCCGAGCCACCATAGACTCCAAAATTGCTGTAAATGACTCTATACTCTGTGCACCGGCGGGTCCCGAGGCCCCCTCGAGGGAAACAGGTGGGGGAATATGTGTGGCAGGGTCCATAATAACTCCAGTTACTTCCTGGATAATATAATTCAAAAGTAAAGAAAAAAAACTTTTTTTTTTTTTTTTTTTTCTTTTCTGACCCCCAGCGCCACAAAAAAACCCCTTAGTGTTACCTGCTTAGGGATCCCTATCGATCGAGAGAGAGAGATAGACCCCCAGGCTCACCACTTGATGCTCAGAGTTAAACTGCAACAGCTTACAGCGCTGTCTTGACAAACAGGAAGTCTTTTGGCTGGCTGCCCAGGAAGAAAGGAGGCGGCTCCGCCCCTCTGCACGCCTTCCGGCGCCTCCCCCAAGCTCCACGAGGTGTAGGATCACCTCAAACATGGCCGCCCCCATGCTGGAGACACGAGGCTACGCCAAAATGGCGGCTCGTGCGATCCAGCAAAAAAAATGGCGGCGGCCTAAACTGAATAGCGGTGTGCTGCAGGGCACACAACACTCTCTCTGCATGGGGATATGGCGTGGTTGGCGGTACCGGCCCTGGCGGACCGCGTGGCCGTTCGGGAGGCCTGCTAATAGCTGGAGATCTGATTTGGAAGGCAGTCTACATGTCCGTGGCTTCTGACTGGTAGGTAGCTTATACTTAACCCATAAGATTCCCAGAATGCCACAGATTACATCTTTAAAACATGTATACAATAGATTGTTAGCTCCCAAGCCAAGCCTCCTGGCTTTTGCACACATAAATCACACTCAAAGTAGGAGGATTTGTGACATGTTATAGGATAGAAAGGACTCTTTCTTACCATACAGAGAGGGGCCCGCGTTCACCACAAAACCCGTCAGGGAAAAAGGGGGAACATACTACTCACCATACCGGAACCAGGCGGGCACCAACTCCTGACAGTACCCCTCTCCACCGGGGCGGGAGGGCTGTCGACCGATACGGACGCCGTGACTCATGGTCTTTGGCGTTTCGGCGAGACGTTTAACTCGCGTGGACAGTCCTTTAATGGGACTTTGTCGCGGCCGACCCAGCGCGGAGCTATGGCCTGCACGCGCTCGTAGGCTGAACTGGGGTGACCACCGGATCTCAACATCCAGCCCGTCGCCCAGTTCAGCTTTCTTGCTTGAAGATCTCACAGGAACACTGGAGAAAAAAGCTGTCTAAAAAAAATCCTTTAAGAAAAAATTCTTGCCAGGACCTAAGATTCCAGCAAGGTGTCTAGGTCCTTACTCCTAACTAGACAGAAAATAACTGATTTGCTGAGGCAGAGAGAGAGAGAGGATATACCCTCTGGGACTGCCCCTAGGGTGTGGCCAGAGCTTTTTAATTTCCTGTCTAGTCCTGCTCCTGCGGAGGTAACATAACCCGAAGGTGGTGTATCACCGAGGACTACGTCTGTCGATGAGCGCTAGAGAAAATACATTTACATTTTTGGTTGTAACATGACTAAACGTGCAAAATTTCAAGGGGTATGAATACTTTAAGGCACTGTATGTAGTTTCTCACATTCTTCTTTGAAGGACCTCTCAAGCTCCATCAGGTTAGATGGGGAGTGTCTGTGCACAGCCGTTTTCATATCTCTCCAGAGATGTTCAGTCGGGTTACAGTCTGGGCCACTCAAGGACATTTACAGAGTTGTCCCATAGCCACTCCTTTATCATTTTGGCTGTGTCCGTAGGATCATTGTCCTGTTGGAAGATGAGCCTTTGCCCCAGTCCGAGGTCCAGAGCACTCTGGAGCAGGTTTTCATCAAGCACGTCTATGTACATTGCTGCATTCATCTTTCCCCCGTTCCTGACTAGTCTCCCAGTTCCTGCTGCTGAAAGACATCCCCACAGCATGATGCTGCCACCACCATGCTTCACTGTAGGGATGGTATTGGCCAGGTGATGAGCTGTGCCTTTCAGGCCAAAGAATGCAATCTTTGTTTCATCAGACTAGAGAATTTTGCTTCTCATGGTCCGAGAGTCCTTCAGGTGCTTTTTTTTTTTTTTTTTTTTTTACTGAGGAGTGGCTTCCGTCTGGCTACTCTACCATACAGACCTGATTGGTGGAGTGCTGCAGAGATGATTGTTCTTCTGGAAGGTTCTCCTCTCTCCACAGAGAAATGCTGGAGCTCTGCCAGAGTGACCATCAGGTTCTTGGTCACCTCCCTGACTATCATTGGTATCATGGGGAGGAAGAGTGCCCCATTGTTGGTGTCAATGGGAGAAATGGTGCCCCATTGTTGATATCAGTTGGAAGAATAGCATCTCCTATCAGTGGGAGGAATAGTGTTAGCCATCAAGGACCAGCACAAGATGGTCCCCTTTTCTTAGTCCCGCAGTCATTCAATTAGCCAGTGGTTGAAGCTGAGTGGGAGGAGCTGTTATGAATGAGCTGAGATAATGGGGGTACAGTGCACCCACTTTATAACAACATAGTTATTCCATTTATATTTTACCATATGTTATGCGACACTGCTATTTCCACATATCCAAATCACCACATATGGAGGCATGGAATATATTTTTTTGGGGGTTTAGTGGCACTAACATACTTGCAGAGGATGAGGTCACCATTCTTCCAGCAAGATCCTAGAAAATACTGAGTATCCCAAATCTCGCGAGAAGATGTTCTATCACAGGGCAGGAATGTCTTCTTTTGAAACTTGGGCTACTTAGAATTCCTCTGTAAGCAAATAGGTAGACCTTGTATTTTTAGTGCAAGGTCCACTTTGAACTACTGAGCTCTAAAAACAAAAGGCTTTTTATAGCAAAGAAAATGTGATATTAGAAAACAAGCAATAAGCAATGTAAAGCTTCTAACGAATACACAAATTTAGTTTTCAATCAGAAAAAGGAAAGTATGTACAAAAAACAAACCTAATTTCCCTTACATATTTAAGAAAATGTTACACACACACTAACCTGCTATTTGCCTTTCCTTAGCTACTTTTGAGTCTTTATCATCCTTTTGCCTACCAGGTGAGAGGGAAGAGGACCTGTGTCTGCGTGGAGACCTTAAAAAACACAAAAAAAACACTTTAGTGCATACGTACATGCTTTCTGTATGACAGGCAGATTTCCACAAAGAGGTTGTATATAAATTAAAACAATCCAATAATTTTAATTATCTTCCCACCAAACCCTCTATGCCTGTTCTGTTTGTACAGTTACATTAAAGTGCACGTTACTCCATCATTTCCTATTTCTGACATGTGTTTGTGTTATGTATTTGTATTAAAAAAGTATTCTGTTCTCTTAGCATTGCTTCCTTCGTGTGAAATACCTGGTAATCCTGCTAGTCCCCCAGCTTTCCCTGTTTAAAACTGACCATGTCAGTACCTGGAAGCACATCTATTTCAACATGGTCAGTTTTCTTCTTTGTGTTCTACTTGGGCACACAGCCTGGCAGTACTCCAATGATCAGACAAGTGCTGACACACCCCCTACATCTCTCTTCTTTGGAAGGATCACTGTACTGCTGTTTGCCAGCCTTCTGCTGACCGGCAGGCTGGGAAGGATGCCTCGTGCCAACATCCCCCCCTCTATTTACTTCAGTCGGCTCAGTCACCTTTTTTTTTCTCTGCGCCCCTCCCCCCAACCAGGCAACTGTCAGCCACACTGAAAGGTAGAGGGAGCAGTCAATCAGGCAGTGGGTGGATCCCTACAATACTGTCTGGAACCTTCCAGTGCCTGGTGTAGCTGTGCCCTGCCAGCTGATAGTGGGCAAAAACCCGCTATCAGCTGACTCTGGGTCATAGGACAAAATTATTGCACTTCTGTGACCCAAAAGAGAAGTATGGCCAAATAAGCTTTGACCATACTTTTCTTTTAAAGATGGAAAGGCTAAATGGGTCCATATACTATCGGTATAGCTACAAGAGCAAATTGTTTAATATTTGCTTCTAATACATCACTACCTGGTCCTAGTATATTGTTTGAGAAAACATGAGGCAGCTAAATATGAACAGCAGAAGTCTCAGCTACATGCAGGCGCAAGGTTAGCTAGTACACTGCTAATCTGACAACACAGGGGGGGGGGGGGGGGTAACATCTGACAAAACAGGTTAAACCACATGCCAAATTAAAGAAAACCTAATTGTAACAATGTGCAACTCCATCATGTATCTGAAGAATAACAAATACATTTAACTTCAGATAAAGCATTACAAAGGTTTGTTCCAGCAAACGCTGCACCCGGAATTCACTGTGAGCGTTCACAAATAGGAATACCATTGTAGTAGATACCGTCAAGACACCTAAGTAGTTTTTTTAAATATTGTCGAAACATATTCGTTCACCTAGAGCGGCGCCTGTGAGGAGATCGTGATCGACTTCTCCGCCTCTCTCTGGACCTTGAGCGCTCTCTTCTCCGCCTTTCACGTTCCCTGGACGCAGATCTGGAGCGTCTTCGCTCTTAACAAGTCAAACGAAAAACAAAAAAATGTTAGACCAAAAAAAAAAAAAAAAAAAAAAAAGAAAGCCACACATGCATCTATACTATAAAAAGAACACCACAAGCAGATTCAATTTAGGTTTATATATTGTATTAGGGTGGCTTCACACTGCCCCACTTCACTTTCCCATAGACTTCTTAGATGTCCCATAGTTTTGGCGTAGTTTAAAATGCACATCAAAACATCTGTATGCTGAATCCTTGGTGTGCTTTGTGAAGCCACACCAAAACTGTTTTGGACATCATAGTCTATGGGAAAGTGCAGCTAACCTGCATTAAAAGCGCAGGTTAGCTGCGATTTGGCCAAGGCACAGCTAGACGGCTCCTGGGCAGTGTAAAGCCACCCTTAAAGTGGCAGTGAACTCTGCTTTTTAAAATTTGTACCTACAGATAAGCCAATAATAAGGTTTACCTATAGGTACAGTGAAGATCTCCTAAATGTGCACCATTTAACAACACTTAGAGCTTTGAAGAGAGATAAGGAAACACTACAGATATATGTGCTTTGCTCAGATGTCATGACTGATAAAAAAAAAAAACTTAACCCCCCCAAAATATTTACTGGTCTTCTCTCACAGTCTGGTGATGTCTGGACACCGCTCTCCTCTCACAGGACACACAGAAGAAGGACCAATTGGATCCTGCTGCTGTCAGTCAAACGCCTGTGTGTAGGGAGTGCGGGTGTCGCTGAGCCACGCTGTGTGTATCTATAGACCCACGCAGCCCAGCTCGGGAGCGCACCCCTTGCACTGAAGAAGTTGAGGATAGAAGGTGAATGGTCCTGAACAGCTGCTCCAGGTTCTATTGTCTCCAGTTTTGATGAATTCCCCTCAGCGGATAATGTGAAGGTTCTCCCATCAGCTTCATAAGATAACACAGAAGCACAGCCAGCATCCTCTACTCCATGCTTCACCCAGCTGGAGTCCCCAAATCCCAGAGGGAGTTAGCAGGTGACTGACACCATTCAGCCCGTGTCATATGGACTATCTGCCACCACAATGCCCATCCTCTGCTGCGACACCACAATGCCCATCCTCTGCTGCGACACCAAAATGCCCATCCTCTGCTGCGACACCACATTGCCCATCCTCTGCTGCGACACCACAACGCCCATCCTCTGCTGCGACACCACAACGCCCATCCTCTGCTGCGACACCACAACGCCCATCCTCTGCTGCGACACCACAACGCCCATCCTCTGCTGCGACACCACAACGCCCATCCTCTGCTGCGACACCACAACGCCCATCCTCTGCTGCGACACCACAACGCCCATCCTCTGCTGCGACACCACAACGCCCATCCTCTGCTGCGACACCACAACGCCCATCCTCTGCTGCGACACCACAACGCCCATCCTCTGCTGCGCCACCACAACGCCCATCCTCTGCTGCGCCACCACAACGCCCATCCTCTGCTGCGCCACCACAACGCCCATCCTCTGCTGCGCCACCACAACGCCCATCCTCTGCTGCGCCACCACAACGCCCATCCTCTGCTGCGCCACCACAACGCCCATCCTCTGCTGCGCCACCACAACGCCCATCCTCTGCTGCGCCACCACAAGGCCCATCCTCTGCTGCGCCACCACAACGCCCATCCTCTGCTGCGCCACCACAACGCCCATCCTCTGCTGCGCCACCACAACGCCCATCCTCTGCTGCGTCACCACAACGCCCATCCTCTGCTGCGTCACCACAACGCCCATCCTCTGCTGCGTCACCACAACGCCCATCCTCTGCTGCGTCACCACAACGCCCATCCTCTGCTGCGTCACCACAACGCCCATCCTCTACTGCGTCACCACAACGCCCATCCTCTACTGCGTCACCACAACGCCCATCCTCTACTGCGTCACCACAACGCCCATCCTCTACTGCGTCACCACAACGCCCATCCTCTACTGCGTCACCACAACGCCCATCCTCTGCTGCGTCACCACAACGCCCATCCTCTGCTGCGTCACCACAACGCCCATCCTCTGCTGTGTCACCACAATGCCCATCCTCTGCTGCGCCACCACAATGCCCATCCTCTGCTGAGTCACCACAATGCCCATCCTCTGCTGTGCCCCCACAATACCCATCCACTGCTGAGTCACCACAATGCCCATCCTCTGCTGTGCCCCCACAATACCCATCCACTGCTGAGTCACCACAATGCCCATCCTCTGCTGCGCCACCACAATGCCCATCCTCTGCTGCGCCACCACAATGCCCATCCTCTGCAGGTTCAATACTAGACAAGGATCGCAGCGTTGGCTGCCAGGGATTGTTGTGGCTTATGGAGAGCTTGCCTGTGTAGAGAAGGTTGCGACCTCATCCCTTTAATACCGAACACACTAATTACACAGGTTCTGTAGCTGGTTAAGGTGGTAATTTGACTCACTTGGTGCCTAATCTGCATTAACTTAGCACAGAACCAATGTAATTCATATGTGTTCGGGTATAAGGGATGAGATGGCACGCACCCCTAGTGTACAAATAAGTGTGTGGAGTAAATGGACGATAAATAAACATTTCCCTGAGCAGCTGCTAGATTCCAGAACCTCCCCCACCCCAGGACTGCGCCTTCCCAAACCCAGGACTGTCCCTGGACACTGTACTGTTACCTCTCCGCCTCTCCGGCGACCTGCTCCGACTACGACCCATCTTCTGCGTATACCGGAATCACTCCGTCTAAGACCCTTCGTACACTCTCCTTAGCCTTCCGGCCAGCAACAACTTCCGGTAATAAACGTTCCTCCTACGCAGCTACCTGCGCACGCGCAGACTCAGAATCCGTCAGCTGATCCTACCCAAAAGTCTCCGCGCTCCCCAAAGATGGCGGCGCCCGTAATGCATGCTGCCCGCTGGGTGCCCCGGCTCTCCCACTGCCCTGTTCGCCTCATGTCCGCCTTCTCCAACCCGTTAGCGTCCGGGGCCCGGCGGGGGATCTTCAAGGACATGTTCCCGGCGGAGAGCGCCCCCCTGCTACTCCCCGAGCTCCTCTCCTCTGGACCACAGACCGTCTACTGCGGTTTCGACCCCACGGCGGACTCACTGCATGTTGGCAACCTGCTGGCAGTGATGGGCCTGCTACGCTTCTACCGGGCCGGGCACCACGCCATCGCCGTCATCGGCGGAGCCACAGCGCAGATCGGGGATCCGAGTGGGAGGAGCCAGGAGAGGGAACCGCTGGGCGCGGAGCAGCTAGCGGAAAACGTGCGGGGCCTCCGAGAGTGTCTGGACCGTCTCTTCACCAATTCACAGCCGCTGGTCCCTGAGGGCCACAACCGCCCCCCAGGCCGCTTCACCGTCCTGGACAACGCCGCCTGGTACCGGCAATGGCAGGTGGTGGACTTCCTGGGCTCGGTGGGCAGACACTTCCGGATGGGTACTTTGCTGAGCCGACACAGCGTACAGAGCCGCCTCAAATCCCCCGAGGGCATGAGCCTCACCGAGTTCACCTACCAGGTCTTCCAGGCCTACGACTTCTACTACTTGTACAAGAACCATGGCTGCCGGATACAGCTGGGGGGCACCGACCAACTGGGCAACCTCATGTCTGGCCATGACTTTATCCAGAGGTGAGAGCATTGCCATCCACCCCTACGCCTTTGGTGAAACTGAGCGTTCCCGAGAACCCAACCCCTCCAATGCCATTCCACAGGGGGCACCTCCATGAGGGCTATAGAACCGCTGCCACAGTGACTTGGTGTATAACACTGGGGCCCCCTTACGGAGACGTCAGGCACATAACCCCTACCACCACAGGGGTCAAACATATAACCCTGGCCTCTCAACCTCCCTGCAGGGCTCTGATGTAGAACCGCCTGCTCTGCAGAGGGCCGAGGTATAACCCGGGTGCCCGCCTGCTCTGCGGAGGGCCGAGGTATAACCTCCTGGTTTAACCCCGGGCGCCCGCCTGCTCTGCGGAGGGCCGGGGTATAACCCCGGGCGCCCGCCTGCTCTGCGGAGGGCCGAGGTATAACCCCGGGCGCCCGCCTGCTCTGCAGAGGGCCGAGGTATAACCCCGGGCGCCCGCCTGCTCTGCGGAGGGCCGAGGTATAACCCCGGTGCCCGCCTGCTCTGCGGAGGGCCGAGGTATAACCTCCTGGTATAACCCTCTGGTGCTCGCCTGCTCTGCGGAGGGCCGGGGTTTAACCCCGGGTGCCCGCCTGCTCTGCGGAGGGCCGGGGTTTAACCCCGGGTGCCCGCCTGCTCTGCGGAGGGCCGAGGTATAACCCCGGGTGCCCGCCTGCTCTGCAGAGGGCCGAGGTATAACCCCGGGCGCCCGCCTGCTCTACGGAGGGCCGAGGTATAACCCCGGGCGCCCGCCTGCTCTACGGAGGGCCGAGGTATAACCCCGGGCGCCCGCCTGCTCCGCAGAGGGCCGAGGTATGACCCCGGGTGCCCGCCTGCTCCGCAGAGGGCCGGAGGTATAACTGATCACATGTGAAGCACCATGGGGGTTGAAGATCAAGCAGAAGCTGCTTCTTTGGCTGTAAAGGATAGGGGAGTTTCATTCTAAGGGCTCGTTCACATCATGAGTGCATGAACTGTGCAGATTTCACTTGCAGAGGCATCAGTTTACCTCAGTTTTCATGCACGCTGACATCAGTTTTGATGCATGTCAGTTATGTGCCCTATTTACACCAATGTTGATGTCATGTTTGTTTTTTTCCCCATGCAGAAAACTGTATACACGTTGGAGATTCCTGCGTAGAAAAATTCTGCACGTTGTGTGAACAGTGCTCCTAGAGAACCATTGGTTTTTTGTGCCCGTGCAGAAAAAGTGACCTCTCTGCACCAATGTGTGAACGAGGCCTTAGACCAGTGATGGCGAACCTTTGCACCCCAGATGTTTTGGAACTACATTTCCCATGATGCTCAACTTCACTGTAGAGTGCTTGAGCTTCATGGGAAATGTAGTTCCAAAACATCTGGGGTGCAAAGGTTCGCCATCACTGCCTTAGACTGTCAGCAAATTGGCCTCTACAAACTTGTCAGTGCTTAAAAATGGAGAGCATGTGCAGAGGAGGATGAGACAGTGTGTTAGGGCTGCAACTAACGATTAATTTGTCTGTCGACTAATCTATCGATTATTTTTACGATTAGTCGACTAATCTGACGATTATTTAAATTTTTTGTTTTTTTGCTTAATCTAGTGTTCTTTCTTTGATTAGTTAAATAATCCTTTGAATAACTTTACGAAAAATGATACGTACAACTTCTAATATAATATTTCAACTTTTATTAAAGTTTTTCCAAAAAATACTTCAATGTGGTTGAAGTTTCAGTGGCAAAAATAAAATGTAAACAACACTTTAACATCAGGCAGGAATAATGCCATTAATTCAAAACCAAAAGCATTCAAAATGCCATATAAATTATAAAGCACTGCAGTGCTCAACAACACTAACTTGTGCAACTGTGCAAAAATACAAGAGACACATAAAGTGCCAAACACTTTAGGGCATCAGGCATGAAAAATGCCATATCTGCCTAACACTTTAACTTCTTTAAACTACAAGTCAGCTCTCTGCCTTCAGGTAATCTTTTGCTGTATTGGCCATTATTTTTGCACAGTGTTGAGCAGTGCTTTTGTTGGACTAGTTGGCTCCTTTAAAACGTGGTTACTTTTTAGGTATGTTTTTCATATACAGTGTTTGACCAGTATTTTTTTGGTGTGTGTGTTACTTGTAAATGTAAAACATACCTAAAAACTAACAGTTTTAAAGGAGCCAAGTCCAACAAAAAGCAAGCACCGCTCAACACTGTGCAAATTCTAATGGCCAATACTGAGGAAAGATTACCTCAAGGCAGCCAACAGCCATCTTGTAGTTTAAAGAAGTCCAACAATACAACCCAAGAGAGTGCAATAGGTACAGGTTGGGGGCCTGTACCTATAATATAGCATTGCAATGGAGGAAGGTTAGCATATCGACATGCTCTGCAGTTAGGCTTGCTCTTTTTTTAGTCACAATGTTGCCAGCAACTGAGAAAAGCCTTTCAGATGGGGTTGATGTTGCAGGCACAGACAAGTAACTCTTTGCCAGCATGGCCAAGATGGGAAACCTCCCTTCATTTTCCTTCCACCATTTCAGTGGATTGTCTTCCTTTGGAATGGCCTGCTCACTAAAGTACATGTGTATCTCATTCCTCACAACTTCACTGTGAATTTCTGGATCTTGGATGTGACCAGTGTCATCCTCACCATTACTGTGGTGTTCATCTGAATCTGAACCGAGCAAAGAGTCCAACATAGACACTTGCCTCTTTTCTGAAAGTTTCATGTCTGGACTCATTGCACTGGCTGACTGAACCTGTTCCTCACATTGACGTTGATGTGTTTGCTCTTCCTCATATCTTCTTTTCTCTTCAAGAGCAAGAGCTTGGACCTTGAGGTGAACTTTTAAACTATCCTCTGCTGCCAGGAATTTTAGCTTATGGAATCTGGGGTCCAGGGCTGCTGCAATAAGACATATTTCTCTATCGCTCATTGACACACGTAGTCTTCTTGATTCTCAAGAGCTGGGTTATGTTGTCTCCGCAGGAGTAGGACTAGGCAGAAAGACAAAACGTTCTGGCTCCACCTTAGGGGCAGTCCCTGAGGGTATATCCTCCCTCTCTCTGCTACAGGGAATCAGTTTTTTTCTGTCTAGTCAGGAGTAAGGACCTAAGTTCCTTGCTGGGATCTTTTGGTCCTGGCAAGACTTTTTTTCTTTAAGAAAAAGACATTTTTTAGGTAGTTTTCTCCAGTGTTTTTTCCTGTGAGATCTTCAAGCAAAAATGCCGGACTGGGCGACACCTGTGGTCACCCCAGCCGGCCTACGAGCGCGCGCAGACCATGGCATTGCGCTTGGTCGGCCGCGACATATTCAAGTAAGTATGCGGGGCCGGGCGACGGGCTGGATGTTGAGATCCAGTGGTCACCCCGGTTTCTGCCTACGAGCGCGTGCAGACCAGAGCTCCGCGCTGGGTCGGCCGCGACGGAGTCCCAGTGGAGGGACTGACCTTGCGAGTTAAAAGTCTCGCTTGGACGCCAGGTACCAGAGAGTCGAGGCGTCCGGAGTGGTCCACAAACTCCCACCCCGGTGGAGAGGGTATTGTGAAGAGAGGGTGCCTGTCGGTTCGGTATGGTGAGTAAACGTTCCCTTTTTTCCTCGTTATGAGGCAGTATGTATTATGGGCCCCTCCATATATGGTCAGTATATATCTGATACTTACAAGTCCCCCTTGTAATACAGCATGTGTTTGTGGAAAGTGGACTTGGTTTAAGAGCTAACACTCTACCCAGCAGACTGCAACATTACAGCAGACATAGGAGGTATAATCCTACCTTATGTGTAGTGTATCTCCTGTAGATCCATATTTCGCCTCTTAGCAGAGATGCAGGTGGATGTGCTGGGAAAACGATTTTGGCGGTCCGCCGCCATTTTACCGTAGACCGAATGCATGTATGTCCTCAGGTCACGCCGGCCGCCATGTTTTTGGAGTCTTATGTCTCTTCTATGGGGGCGGCCATGTTTTGTGAGCCCAGCTACCTCGTGGAGAGCTGGGAATGCCGGAAGGCGTACACAGGGGGCGGAGCCACGTCCTTCTACCCGGGAAAAAGCAAACAGCTCCTTCCAGTCTGTGTAAGACAGACGCTGACTGCAGTTGGTTGGAAACTGCACTGCATCGGTTGGTGAGCCTTGGGGGTCCCTCTCTCTCTCTGTGGGATCGAGAAGCAGGTACTCTGAGGGGCGCTATTGCGCTAGGGGGAGACACTCAAAAAAAAAAAAGAAAGTTTTTTTGTTTTGCTGGCAAAGGTGTCCTGAATTAACATGGACCCTGCCACTCATGTATCTCCTCCGGATCCCCTCGAGGGGTCTGCGGGATCCTCCAGCACCCCATTGACAATTGAATCATTGTCAGCTATTATGGAAACTTTTGTGTCCCGGGTGGAAGTGGCTTGTCAGGGACAGGGCGCAAGAAAGCGACCCCCGCCTAACCCCATATTATCTGAAACCTCGGATTCAGACTCTGAGCCCATTTCTGCAGTTGCAGGTACTTCATCTGGGATTGGTGTCTCGGGTCCTGTCTCTTCAGACAGTGAGGAGGATGTTTCGGCATCCGCCATAGCCCGAGAGGAAGCGTTGGTAAACGCACTCATTGTATCTGTTCAAGAGACCTTAAGGTTACAGGGTATTCCATCGGAAATAGCTGAAACTGAAATCCCTTTTGGGACTAAAAAACGCATCAAAGTGGCGAAGGTTTTTCCATTGCCCAAATGTTTTGGCAATCCAATCAAAGAAGAATGGCGTCTGCCAAAACGCACTTTTACTATTTCTAAACGCATTGACAGGCGTTATCCGTTTGAGGAAACCCTTATTAAGAAATGGACAGAACCACCTGTGGTGGATTCACCAATTGCTAGATTGAATAAAGCCACGGTTATTCCTTTAGAAGACGCTCCGTCTTTTAAAGATCCAGTGGATCGCAAGATAGAAGCTATGTCTCGCACCATGTTTTCCTTGATTGGATCAGCTTTCAGACCTATAATAGCTATTGGTCTGGTTTCGCAGGCTGTAACTGAATGGACCAAGTGGTTACGCCGGTACTTAGAAGAGGTCCCTCAGGCGGTATCAGATTTGTTGGAACAAATGATACAGGGGTTACAGTTTGTGTGTGATGCGGCGTTAGACGCCACTCCATTATTGGCGCGGGCATCAGTCTCAGCAGTGGTTCTCAGGCGTACACTGTGGCTAAAAGGTTGGTTAGCCGACCAAGGTTCCAAAAAAGCATTGGCTAATATCCCCTTTTCAGGAGAGCGTCTATTTGGAGCCAACTTAGATGAGATCATTAAAGATCTCACGGGTGGAAAGAGCACCTTTTTACCGCAAAATTTTAAAGGTAGAGGAACTCGTCAAAGACGAGGGCCTTCTTTTTCTGCTCACAAGAGGTTTTTTCGTCCCGCGGGTGAAAAAACTAAGTCCTCCAAAGCTCCTGCAGGAGGCGTCAGGGGTCGTTGGTCGGGCAAGCAAAAGCCCGCCCCCTCCAGACCTGAAGATAAACCATCCAAAGCCTGAAGGTGCGCCCCCACCCATAACTGGGGTGGGGGGACGTCTTCGCCGGTTCCCGGATCCATGGCTTTCCAGAATCCCGGACAAATGGGTTTGCGAAGTCATAAGGTCAGGGTACAAGATCGAGTTTCGATCTCTCCCACCGGCGCGATTCTTCCCTTCCAATATCCGACTATCCTCAGATCGTTTAGAAGATCTGCGGAGAGCAGTCACAGATTTACTACAACAAGGAGTGGTAGTCCACGTTCCTTGGACAGAACGGTTTCAAGGGTTTTATTCAAACCTATTTACAATACCCAGGAAAGAGGGCAAAGTGCGTCCAATTCTGGACTTAAGAGCACTCAATTCTTTTGTCAACATAAGAAGATTCAGAATGGAGTCCATTCGCACGGTAGCAGCCTTCCTGCATCCAGGGGATGTCCTAGCGTCCATAGACATCAAGGACGCCTATCTTCACATTCCCATTTTCGCAGGACATCAGCGGTTTCTACGCTTTTCCGTAGAAGAGAACCACTATCAGTTTGTGGCGTTACCTTTCGGTCTCGCCACGGCTCCGCGGGTCTTCACAAAGGTGTTGGCCCCAATGTTGGCACTTCTGCGCCAAAGAGGTATATCGATCCTTGGTTACCTAGACGATCTTCTGCTTCATGCAGAGTCTCCTCAGACCTTGCTACAAAACATAGAAATTACTATGATTTCTTTACAGGAATTCGGGTGGCTGGTGAACCAGCAAAAGTCATTTCTGGTTCCCACCCAGAGGCTCGAATATCTGGGTCTAATTCTAGACACAGTCAGGACAAGAGTTTTTCTTCCGGTAGGGAAACTCCGAAAGATTCAATCAGCAGTCCAGTTGTTACTGTCCAACAGCTGGTCTTCCCTTCGGACTTGCATGAGGGTTCTGGGGTTGATGGTGGCTTCATTCGAAGCAGTCCCTTTTGCCCAGTCCCATACCCGAATTCTTCAGCAAGAGATTCTTCTCAGATGGAATCAGAATCCGGAATCCCTGGACAATCAGATCCGATTGAGCAAACAGACCAGAGAGTCTCTGGTCTGGTGGCTTCGGTCTCCGATGCTCAGCCAGGGAAAGTCATTTCTGCCAATATATTGGACGATAGTGACCACGGATGCCAGTCTATCCGGATGGGGAGGAATTCTCGGTCAGTTATCTGTCCAGGGACTTTGGTCCCCGGAAGAATCCAGGTTACCGATAAATGTATTGGAACTGAGAGCGATCAGACTTTGTCTGATTCACTGGACCGAGCAGCTCCAGGGCAGCCCGGTTCGGATCCAGTCGGACAATGCCACGGCCGTGGCTTATGTCAATCACCAGGGGGGCACCAAGAGTGTCCGAGCGGCCAAAGAAGTGGCTTGCATTCTTCGCTGGGCGGAACGATTTGTTCCAGCAATCTCTGCGGTGTTCATTCCGGGGGTGGAGAATTGGCAGGCAGATTATCTCAGCCGTCAGACCCTGGATCAGGGGGAATGGTCACTCCATCCAGACGTTTTCCACCAGTTGTGCCTACGGTGGGGCACCCCGGATGTGGATCTGTTGGCATCATGATTCAACAGGAAAGTTCAGAGATTCGTGGCTCGCTCCCGCGATCCTCTAGCAGAAACCGCAGACGCACTGATCGCCCCGTGGGGGCAATACCAGCTAATATATGCCTTCCCTCCTCTCGCGTTACTGCCAAGACTTCTTCGCAGGATAGAGGAGGAAGGAATTCCAGTAATCCTGGTAGCTCCGGACTGGCCTCGTCGAGCTTGGTACGCCGACATGGTCAGACTGGTGGCGGACGTCCCGTGGAGACTTCCTCTCAGGGAGGATCTACTGTCTCAGGGACCGATCTTCCATCCTGCTTTACGATCGCTGGCTTTAACGGCCTGGCTATTGAGACCCAGGTGCTGAAGGACAAAGGTTTGTCAGCTTCAGTTATTCCTACTCTAGTTGAAGCAAGGAAAGCGACTTCCAGAAAGATTTATCATTGCACATGGAAGTCCTACATTGCATGGTGTGAACCTTTGGGGTTCCGTCCTCGGTCTTATTCGATTAGTCGAATATTGGCTTTTCTGCAACAAGGGGTTGAGCAGAAACTGGTCTTGAGTACTATCAAGGGTCAGGTCTCAGCATTAGCCATCTTCTTTCAGAAGCCTTTGGCTACTCATTCCTTGGTGCGGAATTTCATCCAGGGGGTGCGACATCTGGCTCCGCCAGTGCACGCGCCGTTACCCCCCTGGGATCTTAATTTAGTGTTGTCGGTTCTTCAGAAACCTCCCTTTGAAGATATTAGGGAGATTCCTCTACCCACGTTGTCCCAGAAGGTGGCCTTCTTGGTGGCTATTACTTCTGCACGCAGGGTGTCAGAACTGGCCGCATTATCTTGTCGTTCACCATATCTGGTGGTTCATAGAGATAAGGTGGTTCTTCGTCCGAATCCATCCTTCCTACCAAAAGTGGTTTCAGAATTTCATCTGAATGAAGAAATTGTATTACCTTCCCTGTGTCCTAAGCCCAGTCATCCTCGGGAGTTTGCTTTACACTCCTTGGATGTAGTCCGGGCGATCAGGGTATACTTGAAAACGACAGACTCGTTTCGCAAGACGGATTCACTTTTTGTGATCCCAGATGGACCCAAAAAGGGGTTGCCTGCATCTGCCGCGACCATTTTCAGATGGATCAGACAGACGGTAGTACAGGCTTATTCTATTAAGGGTCAGGAGCCCCCGTTCCCTGTTAAGGCGCACTCCACTCGGGCACTTAGTGCGTCATGGGCCTTTCGCCATCAGGCGTCAGTGGTCCAGGTGTGCAAGGCGGCTACCTGGTCGTCGGTGCATACCTTTACTAAACATTATAAAGTTGATGTAATGGCATCGTCTGATGCCTCGTTTGGCCGCAAGGTTTTGCAGGCCGCAATTTGAGGAGACCAGTGGTCTACCTCGAGGGTTTTTTCCGTTGGAAAATTTTTCTTTAGTCTCATTCTTTGTTTATAATGAGCCTTTAAAAACTTCTAGTTTGGCACCGGTTGGGCCTTCTAGATTGGATTTGATTTTGTCAATCCCACCCCTCATTTGTGGCACTGCTTCTGGATGTCCCAGCTCTTGAGAATCAAGAAGACTACGTCTGTCAATGAGCGATAGAGAAAAATGGATTTTTGTAAGATCTTACCGTAAAATCCTTTTCTCTTAAGCTCATTGACAGACGTAGTACCCGCCCCTCTATCATTGAGTTGGGTTGGGTTAAATTCTCTGTACTGCTTTAAAACAGAACTGATTCCCTGTAGCAGAGAGAGGGAGGATATACCCTCAGGGACTGCCCCTAAGGTGGAGCCAGAACGTTTTGTCTTTCTGCCTAGTCCTACTCCTGCGGAGACAACATAACCCAGCTCTTGAGAATCAAGAAGACTACGTCTGTCAATGAGCTTAAGAGAAAAGGATTTTACGGTAAGATCTTACAAAAATCCATTTATTTTCTCCTCCGTCATCTCTGAATTTAGTTTCCCTCTCCTATCTTGTGGTCATCTCCTGTGTAGCAACATTTTGGAAAGCCTTGACTGCCGCTATCTCGCAAATTGTGCTCTGTATGGATTTCTGGAGGCCTTTTACCAAAGGAGGTAGAGCGGAACCAGTCACATAGGACTCTCCACTCAAGAAAACAGTAGCACACTCAAAAGGCTTCAAGACTTGTTCCACTTCCTCAAGTAAGCTCCACTGATCATGTTTTAAATCCAGGAAGCGATTCCCTCGTGGTGTGACATCAGGATCGGAAAGTGTGGCAGTCACAGGCCACCTCTGTTCAAGCAGGCAACTGATCATGTGTAAAGTACTGTTCCATCTTACAGATACATCATTTATTAGTGCATGATCAGGGGTACCCATTTGTTGTTGCTTTGCTTTAAGCTTTGTAGTGGCCAGCTCACTTTTTTTAAAATGTTCCACAAGGCACTTCGCAGCCCTCAGTGTCTTGCTGATCTGGGGATCCCTCAGGGCATGGTTGACAACTAGCTGCAATGTATGACCAGCACACCTGAGAGAAGAGATGCCAGGATGCTTTTCTTCCAAAATACGCAGAGCAGCGACAACATTTGAAGCATTATCATGAACAACTGCAATTACATTGGCCATGGATATCTCAAACTTCTCAGCTGCTTTTTCCACCCAGTTAGCAATGTTTTCAGCTGTGTGGCGATCTTCAAGTGGCATAGTGGTCAGATTGTAGGATGTAAGCTTCCAGTCTTCATTAATGAAGTGGCATGTGACACCCAAGTATGCCTCTGTGGCAATACTGGTCCATGCGTCTGTGGTGAGAGCCATTTTGGATTTGACATCTTTGATTGACGCTTTCAATCTTTCAAAATTCTCCTCATATTTCCTCTCCATCAGCTTTGTGTAATGGGACCTGGAGGGAAGTGTGTATCCTGGGTAAAATGTGCTGATCATCTCACGAAATCCTTGACCGTCTACAATAGAAAGAGGTCTCATATCTTTTACAATCATGTTGAGTATGCTATTGGTAAGTGTAATGGCCACTTGGGGTGTGCAAGCAGTGACATCCTTTTTATGAAAGAAAAAATCTTGTACACAGCTTTGCCTCTTCCTGAGAAAAACAACAATAATAATAATTAATAATAATAATAATAATTAATAACATTACCAATTTACACATCTATGAATGCTCAGCCTCAACGCTAACAATATTAATTGTATTTTTTCTAGTAGAATTTTGAGATATCCATGGCCAATGTTGTAATTAATAATGCTGCAGAGTGCATTCACAGTCAAAATAGCGCTCAGGTGTGCTGGTGGTCATGGTCAGATCATTGCACTTGTTGTCAATCATGACCTGAGGGATCCACAAGACAGACACTGAGGGCTGCAAATGCAAAATGCCTTGTAGTGAGCTGGCCCGGCCTAAGCAATCATCAGTTTTTTTTTTTTCATATTGTTGAAATTAGTAGTACTAGTACTTACAAAGATGGCTCGTCCTTTGTGGTCAGTGCGCCAGGATGCTTTCTTCTGAGGTGCTCATGCATAGCAGTTGTGCTGCCGTGGTATGCCATTTCACTTTTGCAAAGGGAACAGAGGACCATTTTATTTGGCCTCTGCTGAAAGTATTCCCATACCCTTGATGACCGTGATCGGGCTCTCGCTGTCTTTTGTACTGGTGGTGTGCTGCTGGAACTGCTGCTGGAAGCCTTTTGTACTCTGCTGCTGGACGTGGAACCGCTGCTGCTGCTGGCTTTTTCTCCCCCAGGATCAGATGTCGCCATTACCGCTGCTGTTCCGCTATTTTAATGCAACTCGCGCGAGATGCGTGTGACGTCACGTGCTGACGCGTCAACGCTTTTTTCGCACGTCGACGATTTTTTGTAGTCGACTACGTCGACGCGTCGTGGCAGCCCTACAGTGTGTTAATTAATTTTAAACAGTATAGGGGCGGCACAGTGCTGAAGTGGCTAGCACTTTCACCAAGCAGCAAGAGGGTCGCTGGTTCGAATCCCAACCACGACACTACCTGCCTGGAGTTTGCATGTTCTCCCTGTGCCTGCATGGGTTTCCTCCGGGTACTCCGGTTTCCTCCTACACTCCAAAGACATGCTGGTTAGTGCGTCACTCTAAACATCACCTCCTTCCCTGACAATTGCACTAATGCCCCCCCCCCCCCCCTGCTTCTCTGAGTGAAAAAGACGGCCACTCCTCTTAAAAGCAATCCACACAGATTTATTTTCAGAGGCAATTGACTGGTAGTGTAGATATGTCGCCTCTTCACCTGTTTTAACCCCCTGAATACAGCAGCACGGACCCTTTTATTTGAATGGGTTGCGTTTGATAAGTAGTAGTGGGTTGTAATTCTTGAGTATGTGCTTAAATTATGCCTGGCTTGTAGGGCCCCAGTGCATTACTGACCCAGGGTCACAAGATACTAAGATTGCCCTGGATGTCTGGGCGAGAAGTTTAAAGCCCAACAGTAGAGATAGACTCGGGCGTGTTCCAGTTCCCACATGCCCGATCCCGCCAGGACCTGACATTGCACACCGCTAATCACAGGCACTGAAACATTTCCCGATCTGTGAAGCTGCGAATCGAGAATGGTCTCGGTGCCTTTTATTAGAGGTGTGAAATGTCGGCTTCCTGGTGGGAACTCGAACATGACCAAGCCCATCTCTACCCAACAGCCAGAAGAGGAAAGCTGCCAATGCCTCTCCATCCATTCACAGGTGAATAGGCAAAGCTGAGAGGCATAACTGTACCTGTGTTGTGCACTGTAAAGATACAATTCAGAGCTACATAAGAGGAGTTTTGTCATTAAAAATAAAGCTTTGTTAAAAAAAAAAACTGGCTCCTAACTTTTTTAGCTGGCTCCCAGATTAAAAGCAAATTTGTCAAGCAAGGACATCCCTGCGCACGCCTAGATTGTACTCGGGGCTTGGTTGTCTGGCCAGAGAGGATAGGCGACATAAACTAGTGTTTTTACCCTAGTGTCGGGAGGATACTATGTACTGTACATGTGAATGGATTCATATATTTTAATAAAAAAAGCCTGGTTTCAACGGTCTTACAATATGGGAGCTTCCTTTTCTAGATCTCTCCACGTATGACGGGGTTATGTGAGTGGAGTTATTGATATACAGCCGCGTCTGTGGTGGAATCAGTTACACAGTGGATCTATTTGGCACATTAGCTGGTTTATAATTTTTCCAGCATGTATTTCTGATGAGTTTAATGTGGAGGTTGGAGGATCACACTGGGCGATGCACAGTGGCACGAGAACACTTGTGTGAAGATCTAACACGTTTACATGCAGCACGTCATTTGTATGTTGTTGGGACTTTATTATTGGAAATAACGGTCTTTTTTCTATTTTCAATAAAATGTGTATTGCACTTTATATATTTTTGGTAGATTTTTTTTTTGGCACATTATATTTTGCTTTGACGGAATAGTTTTGCACTTCAGCATATATGTATATGTGATATGTTTTGCACATTTCATTTGATGCTATATTTGCTTATTTTTGCACTAGCACTTTATAACTTTTTTGTATTGTGATACATTACAGAATTTGTATATTTTACCTCACTTGGGGGGGGGGGGGGGGATGGAGTAGAAGGGATTAGCGCTTTTTTTTTTTTTTTTATATGATTATTATTCAATAATCTATCAAAATTAGGGTAGCAGCTGTCCAGTTTAGTTTTTTTTAGGCTTTTAGTGGGCCATTGAGAGCTGTGGGGCTGTTGTATATAGTTTTTGATTTTCTGTTTTTGGTCTACAAACACTTTAAAAAGAGAAGTTTGGGTTTATAAAAAAACAACTTTTATACTCAGGTGGATGCAACATCGATCTGATGCTGCATCTGTCTCCCTGCAGCTTCTAAGAACTGAGCGATCAAAGACTGATTGCTCAGTTCTCAGTCTTCAGTGAGCAGAGAGCCGGTCTGTCACTGGCTCTTTGCTCTGCCCCTCCAGCGCTCACTGGAGCACTGGGCTGTGCAGGGGGCATGAGCGGCTGGCCCAGATTTCAACAAGCGGCTCGTTGAGAGGCTGAGCCAGCTGCTGGTCCAGGCACCTGGGTGGATCCCAACTGTAAAGTTTGAATCGACCAAGAGCTTGGACCAGCTGAGTGACGTCAGCTGACAGCGGGCTTATTCCTTAGCTTTGTGAACTGAGCCTATGGTATTGAAGGGTTGTCCACCACCTCAATAAATAATATTGTTGCGCCAAGTGAATATATCAATCAATGTGTCAAAATGATTTTAAATCAAATATCAAATCAATCTTAATCAATCTTAATAAATCAACTCGCTAAAGAAGTCTCTGACGCAACGCGTACGGGGGAGGAGCCTGCTCGGAGTACGTTGATTCCTGGAGGTGTACAGAGAGCTGTTTATGACGCTGTAAGCCCGCACTGCTTTAAGTGCTTTTCAATATAAGTGGAATTTCATCTGTTTGAGAGGGAATAAATAGCTTTATTAAAACAGAGAGCATTAGATCTTCTTTTCTTTTTACACCGGATTCCTAGTCTATACGGAGGGATAGCTGGAGGCGGTGAAAGGAAGGGCATCAGGCTGCTATACATATATCCCAAAGTGTGTTTGACTCTCAGGAGTCTAATCCTAAGGTGAGCTGCTTATCTTGCACCATTCACTGGGAGCACTTGGAGTGAAGCATGCAGCACTTTAATTTGTGATCACAGATGAAGATTGATTTGTTAATTTTTGATTCACTATTAATTGGGACTATTAAGATCACTGGATATCACTAATAATAGAGTTGATTTATTAAGATTGATTTGATATTTGATTTAAAATGATTTTGACACATTGATATATTCACTTGGCGCAACAATATTATTTATTGATTTGTCACTGGTGTTTTGTTTTGTGTTTAGCACTGATTGTTCGCAGCCTTGTGTGCACTATTGAATTTTTTTTAATTTATGGTTTGTGCTGATTATTATTTTATTACCTGTTTACCACATCAATCCCTTGCCTGAGCCAGCTACTGTATACATGGAATACATACATAGATCTGCTGGCATTGTAGGGATTTGCCCTCAGTCTCTGAATATTTGTCTTTTTCATCCCGCAGGACCACAGGAGAAGATGTATTTGGGATCACCATGCCTCTCATCACAAGCACTACTGGAGATAAGTTGGGGAAGTCAGCAGGGAATGCTTTGTGGCTGACCAGACCCAGGACCTCTCCATTTGAACTGTATCAGTTTTTCGTCCGGCAACAGGACAGCTGTGTAGAGCGGTGAGGGTCACCCTTAAATTTGTAAGGCCTTTCCTGTAAATCACAGTTTTATCAACTTTTTTTCAATGCTGTGGTACCCAGCAGAAGCTTAAACCTGGCTACATAATTAGAAAATGTTAAAAGTAAATGCTGCAAAGATGAATTTATGTGATTTGTTAATACAATGTTTAAGTGTTTTTAAAAATGCATAGTTCACAATTACCAATACATTGCCTGTGCAGATAAGGCTTGTTTGTAGATAAAAAGAAATTGTGCAGCTTTGACCAGAATTGCCTAATGCCCTTCCTCTAGGTGTAGGCCATTTACGTACCTCATGAAACTTTACCGGAAAACTCCTAGGATGTTGCTAAAAGAGGCCCTGATTCAGAGCCCCTTTACATGCTCTTTCCCCTGATGCTGTAGCTCTGAGCTCAGCATTTGAGAGTGAAGGTGAACAGTAATAGCTGGGCAACACCCTGTAAGGCTTCAGGAGGTATGTGAATGGTTTACCCCTATAGCAAAGACATTTTTCAACTGAGTCGGAGCTGCCCAGTTTATCTACAGATGCCCCCTATCTGCTTAGGCAGTTTTTGGCAAAGGTGAACTAACCCTTTCAGCTAACTTTTTTTTGGATACAGAGGTGAGGAGGACTTTTGCAGTTGTCTGCTTTGAATTCTATCTGTTAGACTGCTATTTCCCTTCTCTATTTGTCCTGGTGTCAATGGAATGGAAAGTGATGGGGAAATCAATCAATGGAGGGATCCTTATCCAGAGATAAGTCTTTGTTGAGCTAGAACTTTGAAGAAGTAGAACTAAAGGCAAAACATTTTTTATTTTTTTTTTGGATGGGATGGTTATAACTGATGTGGTGTTTTTTTTTTTTTTTTTTTTTTTCACCTATGTCTCTTTGGGAAGATTTTCCCTTCACTTTCTGTGTCATAGCCAAAATAGGAAGTGAGAGGAAATCCCTCCAAAGTGAGGGAATCCCTTGCTGTCACCAGGCCTTAAGCCTGGTACACACTGTGAGTTTATCGTTCAACCCAGCAGGCTAAACAAAAATAACTGAAGAGCACAGGTGGAGCCACTGCACTAACATCGCATAGTTATTATAGCGGCTTCTCCTGAGCTCTTCAGTTTTTTTCATTCAGCCCGCTAAGCTATTGTTTTCTGACAGGGGGACATACCCCCACCAGAGCACACCAGTCAGTACTCTCAGCCATTGGCTGAGAGCGCTGATCGGCGGACCTTTTTCGGTCATGCCCCTGTGATAGAAGCCGGGTTCTATTGAACTGCCCGATGCCGTCCGATATTCAGCCCATTTGTACAGCCCTTTAGTGTCCCCATTGGAAGATTTCCCCTCTGTTCTGGGGACAACCCAACTTTTGGGATTTTCTTTTACTTTCACTTTAAATGATAATGGTAAACGTGACAGAGAGGGTAAATCTCCCTAACGGGGACACAGACAGTATCAAATGCTGACCAGTGTGCTAATTCTTTTACATTCTATCTAAAACTAAAATCTTTAGTTAAAATATACCTCTAAAAAGATGTGACCTTATTAGTTTTCATTTCACATCGCAAGTATGCCCAGCCATTGGTGGGAGGGATTACTCAGGCGACAGATTTCCTATTCTTTGCTGATTTGTCACCCCCCCCCCCCCAAGAGTCCTTGGGGGCAGAACCGTTTGATCCAGCCCTCTCTGCCGTACACATTCCCGGAATGGAAAACTGGCAGGCGGATTACCTCAGTCGGCAGGCGCTGGCTCAAGGGGAGTGGTCCCTTCATCCAGAGGTGTTTCATCAGTTCTGTCTCAGGTGGGGCATCCCTGAGGTGGATCTGTTGGTGTCTCTGCTCAACAGAAAGGTGCAGAGGTTTGTGGCTCAGTCACGGGATCCTCTGGTGGACGCCAGGGATGCGCTGGTGGCCCCAAGGGGTCAGTATCATCTGATTTAGGCCTTCCCTCCTCTTAAGCTTCTGCCAAGACTTCTACGCAGGATCGAGGCAGAAGGGATTCCGGTCATCTTAGTGGCAGTGGACTGGCCCCGCCGGACTTGGTACGCTGATCTGGTGCAGCTGGTCGCCGTCGTTGATTTGAAGCTTCCTTTCAGGGAGGATCTGCTGTCCCAAGGATCAATCTTCCATCCTGCTTTACAGTTGCTGGCTTTGACTGCTTGGCTGTTGAATGCCAGGTGCTGATGGATAGAAGTTTGTCTGAGTTGGTGATTCCAACGCTGTTAAAAACGAGGAAATCTACCATTGTACATGGAAGATGTACATTGCGTGGTGTGAGTCTCTTGGGGTTCATCCTTGCTCTTTTTTTTTTTCAGTGGCTCGGATCTTGACCTTCCTTCAACGGGGGGATGAGCAGAAACTGGCCTTGAGTACTATCAAGGGTCAGGTGTCGGCCTTAGTGGTCTTCTTACAACTGCCCTTGGCCACATATTCCCTGGTGCATACTTTTCTTCAGGGAGTTAACCCCTCCAGTGCGGTCTCTGTTGCCGCCTTGGGACCTCAACTTGGTGCTCTCAGTCCTCCAGAAGCCTCCTTTTGAGAATCTTTAGGAAATTCCCCTGCTTACACTGTCCCAGAAGGTGGCCTTTTTGGGGGCTTTCACCTCTGTGCGCAGGGTGTCCTAATTGGCGGCATTACCTTGCCACCTTACTTGGTGGTTCACAGAGATAAGGTGGTTCTTCACCCCTCTCCGTTGTTCCTTTCTCAGGTTGTCTCTGATTTTAATTTGAATAAAGACATTGTGTTGCCTTCCCTGTGTCCCAGGCCAAAACATCCAAAGGAAATTGCTTTGCATGCCTTAGATTTGGTCTGGGTGATTAGGGTGTACCTGCCAGCTACGCAGTCTTTAAGGAAATCGGTCATTATTTAGGGATGGGCCTCGGAAAGGGTTGTCCGCTTCCTCTGCAACCATTTCCAGATGGATCAGACAGACGGTGATTCAGGCCTATTCCATCAAGGGTCAGGTTCCTCCTTTCCCTGTCAAGGCGCACTCTACTCGGGGGCTCAGTGCCTCCTGGGCCTTCTGTCATCCGGTGTCTGTGACGCAGGTTTGCAAGACGGCCACCTGGTCGTCACTGCACACTTTCACAAAGTTCTATAAAGTGGATGTGTTGGCATCTGCGGATGCTTACTTTTGGCTGCAAGGTTTTGCAGGCTGCTGTTTAGAGGACCTGGTCCTCTTTGAGGGTATATTGTTTTTTTGGTTGAGCTCCTGTTTACCTGGTTAGCTATAGTTAGCCTTGGGAATTTCTTTTTCGCTGTTTCCACCCCTCAAGCTTTGGGATGTCCCGATGGTTAACAAGATCGGGAGCTGTGTCTGTCAATAAACATCAGAGAAATGGATTTTATGGTAAGTCAAAAATCCAATTACTCCAAAATTGAATGTCAAAAACAAATGAAGTGTTGGAAGTAATTTCAAACAACATTCATCAAATCTCTGGTGGCAGACATGTACTGATACAATTATTCTATTGTACCAGTGTATGGCCAGCTTTAAGCACTGCTTTGCTTCCACTGCACACAGGTATCTCCCCCCCCCCCCCCTCCCATCCTTGTACCTGCCTAACAAAAGAAGTAGCAGCATCCTCCACTCTATTTTTGACCTCTTAGCACCATCTAGTGTACAGAGTTTTTCTTGCAGATCAACTAGTATTTTGCTTGGTTATTTCTCAAGTCCTCAGCACTGATGTTTGTAAAGTTGGTGTGACAACCTATTTGACTTCTAGTTCAGATTAGAAGATGAATGCTTATTCTGATTGATTGTTTAAAGGGGTATTAAACCCAAAAGCAAACACTTATTATACCACAGTTTACCATTCCTTAGATGTGATGGCTGCATTTGTTTTATTTTTTAGGCTTTCTTTCCTCTATTTTCACCTGTTTATCCAGCCAGTAAGTCTGTTGTTTTTCAAAAGTACAAGCTCTCTTGCAGATACAGCAGTTTGAGGGATGAGACTACCTATTTAACACTGACAAGCGTGCTTTCAACTTTCTGGTTTATTCATGTAAATCTGTTATCCCAAAAGTAAAATAAACTGTTGCTGTAACTGCTGTGTAAGCTGGAGTTGGCTGCAATTTGTTAGTGTATCTAAATCTGCTAGTACATCTAACCATCTGCTAGTACATCTCCCCCCCCCCCCCCCCCAGATTAACAGTGCTACTGTCCAAAGGTACCCCTGTGCTCCTTCATCCAGGGTAGGGGCACTTTTATAAAAAAAAGGTGTGTTACTGACAAGGTCACAAGGTGAAAACGTAAGGGGTATAAAAGCCAAAAAAAGAAAACTAATGCAGCCACCACATAGAATGATTGGTGAAAAGTGGAAAGAATAATGTTTGCTTTTAATAAAGGTTGGTGTTCATTTCCTGGAAAAAATCAGTGAGTTGATTTTAATGAATTGGAAATGATGCATTTACAGACCAAAGATGTAATCTCCTGGCACTTAGTGCTTCATTATTTCTTCATTATTTCTTGTGGCAGAACCCTCACTCTGCACCTGCCCGCCTATATTTACTAATAGTGTAATTCTTTTAATTTTGCAGCTTCCTAAAGTTCTTCACATTCATCCCGCTGCCAGAGATTGAGCACATTATGGAGCAGCATACCAAGGAGCCGGAGAAGAGAATCCCACACAAGAGACTGGCTGCAGAGGTGACAAAACTGGTCCATGGCAAGGAAGGTTTGGAGTCCGCCAAGAGGTGAGAGGCCACATCTCTCTGTAGATGCTGCTTTCTTCTCCTACACGATCTTCTTGGCCAGATTGTAAGAAGAAATGTCTGTTTTTTTGTGAGATAATCTATTGAAGTTTTGCGTTCATGTTTCGTGCGGGTTTGCATTTGTTTTTTCGAATTGTACTCCAGGGCAGCATCTGAGAGATAGGCTCCTCCCACCTGAAACAGGAAACACAATAGTCCACCATTATAAAAACATCAGTCATACCTTCTTCCTTAGTTTGATTGTGTTTTCTCCGGATCCACAGGAGCTGCAACAGTTTATTATTTTCCCAGTCTCTGTGCTAACTGCAGGGGACTCCCTGGCCAGCCTCCCATCCAGCTCAGCAGGCTTTGGGTAGTGCAGGCCAGTGGCAGCATATTGGGTTAAGCTGCCCCTGCCGCAGGTTTCGCCCCTATGGAGGGGTATGCAACCATCCCCCCCTGCTGGAAAGGATGTCAATTTCATCTCCCCCAAAAATTTGCACCTGGATTGAGCCAGCTATCTGGTCACCATATCTTCCGGGCACTAGTACTAGCTATCCATGGGCCATACCTCTGGCCGATAGAGCAAATGGGTGTCCCTCGCTGCTGGAGGAGCAAGAAGGTGGCGGGCGTGTCATTTCTGGAGCCACGTGGCACTTCTGGTGACGCACTTCTGGTCTGCAGCCATCTTGGGGAAGGCGGAAGTTGGGCGATAGAGCGGGCAACTTCTGCTTGACGTCCCTTCCGGGCAGGGGCACGGTTTTTGAAAAGAAAAACGAAGAGAAAGATGGATGGGCTTTTTTTCCCAAGGAATTAGCAGGCTATAAGGATACCAGGAGAGCAGATGGCAGTGCAGGTATGTCCACCAATCTGCATGGGGTCAGCTGGGGGCGGGGCTGGAGCTGTGCAGGAAGCAGGTAAAAGGCCCCTATGCAGGGGTTCTTTTCTGAGGCTGACCATGTCGGATGCTTAGCCACCCTACCCGGCAGATTCTGCCTGTCAGAACAGCTCCAAGGTAAACCAGAGCACTCTGGAGTCTCCTCTGTCTTTACCTCACTACAAACGGTTATTCATGTTTGTGTATGGCAACCGCCTGTCTCACTGGGTCCTTTGTGCTTATTTGCAGACAAAGACCCCAGAAAAGGGCAAAGACCAGCAGCAAGGCATGCGCCTCTTGCGGTCACAGGTTTCCTCCAGAATGGAAAAAGCATTATGCCAAAAATACATTAGCAAAATGGTTGCCAAGGAATCACAGGGGTTCCTTTTAAAGACATGCTCAACTCCTTCAAGAAGGAAATTAAGGGCACGATTGGGCCCCTACGTTGGGCAATAGAAAATCTGAAGGTTCCAACAAGTTCCTGCCAGACGAGCACCCCATCGACCAGCAAGCCATCCATCCCCTCGTGCAGCAGGAAACCAATTCAGATAGCCTGGAATCAGAATCTGAAGATGGCCTATGTTCGGACTCAGCTGACGAAGACACAGCATCAGAAGGCACGCTTTTTCCCTCAGAAGATGCTGACAGTTTACTAAGAGCCAACTTTGAAACTGTTCTGGACAGAACTTCAGCCAAAAATAAAGGGTTTCCTCAAACCAAAAAGAAGCAGGGGGAAGTGCACTTTCGTCAGTCCAGGAAATGTAATAAAGAAACTGGACCAAAGAAGCGCTGGACACAACAAAACAAAAAAGACCAGGGAGATTTTATCCTCAAGCCTTCTATTCCAAGAAACAGTAAGCAATGATGGTCTCCAGGTGGGGGGCAGACTGGCATCCTTTGGTCATCCATGGAAGAAAATCACAAAAAACGGATTTGTTCTACGTACGATAGCAGACGGTAACTCAATAGAGATTTCCACTCCCCCACCCCCCCCCCCCCCCCAAACCAAGTACCTGGTGACAACATTCCTTAAAGGCACAGACCAAGTAGAGGCATTCCTTTCTGCATTAGAAAATCTAATGAAACAAAAAAGTAATTTGTCATGTACCGCCGGAAGAGGAAAAGACAGGAGTTTATTCGCACATATTTACGAGGAAGAAGCCATCAGGCAAGCAAAGGCTCCTACTGAACCTCAAACCACTCAACAGAAAGATGAGGTACAGGAGATTCAGGATGGTCTGTCTACTCGATCAGGAATATTCTTCCGGCAGGAGTATACATGGCCACAGTAGATCTGCAGGATGCGTATTTACATGTGCCGAGAAGAGTCATTAGAGATACCCAAGATTTGCGGTCCAGGCAGGGTCCAGCTACCACTCTACATTTGCAGTACACAGCTCTACCTTTCGGTATCTCTTCTGCACCCAGGATCTTCTCGAAAATAATGGCAAAAGCCCTAAAAAAAACCTAAGACAGCAAGGCATAGGCGTGGTGCCATATCTAGACAATCTACTGTTCTTCGTCGAATCATCAGACAGACTGGAAGCCAATCTGCACAAAAGCCTCTCCTACAAAGCTTAGGATGGATTGTGAATGAAGAAAAATCACAATTAACCCCAAGCCAGAGAGTCATATACTTAGGGAAAATCTTGGTTATTTTGGCATCTAGTATGTAGCCTGACGGAGGAAAAAGTTGGAAAAAAAAAGGAAACGATAGTATCCCTGATAGGGGCCATATTCATGACCATCAGACGGGGCATGGCAGTGTTGGGACTAATGACGTTCTCAATCCCAGCCATCACCTGGGCACAGCTCCATATGAGACCTCTAAAAAAATCACGTTCTGGCCCTAAGGGATGACAACCCATCATCCCTAGAGACGAATATTTTGATTCCTCGTTCAATCAAAAGAACGCTCCAATGGTGGCTCAGCCTGCTAATTTACCTCGAGGGATGCAGATGGACACAGACCGATCCGGTGCGTATCGCTTCGGACACCAGCACTCTGGGTTGGGGAATGCATATGGTGGATCGCTGCGTACAAGCAAAATGGAACCCCCACTGGTCTCAAGCATCCTCAAACATGAGGGAATTAAAATCAGTAGAGGAGGCGCTAAAAAAGCTTTCCAACCAGCCATTCAAGGCAAAGATATCTGGATTCAGTCAGACAACGCCACAACTGTGGCATACCTGAACATACAAGGGGGAACAAAATCTACTTGTCTAATTGGTCTGACGAAAACACTGTCATAGGGCGAGAGAAACATCAGATCCATCTCCGCCATCCATCTAAAGGGGAACTGACAACACACTGGCAGACTTCTTAAGCCGAAAACTCATAAAACGGATGGAATGGTCCTTTAAATCAAGAAATCTTCCTGTGGATCACCTGCGTCAAAAATAAATACGAAGCTCCCAAAATTTTTCTCTCTAAACCCCACAAATGGGAACATCGGAGTAAATGTGTTCAACCAAAGCTGGGCTCTCCAACTGTGTTATGTATTCACCCCCAACTGCCCTAATGCCAAAGCTGGTACAAAAGCTCAAGGTAGAAAGGGCAACGGTGATACTTATTGCACCCCATTGGCCTCAGAGACCATGGTTGTCACTTAAAAAAAAAAACCTCAGTACTCAACCACATCTAACACTTCCAGATGTGTTGACCCTCCTATCACAAGGGCCAGTCAACCACCTGAACCACAAGGTCATGAAGCTCTCATGAAGCCTGGTTCCTGAAAGGGTGAGGCTACAGAACAAGGGTCTGTCAAACAGGGTGATTGACACTCTCTTAGCCAGCAGAAAACCCGTGACTAGAGCCATCTACGAAAAAGTTAGGAAAAAGTTCGTCTTATGGTACGAGAACAATGGAGACCCCGACAAGGGGACTATTCCAGCAATCTTAGATTTTTTTCAGGAAGGAGCAGACAAGGGCATTTCACACAACCCATGAAGTTCAGCAGAACTCCGACATGGGACCTCTCCACAGTACTTAAAGGATTCCTCTCCGCGCCCTTTGAACCATTGGAGGAATGCTGAGATAAGTACCTTACACTAAAAACCGTACTCCTGGTGGCACTTATGTCAGCAAGGAGATTTAGCCAAATACAGGCTCTCTGATACACAAAATTATTCTCACACCAGACCCAGCCCTCGTACCAAAAGTCTCTTCAACTTTCCACAGAACTCAGGGTGTGGTTATCCCCTCTCTTCCAAGTTCGATGGATAGCAAGAAAAGAGACACAACAAGCTAAATGTAAGAAATATATATATGTGTGTGTGTTTTTTATATATAATATATATATATATATATATATATATATATATATATATATATATATATATATATAATATTATAAATGTATGCACACACACACACGGCAATGGTCATGGAACTTTAAATGAGGTAGGTCACTAGATAGATACACCTTAAGTACAAATAATGATTTATTACAAATTCCATAACATACAATTATGCATTAGAGTAATAATTCAACCATTTACAGTAAAAATTAACATAGGGAAATCCATATATGATAAAACACCACATGTATAGTAATGTTCATAAAATACACAGTTGGTATGTAAATGAAAAGATATATCTTGGCATCTCTGGAGCTCTACGTGTTTCGTAGATCCTAGTAAGGTCCACTCATCAGGAGTTTGATGCAACAAGGTGTCTATAAATTAGTAAAAATGTCATGTAAGTTTCAGATGTAGAAAGGAGATGTAATTTATGGTACTCCACAAATAAAAGGGAGGATGTCAAACGAGTAGCCTTGCTGCTTACATGTGGGCATAAAAGAGTGGGCCCAGCATCTGAGAGGGGAAGTGGAGGCACCGAGAGACGTCCATCCCAGGGCTGAGGCGGGAATAAACTGTCCAGGACATCTGATGCAGATGATTAGATGTAAGAAAGATCCTGATAGCTTACCTCGAGAGAACTTGAGATTGACGAAAAACGACCACACTATTCATTCTCCATGCAGGATGCAACAAGGGGAAGCCGGCCTTGAAAAGTAAGATAGCCAGATGGATAAAGCTTGCTATTCAGGAGGACTAGCAAGCACTTATCCTTGCCCTGCCAAATGGAGTCCTAGCCCAATCGACCAGAGCTTGGGCATCATCAAGCGCAGAAAGAGTCAAAGGCGACACCGGAGCAGATCTGCAGGTCAGCAACATAGTTGAACTTCAGGACTTTCGCAAGGCATTACCGCATTGACCAGCTGTCTTGTCAGGACCAGGGATTTGGCAGCAAGGTGATCCAGACTTTATTTCCTCCCTAGTAAGTATTGCTTGGTACATCCTCTCAGATGCTGCCCTGGAAGACAATTAGAGAAAAAGGCGCTTTTTTTGTATGCTGTGAGTTAGCAGAGAACAGCTCTGCACTTTATGAATTGTGGAAATGCCGGAATAAGATCGGAAGCAGGGTGGAATAAAGATAGTAATGTTTTTTTTTTAACGGTTAATCGTAAAGCTCTACCCTCAACTCTTCACCCCGTCTCAGCCAATCAGGGGAACCCTTGTTTTTATTTATAAAAATACAAGGCATCTTGTAGATGGTTGAGCAGTGCTCAGCCCAACACTATTTTATTCTGGAAACCGAATGGGAAGTCCCCACACCACTACTGAAAAACACAGCACTGTATACTGTATATAATGCAACCAAACCATGTAATAGTGGGATTCTGATTTGCACCTGAAAATGGTACATCACACTGTTAAAATTTATTAAAGCTTTATTACAGTGTGTTCAAATACCAACAACGTTATGTTCACTTTAAAAAACGTTTACAAAGCAGGGGTAACTGCACCAATAATTGTGTACAGAGTATACAAGCCAGCCGATGTCAAGGTTAATGCGCTTTATGGGATTATCCACATCTTCAGGACCAAATGACCCAAGCTGGTATCACAGATATCCGAAAACTACAAATACAAAAAACACTTTTTAGAAACATGTTTTAGAAAATAACACTCTTTAAATAAACAGAAATTACTAGAACATATTAATATTATAGCCTATCCTCCTTTAAGAGAGGTACGGTAATGGAGTAAGCAACAAAGAGGAAAAAAAAGGGAAGATATAAATATTTACATGTAATATTTACCTCTTTTGAAAAAAAAAAACGAAACCCAGACTTTAGACAAGGGATCCAAGGGGAACCCAGAACCATCCAAACCCTGCCGACCTGTGGAGAGGAAAGGTCCCAAAAGCGCTACGGAACAGATTGGGAGACCTCACAGTAGGCAGGATTGTATGCTGCATAAATATTAAAGCAGAACTTCACCCAAAAGGGGAAGTTCTGCTTTAGGCACTCGTCCCCCACTGCTCTTGCACAATTGACACATTTGAGGAGGAGGATGGGGGGGAGCAGGTACCAGATGTTGACAGGTACCTGCTTTCCACTTTCACTCGGCAACGGAAGTTCTCCTTCCTCCTCCCCTGCAGTTGCCTGGGACACTGACCGATCCCAGAAGACTGCATCAACTATTCATAATGCGCAGCGCGACTCGCGCATGCATAGTGGGCTCCAGGCTGTCACAGCTAGGTACCCATAGTGAAGATGCCGGCGCTGCCGAGGAAGGACAGAGGGTGAAGATGGCTGGGCTGAGTGCACCGCTGGACCGTGGGACAGGTGAGTGGCTGTTTCTTAAAAGTCAGCAGCTACACTTTTTTGTAGCTGCTGGCCTTTTTTTTTTTTTTTTTTCTTTTTTGATAGGTGGCTGAAGCTCTTCTTTAGCGAAAGGATGTATGGAATAGTAGTAAAATTCCATGTTGTTTGCAACATGTAAATCAAAAATCATCATAAGACATAAAGTATAATAATGTTGTAAACAAAATGAAAAAAGGTAACAAACTAATTCCATGTAATTTAAATGAGTTCAGTAAGGACAGACGTGCCCATGAAAAGTGTATATCCATGTAAAAGCCTTTAGGACTGATTAGTGTTTGGTTAGAGCATTAGGGCTCTTTCACACGGGCGTTCCGATCAGATCCGCCTGTCAGTTTTTTAGGCGGATCTGATTGGATGCCCCATTCAGCCCTATGGAGCAGCGGATGTCAGCGGTGACATGTCCGCTGCCATCCGCATCCGATCCTGTCCGTGAAATCCAGACGGATGGAAACCCTATTTTCCATCCGTCCTGGGGATCGGATGAGAGCGGACAGGCGGTCCGCTCTCATCCGATTCCCCATAGAGAGCAGCGGGGCTCTGACACCTCCCTCTCCGCACACAGTGCGGAGACGGAGCTGTCATCCGGCGGCTCAGCGGGGATCGGCGGATCGATCCCCGCTGAGCAGAGCACGGTCCGCAACGGAATGCGGACCGTGTGAAAGAGCCCTTAGACTAAATGAAAAAATATAATACCATGTGGCATACCATCCCATAACTTAAATAACCTTACACCAATACAGCAGAGAACACCCTCAAGATGTATGTTTGGAAAAAATGGCGGTTAGGAACTTCCTGCCCTCTTCTCCCCTCTTTATACCCTTACACCTGGGCCTTACTTCCCACAGGCCAGCCACATGTCCTGGGACAAAGGTCTCCTGACTTGTTAAAGGCCCGGGGCATATGGACGGGCTCCCACCTCACCACAGCCACCTGGATACCAAAATCTGTCTGGAAGGCAGGTGCTGTGGGCGGGATGGTGCCGAGCCAAGTTATACTGTAGCTAATGCTACTTACAGTTTATACAAATACATTACTTTCCTAATATCACACCTCAGGAAGCCATACCCCTGAAGCAGTCCTACAGATAAAATGAGTGTCAAGTTTTACTGATGAGATTGCTTTCAGAATGCAGCCTTAGTTTCTTTCAAGGTGAGATTGTGGTATTAGGGTCTAGATGAGCATAGGTGGAAGGCTGGCACCCAGGGCTGGAGGAGCTGCACAAATTAGGGCTTGAGTAGACTTTTTTTCCTTAGCAGATTTGAATTTTTGCAGAACCCTCCCTAACAAATGCTTCTTGGCACACACATACACAAGCTGTGCAGTAGCCACTCTATCATTACCCCCATTGTCTACTTTAAATGATCAAAGCTTCTCTTTTCATCAATTTGGGCAGCTTGGTGACTGAAAAGTTATCACTGTGAGCTTGCAGTGCTGGCTGTAGTATCCAAACACATTACTCAGTAGGTTTAGTTAGGTTACTCTTGGTCCCCCAGCTTCCCACCAGAGCCAAAAGTTACATGCCAGTAGGTTGCCTGGTCTTAGACTAAATTGCCTGCAATGTGATTCCACTTTGGCAAATCCCCACCTGTGTGGTAAAGAAAGAAAGTTGGGCATAAATCTAGAACCTAGCCCTGTTAACAAAAGTAACTCAACAGAAAGAGCAAAATGATAGCCCAGTAGTGAAGTAAACAATTTGGAAAGTCTGATCTTTGTACTGCTTTTCCTTCAGATGCACACAGGCCCTGTACCATAGCAGTATTGACGCTTTGGAAGCCATGTCTGATCAGGAGCTGCAGGAGCTCTTCCAGGAAGCCCCATTCACTGAAGTGCTGCATGAACCTGGTACTAGGGTTCTAGATGCCTGTCTGCAAGCCTCTGCTATCCCAGAAGGTGCCCGTGGGTATGTATATTTATGTATGTTTGGTCCCCCCGAAACATCCTGCTGATCTTTATCTTCCACACATACTAATGTGACATAGTCCCTAGCAGATGTAGAGTGACTGTTGCAGGAAGATTTCTGGAGTTCCTAATGCTGCATTGCTTAAAGTTGGTAAAGGATAACCATCTGTATCACCAGCTTGGCTAAGGTGCCATGGTCAGCCTTGAAGATTTTTTTAGTGAAATCTTTTTCTTTTAAATCACAGCAGGCAAAGTTCCTTCTGTTAGTGATTGCTGAACAGCCACTCACTTGTCCTTGGATCCAGCGCTGTGCTTGGCCCAGCCAGTTCTACTTTGTGTCCTCTTTCCCCGGCGCCGGCATCTTTACTATGGGCACCCAGCTGTGACAGCTTGCAGCTTCACAACCGGGTGTGCACGGCGCTGTGCACTGTGAATGATCCCACAGTCTTCTGGGACCTGTCATGTGACCCAGAAGGCTGTGGGAGGGCGAAGGAGAACTTCCACTTCCGATGGCCTAGGCGTTCAGAGCAGAAGTGGAAGAGGTTACCTGTCAAAGTCAAAATCGGGTACCCACTCTCCCCCCCCCCTCCCTCCCCAAAAGCCCCATTTCACAAACTGGAGTGGGGGAGGAGGCCCAATGTGGAACTTCCCCTTGTTGGGTGGCGCTCCGCTTTAATTTAAGTGACTGCACCTGTTACAATCACTCGTCTCAAGTAAATATTGAAACAGAAGCAGGGAGCCCTTTGCATTACAGGTTGTCAGGTACAGCTTTCTCCACAGCAAGAACAGTGATCAGCACAATAGTCCTGTGTGTGTCGCACGAAAGCATTACAAAAGTAATGTGCAGTGATTATTTAGACTTTAGCCTGTTGACCTTAGATCAGTGAAGGATAGGTTTTCCCTATTGTATGCTTTAATTGGTATTGTGTTTTATATTGTGCTGACTATATAATACATTTTATGAGGCATGTTTTCTATTCTAGCTTTGAAATAATCAGCAAAGGTGGAGTCCGCTTCAACCACAAGAAGGTGACCAATCCAGATGAAGTTCTTGTGCTTGGTACGCACATTCTCAGGAATGGACTTTCTCTCATTAAGGTGGGGAAGAAAAATTTGTACATTGTGAAGTGGCTGCAGCTGTGAAGACAGAACACTCCATATGCCCTGTGTGTACTGGAGGAATACCCGACCGTGCTAATGCATCCAGGTTGTATTAAGGTGGGGAAGAAAAATTTGTACATTGTGAAGTGGCTGCAGCTGTGAAGACAGAACACTCCATATGCCCTGTGTGTACTGGAGGAATACCCGACCGTGCTAATGCATCCAGGTTGTATTAAGGTGGGGAAGAAAAATTTGTACATTGTGAAGTGGCTGCAGCTGTGAAGACAGAACACTCCATATGCCCTGTGTGTACTGGAGGAATACCCGACCGTGCTAATGCATCCAGGTTGTATCTACGACTTATTACTCTCACTAAGTGAGAAACTGTTTTGTGCATAATTGAAACTGTATTATAATAAACTGGATCAGTTGAATTTTTAAACAAAATAAAGTTTCCAATGACTTTGATTTCTGAATAGTGGCAGAGGAAGGTTCTTGTCTGATGTTCAGGACATGATTTGGTTCAGTAAAGAGAACCCATGATTTTTGAATGTTCAGGCTGGCCTGTTGTCCTTGCCTTATTCCTTAACAGATCTATAATAAGTTTGTAGCCAGTAAGGTCGGGGCATCCAACATTGATGCTATGGACCTGGGTAATAAAACAAGAGGTGAGGATGATGGCTCCTGAGCTTCTACCCTAAAAAAGGAAAAAAAAAAAAGAGTTATAATATGCCTTGGACCTCTCCAGCATTTCTGTCATGACAGGTTAATGTAATTTGTGCTATTTTGACAGTCGGAGCAAAAATGGAACACCTCACCCCCTTGATGAGCACCTTCACTGCACTCTTCTGCACAATGCCACAAAACACTTCGATCAGAAGCTGTCAGCATGCACACATGCAAAAATCTGCCATCGGTATCTGCCTGCTCCCAAATGCCTGGAAAAGTGCTGTGGCGCATTTGCGTAAGCGCCCTTTTTAATTTTTTTTATTTTAGCAGCCGGAACAGATGCAGGTCACAACATATATTTACCATTTACAGTGCATGGGGTTCTGCGTTAATGATGTATTAATAGATACAAAGCTATATCTGCCTTGAGTCTAGCTTTAGGTATTGTACTGGGTGCCCATTATAATTTCCCTTTAACCGCACATAGGAAGAGAGAAGAGGTAAGATAAAGCAGCCGGTTGCAGCAAGTCAGAGACACAAACTGTTGCACGACCATTTTATTTACAATGATAAACATAGACCTGTAAGAACATACATGGAGTCTCAGTACTGAAGTGACAGCTGAACCCTGCAAGCAGAGTGTTCCCCTCTCTCACACATAGACTGGAAGTAGACAAACAATGATGGATGTGCCACAGGTCCCTTTATTGTATGACAAACCTGGTGACACCTTAGGAGGTGAAGTTGTGCCTGAAACAAAAAAAAGAATTCAGCTAATCCTACAGCTACCTTTTTAGATTAGATCTTCTTTTTTTTTTTTTTTTATTGCGGACTATTTAGTAAGTGTGCTAGGAGTTTTTTTTTCTTTGCCAAAATTACACTGAACAAAATTATAAACGCAACACTTGTTTTTGCCTCCATTTTTTTTTTTTGAGCTGAACTCAAAGATCGAAGACTTTTTCTATGTACACAAAAGGCCTATTTCTCAAATATTGTGCACAAATCTGTCTAAATCTGTGTTAGTGAGCACTTTTCCTTTGCCGAGATAATCCATCCACCTCACAAGTGTGGTATATCAAGACGCTGATTAGACAGCTTATTATTGTCTTAGGGTGGGGGGTCAACGCATCCTTGGAACTGGATACCTGCATCTGGAAGAGGCAGGCAGCTGAAGGAGGACCAAGATGGAGGCATGGGACCTGCTGTGTGATACCTGAATAGAGGATCACAGCAGGATAATGCTGGATTCGCTGTGCAGGTGAATATGTGCTATGAAGAGTGCTACAGCACTGTGAGTAAGTTGAAAATAAACATGGCTCGTGAGGGGAGTTGCTGAGTACTGCTTTATGACTAGAGGCATAGCTTGTGTTGAAAAGATATAGTGAACCTGTCCCTAGATCATGCACAATAAAGTATACTACTAGTGGCCGGTATGTGTCAAAAAGAATGAACATGGACCCCTAGTGGGCTGTATGCGTCACATACAGTAGACTGACCAGGGACTCCTAGTGGCTGAAGGAAAGAAGAACAAATATACTACATTGGTGGAGGTGCTTGCATTAATCAGCTTTTTTAAAAAATAAATATGTAATAAGCCTTTCATCCTCAATAAAAAAAAAAAAAAAGAAAAAAGTTGCTTGCAAGTCCTCAAAAAGGGCACTGGGCTTTAATTTGTTTTTGAACCCTTTTTCTGCCAGAGCCATTTTTGCATGCTTTTCTTTTCGCTTATGTGCTTATCGAATCATTTTAGGCCTGATGATTAGCTAAAAACACCCCAAATGATATATTTTCTGAAAGCAGAGACTCTGGAGATTAATATGGTTGGTAGTTGCAATTTTTTTGTTGCACGATATTAGCGCAACATTTTATCAAGTGCAATTTCTCTTTCGTTCATTGGACACATCGCTCCATAAATCATAACTGCTGGGTTATAATGCCTCCTCCAGGAGTATGACTAGGCGGAAAAAACAAATAACACCTGGCTATGCCAATGGGCCTTCCTCAGCTGGTATATAACCCCCCTCTCTGCTCTAGCTAATCAGTTTTAATCTGTCTAGTCAGGAGTAAGGACCTAGGCTCCTAGCTGGGATCTCTGGTCCTAGCAATTTTTTCCCCTTCCTTACATCTTTTTTTTCTTTTTTTCTCTCGGGAGATCTACAATCAACTGCCGGGCTGGGCATTGTACATGTCTTTCTTGGCTTCAATAAACCTATATTAAAAAAAAAAAAAAAAACTGCCGGACTGGGCGAGCAAGTGCAGACCGCAGCTACGCGCTAGGTCGGCTGCGTCAGTCTCACTGACAGAGGCTGGCCTGTGAGTAAAACATCTCGCAGGGTCGCATAGGACCGGGCGTTGGTCTGAGTCACAGCGGTCCCAGGGCAGAAAGCTCCCCTACTTCGGTGGTGAGGATTCTGTCTGATGCAATACCCACACCGTGGAAAGGTAAGTACAGTCCCTCCTCTCCTCATTTGGTGTTTTTTTTGGGGTGGACGCGGGTAACCTCCAGGGATGGTCAGACCTGCCTGCAGGTTTTCTCCTCCCATCCTTAAATCCCTCAGTGAGCTGCGCTTCCCCCACTCCCTTTCCCCCCTGTCTGGACCTAGAGTCTGGAGTGGGGATCCCAGGGCAGAGGATGCAGCGGAGACCCCTGGGGTCTCCCCCGCTATCCCCACTTTTTAAGGGTCCTGGGATAGTGTTTATCCTGCCCTGTTAGTCTGGAGGGGTCCCAGTGTAGGAAACCTCTAGGTGCATGCCCTACTGTTTGCAGTGTGGGTATAGTGCAGGGGGGCCACAGTGCAGAGATCGGTGCAGCGGAGTTTCCCCTTACGTGTGTCCTAGCTTCAGGGGGGTCCCCTTGCAGAGGGTGCAGCAATGCAGAGGGAGCAGGAAAGAACCTGGCAGAATGCTTCAGCATCTGTAGCTGATGGCAGCCATTTGTCCTTAGTCTGGCTGGTCTCCAGCTGGTGGCCATATTTGTGTAGCATGATGATGTCATGGGAGCCATGTTCCCTTAGTCTGGGAGACGCTGGAGATGACCAAAGCCTCGGGGGGATGCCGAAGCTCCTCCTCTTCCTCCTCAGTTTCCTCTTTCTGTGCCTGGGACATATGAACAGGGATGGCATCCATGGTGATGTTGGGTCTGAATTCTTGGTGCTCCTCTGATCTGTAGGGTGAGTCCTTAGGGGTCCCTGTTATCTCTCTCTCTCTCTCTCTCTGCTGATAGGTACCCTGAGCCTTGGGGGGGGGGGGGATCCTTTAGTGGTGCCAAAAGATAGTTTGTGTACTGCAAGATCTTTCTTTCCTTATGGAGCCAAAGGATCAGGATCTCCCCCACTGACCCCCTCATGGAGGTGGCAGGTCCCTTGGAGGTCCAGGAGGAAGCGTCCCCTGCCTTTCCCTGCTCAGTCTGTCTCATCTGATTCTGAGCCTGATGCCACCGTGGACGCGGCCTGTCACTTTCCGGTCGTGACGTAAAGGATTAGTGCCAAGGACTTTTGTATACATATGGACTTTGTTATGGACTTTTTCATGTGTATATGTGTATCAGACACTTATATTGTCTAAGGTAGAAATCGCTGGCTTTCTTTTGTTTCACTTGCGCCAGTATACATATATGTTGAGAGTTTGATAGTCAGCACCACCTGTCACACTTCTCATTGAGGCCAAATACTTGGCTCACAGTTGCAATGCGGTCTCTCAATGTAAAATTGCCATGCGGCAATTTAAAAAAGTAAAAAAGAAAAAGGTGTCAGGAGGCGGCAGTAGCGATGTTATAATAACCTGCCATGGCTGCAAAGCAAATTGTAGGTTTGTGGGGGGTTAGGGGCCCTGTCAGGTAGGTTGTACAGGCCTCCTGATTTCTAACAACAGCCCTGATTACATCATTAAGGGTATCACGGAGGGTGTGGGGGGGGGGGGAGTACCTTCCTGCCGTAGTCTGGGAAGGGGAAGGAGCCTCGTCGCAGACGGGGACCCTCCTTCTGAACACATAGAAAAAATGTTCATGCTTCTGGGACGGAGAATAAGGGAAACAGATCTTTTAAACCTTCTCTGGGCGGTTACAAGCATCCTTGGTCTGGTAAGCCTAGAGCTAGCTTCTCCGGACCCACAGACAAGACCCCTTCAGCATGAAGGTCTGTCCTCACCCATTATTGGGGTGGGGGGGGGGGGGACATCTTCGCTGGTTTCCGGCCTTGTGGACCTCCTTCATGAATGTCAAGGGAATCCACAAAATGATTATTTTGGGGGAACCCAGAAAGGGGGACAAAGTTTGTTCTCTTCAGGTTTTTTAGGTCCTGAGTCTCCTTGTGAAGTTTTAATTCCTGCAAAGGTTCAGGTGATGTCCAAACTACCTAAAGTCCCCCCTGCTTTACCTAGGTCTGAATCTAATTCTAACCAGGGTGGTCCTTCCTCTGGACAAACTTCAGGAACCATAGGTCATGATTTACCGACTGCTGTCACACAGATAGTTCTCACTCCCATTTTGCATACAGGTTCTGAGTCTGGTGGTATCCACCTTCAAGACAGTTCTGTTTGCACAGTCCTACATGCAGCTCCTTTTGCAGGTTTGGCTCCACAGGAGGATACCGTGGTTCGTGGCGAGATCACGGGTTCCTCTGGCAGACGCCGCAGGCGTCCAAGGGCCCACAGTAATGCCAGTATCATCCTCTGCTCAGGCTTCTTACGCAATTCCTTCAAGGGCAAGGATCTTTCAATCAGTCTGGTGCCCATAAACCTTCCTTGGGGGCTTCCTCTCAGAGAAAACCAGTTGTCCAAAGGGCTTATCTACTATCCTGCTTTACAGTCTCTGGTTTTAATGGCTTAGCTATTGAAAGCCAGGTACTGACGGATAGAGGTCTGTCTGGATCAGTGATCCCTACTATGGTGAAGGTGAATAAGTAGTCTTCCAGCAAGATATACCATTGTATGTGGAAAGCGTACATTTCTTGGTGTGAGTCGATTGGCGCTCTTCCTCGATCTCTTTCTGTGGCTCGGATCTTAACCTTTCTTCAAGAGGACGTTGATCAGAAGCTGGCCTTGAGTACCATCAAGGGCCAGATGTCTGTCCTGGCAATCTTCTTTCAGCGAATCCTAGCCACACACTCTTTAGTTCGTACCTTCATTCAGGGGGTTTAACATGTGGCTCCACCTGTACGGTCTCTTTTGCCGCCATGGGATTTAAATTGAGTACTTTTGGTTCTCCAGAAATCTCCATTTGAGAATTTTCGGGAGATTCCCTTGCCTACGTTATCCCAGAAGGTGACATTCTTGGTGGCTATTACCTCAGCCTGCAGGAATTGGTGGCATTATCCTGTCATAGTCTCTCTTTAGTGGTCCATAGGGGTAAAGGTGTTCTTTATCCCTGTCCATCATTCCTGCCCAAAGTTGTCTCTGACTTCTATTTGGATGAGGACATTTTGTTGCCTTCCTTGTGTTCCAAACTGGCTCATCCTAGGGAATTTGCTTTGCGCATACCTTGGATGTGGTTGGTGCGATTCGGGTGTATCTGGCATCTACTGAGTCCTTTTGGTGGTCAGACTCGCTTTTTGTGGTTACGGACGGACCAAGGAAAGGGCTGGCGCTTCTTCAGCTACCATCTCCAAATGGATCAGGGAGGCGGTGACTCAGTCCTATTTCAGCAAAGGTCAGGTTCCACCTTTCCCTGTCACGGTGCATTCTACTTGGGTGCTGAGTACTTCTTGGGCCTTCTGTCCTTAGGCACAAATATCGCAAGTTTGCAAGGTGTTCACTTGGTCATCGGTGCATACGTTCACAAAATTCTATAAGGTAGATGCTTTGGCATCTGCGGATGCTTCTTTTGGCTGCAAAGTTTTGCAGGCTGCTGTTTAAGAGGGGCTGTTCCCTAAAGGGGTGTTTTTCTTTAAACTTTTATTTTTCAAATGGGGCTCCTGTGACCCGGTTAAGGGCTCTTATGTTTAGCCTTGGGTTATTTTCCCCACCCCTCATTTTTCTTTTGGCACTGCTTTTGGATGTCCCAGTAGTTATGATTTATGGAGCGCTGTGTCCGTCGATGAAGGAAAGAGAAAATGGGATTGACTGACACAGCATCCACCCCTCCATGGAGTTCTTATACTTTTGAATACTGCTTGCTTCTAAACTGATTGCCTAGAGCAGAGAGGGGGGTTATATACCAGCTGAGGACAGCTCATGGGCATAGCCAGGTGTTTTTTTTTTTTTGTCTAGTCCTACTCCTGGTGGTGGCAAAAATAACCCAGTAATTATGATTGATGGAGCGCTGTGTCTGTTGAACTCAGAGAAATGAATTTTACAGTAAGAAAAAAAATCCCATTTTTTTTTTTATAAAGAATAAACTTTGTTATTTTTAGCGTGAACAAACACAATACATTACCCATTTTTTCGGGTTAGATATATATATATACTAAACCACTTTAGTACCACCTGCCTGCATTGTACTGTGGACGGGTGGCTCCAACAGGCACAGCGACGTACCTGTATGTTGCTGCCTTCTTCTGTGTTCAGGGTGATTTTTGTCAGCAGGTCCCGGCCAATGATTTAAGGCCAGGACCTGCTAATCAGCTATGTCCAATCACAGCCCAGAGCCCTTTGTTGACAAACAAAGCAAAGTAGGGAGAAGAAACAAACACATTTCTAGTAAAAAGCAGCAACCATTAAGACATTGTAAGCCACACACTTAACCCCTTGATTACCCCGAGATATTAACCCCTTCCCAGCCATTACTCGCTCTCCTTGTTTATGGACCCATAAATAAATACAGGTTAAAAACACTTGAAAGGTATCGATATACAGTGCTTTAAAAAAATGAAAGGAACAATTTTTAATCAGAATACAGCATTAAGTCAATTTAACTCCTTAAATAGTAGAGTTAAATTAATCAATCAATTTCAGCTGCTTTGGGGTTAATGCAATTAACAGGTGCACCAGATGGGCAACAATGGGACGACCTCCAAAACAGGAATGGTTTTACAGGTGAAAGCCACTGACATTTTTTTCCCTAATCATCTTTTCTGACAACTGTTTTGTATTTGGCCAGGGTCAGTGTCACTACTGGAGGCTAAAATTGAACATTATAGAGGTTTCAGAGGCAGTCCAACTTCTCCAAGATGGCACATCAATACATGCCATTGCCAGAAGGTTTGCTGTGTCTCCCATCACAGTCTCAAGAGCATGAAGGAGATTCCAGGAGACAGGCAGTTACTCTAGGAGAGCTGGACAGGGCCATAGAAGATCCTTAATACATCAGTAGGACCAATATTTGTTCCTTTGTGCAAGGTGGAACAGAATGAGCACTGCCAGAGCCCTACAAAATGACCGCCAATAGGCTACTAGTGTGAATGTCTCTGACCAAACATGACTTCATGAGGGTGGTCTGAAGGCCTGATGTCCTCTAGTGGGCCCTGTGCTCACTGCTGGGCACCTTGGTGCTTGATTGGAATTTACTATTGAACATCAGAATTGTTAGGTCTGCCACTGGCACCCTGTGCTTTTCACAGATGACAGCAGGTTCACCCTGAGCACATGTGACAGACGTGAAAGGGTCTGGAGAAGCCATGGAGAACTTTATGCTGCCTGTAACATCGTTCAGCATGACCAATTTGGTGGTGGGTCAGTAATGGTCAGGGGAGGCATATCCATGGAGGGACGCACAGACCTTTACAGGGTAGACAATGGCACCCTGACTGCCATTAGGTATCTGGATAAAATCCTTAGACCCCTTGTCAGACCCTATGCTGGTGCATTGGGTCCTGGGTTCCTCCTGGTGCACGACAATTCCTGGCCTCATGTGGTGAGAGTATGCAGCCAGTTCCTGGAGGATGAAGGAATTGATACCATTGGTACCCACGCTCCTCTGACTTAAAGCCAATAGAACACCTAAGGGACATTATGTTTCGGTCCATCCGACACCACTCAGTCTGTTCAGGAGCTCAGTGATGCCCTGGACAGATCTGGGAGGAAATAACCCAGGACACTACCTGTTGTCTCATTAGGAGCATGCCCGGACGTTGTCAGGCATGCATACAAGCACATGGGGGCCATACAAACTACTGAGTACCATTTTGAGTTGCTGCAATGAAATTTCAGCAAAATGGACTAGCCTGCTGCATAATTTTTTCACTTTGATTTTGGGCTTTGAATTCAGCCCTCTAGGTTGATAATTTTAATTTCCATCAAACAATGTGTTATTCTTTTATCCCTAACACATTACCCAGTCCATATCCGTATAGATAGCCAGCATGATATTTTTCCCCATTGAGATCTGGTGTGTTTTCAACGTGTTCCTTTAATTTTTTTTTGAGCAGTGTATAATGCATCTTGATCTTCCAGATTCAATCATCAGCCCGGAACCATTCAATAGTTAGGGTAGCAACAGATAGCAGCATCTCCCAATGGATCTGTCCATCTATAGCTACCCTTAAACACTGAATGGATCTGGGCGGATGACCAAATTTGGAGGATCATTGCATTATATATTGTTACCTTTCAAACGTTGTTGACCTGTATGTATTTATGGGTCCACAAACAATGTGAGCAAGTAATTAGAGTGGTAGAGGAACACTATTCATGTGTGGTGGATTAAAACGTTTATGAGGGCGAAGAGACATTATAATTGAAGATACTGATCTAATCACTATTATTTAGACTTTTGGGAACTTTTTTTGGAAAATTATTTATATTGATTTATGTATAAAGCATACAAAACAGAGTATCAAAAATACCTCAAAACAAAAAGCACAGCCAAGTGCAAATGAAAAGAATTTCAGCATGACAATGAGCCCTTGTCTATGTAAGCACATTTGGGAACTTTATATTCTTTATTTGTGGTTTGTTTTTTGCACAAGTAATATTGTTAGTTGGGATTTCTCACTCTTATCAGACTGGATGTATTGAAGTATTTTTACATATGTTTTTAGATTTATGAATTGTTTATACCACATTACCTGGATTCATTTAATTTACTTAGAATCACTGTGATATACTATCATCATTTTATCATAATTGTGTATATTTATTTCGTAATTACTTTTGACACTTCTTAGTAGTGTTGGTTTTTTAGCAGCGCAAACACAATTTTTATTTTCAATTGCATTGATGTGTGAACACATTTAGTGGTTGCAGCAGCGAAGTAGTTTAGTTTTATTCGCACTTGGGGCAGCGCACATTAATTAATTGTTATTCATATAAAATGACTTATGGCCAGAATTCTGGCATGTGATGCAGAGTGCAGGGTAAGCCGGTTCTCACTTTCCGGTGGTGGCTGTCATTCAGCTGTTGGAGAAGTAGGTCTGAAAGGGGAAGTTTTGTACCTTTATTTTTTTTTCATTGTGGATAAAGCAAGGGAGGATTATAGTTTTTTGAGCTAGTTTTTTGTTGCCATCTGAATCCCATAGGTAAAATAGGAATTGAAGGTGAATCTCTCTAAAGTGAAAAAATCCTTGGTTGTTGCCAGAACTAGTGTCCCCATTCAATTTTCCTGTTCTTGTGAAAGCCCAAAATTTGAGATTTTCTCTTTCACTTTTTGTTATAGCGGTAAACAGGAAAACAGAGGGGGAATATTCCTGATGGGGACACAGACGGCAACACAAATCTGACAGGTCTTCTAATCTCTCTCCACTCTATCCAAAACATGAAAAAATGCCTTTAGTTACAATTTAAATTCACCTTGTGGGGTAACCTCTGATGGGCCTTAGGATTGTTGATTAAATTGGGCTTTTGGATTAAAGGCTTATGCCCCGTACACACGCATCGATTATTGGCCGGGAATTTTCGGCCAACGCCCGATCGGCCGATTTTCTGCTTGTTAGTATGATGCTTTCGACAACCGACTCCGACTTTTCGACCGAAAAAAATCTGGTGTGCAGGCTATAAAATTTTTGTTGGCCGTCAACACAACGGCCGATTTTCCGTCAGTCAGTACAGATTTCGGCAGACAAAAATCTGATGAGCAAGACTGGGCATGCTCAGAGAAGAAAAAACACATGGAAAGTAAACCAGCACATGACATCACTTCTGAAGTAGATTTTTGTTGGCCGAGAAAATTTGTGTGCAGTCTAGAGCACATTCCAACCAACAAAACACAACTCTGGACAAAAGTCGGACGATCGGTCGGCCGATAATCGTTGCGTGTGTACGAGGCATTAGTCCCCAAAGGGAACAAAAGTGCAGTCTACACTACTTCCCTCTTTATGTCACTGTGTCACTTCTCAGCCTCTTTTGCTAACATCAAGTGTAGTATCAACTTTAACCCTTAGGGGGATGTCCCTGCTGCCCAGCAAAAATGTTGAGAGCCACTTTGATCACCCCAAGCCTTTTGGTCCTTGTAGGATCGTAGAATAAATTTGGCTTCACCTACTTGCTTCTATTGGGTTAGAGGCGAAGTCCTCACAAGGAACGAGATCTACCCTAGCACCTTCTGTCACTGCATTATTGCTTCCCTGTCTTTTGCCTAAGATCAAGTGTACCATTGACTTTAGCCGTAAAGGTTGTCCCTGCTGCCCAATCTAGGATTATGACAGCCATTTTGATCTACCCAAGCCTTTTGTCTCTTGTGGGGTACCCTTTGCTCGGCCATGTAGGATCATCAATTAAATTCGGATTCACCTTCTTGCTGCTTATAATACTATGAGAGCGGTATCATTTTCAACAATTAGCTCAACACTGATAACCTGTTAAAGATTGTAAAGCATCAGCTATTAACAAACTTTAGGTACTGTAGTTTGTTGCCATTTCACATACACACGTGCAATTTTGAGTTATAACATGTTTGGTATCTGTTTACTCAACGAAACATCATAGTTTATATTTTACCAATAAATTTGGTATTATATTGTGTTTGTGTGCACTAAAATACATTTTGCTGTATTTCTTTCCCTGAAAATGTACTTATCTGCCCAAAGGCGTTGGTGGGCGGATCAGATTTCTAACTGACGGCTCCATTCCGTTTTCATGACCTGGAGGGTGGGGCTGAAAAAGCTGAGGCGGTATCACAGGACATGTGACCTACTCTGGCTTAGTCTCAGCCCCAGCCTAATCCGTGTTGCAGCAAAAAAGAAAAAAAGTAATGTGCGGGCCAGGGGCTGTCAGGTTTGGGAGTCAGGTTAGGGAGTTAGATGATACTGAAAATGAAGTGGTCTCCAACTGTCTTACTGCAGATTCTAAAGCTCACAGTGTGCTGTGAAATTAGACTAAACATTTTCAGTACAGGAGAGGCATCTATACAGCTTTGCAAGACTTAAGCCTAGTACACATGGGCCAAATGTCGGGCGGCAACATTTGGTCTGTGTGTACGGCAGCCGGTCTGACAGAACCTTCTGACTAATGGGCATGACCAAAAGAGGTCTGCCACGCCGCTCCCATTCACGTTCTCAGCCAAGTCCCCCTGTCAGAACACAATAGAACAGCAGGGGAGATGGTTGCACTAACATAGGATAGTTAGTACAGCGGCTCCTCCTGAGCTGTCAGGTTTTTTTTTCATTCAGCCCGCTGGGTTGAACGAAAAAAACTAACAGTGTGAACAAGGCTTAAAGGTAAGGCTGGAGTTCAACTTTGTTGGAGAATTCATGGTGAAAAGTAGATTGCAATGCACTGAAGCACATACCAGCACACAGGATATAACTTGTGTTTGTGTGCTTTAAAGGGTCATTAAACCCAGACAACCAAAAACGTAAATGTATTTTTTTGGGGGATTCTATGTGATAGGCCAACCCAAAGTGGCCCACAATTGTGAAGTAGAAGGAAAATGATAAATGGTTTTCAAAATATTTTACAAATAAATATCTGAAAAGTGTGGCATGCATTTGTATTCAGCCCCCTTTTTCCCTTAACTAAAATCTAGTGGAACTAATTGCCTTCACAAGTCACCTAATTAGTAAATAGAATCCACCTGTGTGTAATTTAATCTCAGTATAAAAATAGCTGTTGTGTGAAGCCCTCAGAGGTTTGTTAGAGAACCTTAGTGAACAAATCATGACGGCCAAGGAACACATCAGACAGGTCAGGGATAACGTTGTGGAAAAGTTTAAAGCAGGGTTAGGGTAAAAAAAAAAAAAAATTCCCAAGCTTTGAACATCTCATGAAGCACTGTTCAATCCATCATACGAAAATGAAAAGAGTATGGCACAACTGTAAACCTACCAAGGCTGTCCACCTAAACTGACAGGCTGGGTAAAGAGAGCATTAATCAGAGAAGCTGCCAAGAGGCCCATGGTAACTATGGAGGAGCTGCAGAGATCCACAGCTCAGGTGGGAGAATCTGGCCACAGGACAACTATTAGTCGTGCACTCCACAAATCTGCCTTTATGGAAGAGCGGCAAGAAGAAAGCCATTGTTGAAAGAAAGCCATAAGAAGTTCCGTTTGCAGTTTGCGAGAAGCCATGTGGGGGACACAGCAAACATGTGAAAGAAGGTGCTCTGGTCAGATGAGACCAAAATTGAACCTTGTGGCCTAAAATCAAAACGCTATGTATGGTGGAAAACTAACACTGCACATCACTCTGAACACACCATCCCCACGTGAAATATGGTGGTGGCAGCATCATGTTGTGGGAATGTTTTTCTTCAGCAGGGACAGGAAAAATGGTGGGAGTTGATGGGAAGACGGATGGAGCCAAATACAGGGAAATCTTGGAAGAAAACCTGGTAGAGTCTCCAAAAGACTTGAGACTGGGACAGAGGTTCACTGTCCAGCAGGACAATGACCCTAAACATACAGCCAGAGCTACAATGACGTGGTTCAGTTCAAAGCATGTTCATGTGTTAGAATGGCCCAATCAAAGTCCAGACCTAAATCCAATTGAGAATCTGTGGCAAGAGTTGAAAATTGCTGTTCACAGACGCTCTCCATTCAATCTGACTGAGCTTGAACTAAATTGCAAAGAAGAATGGGCAAAAGTTTCACTCTCTAGATGTGCAAAGCTGGTAGAGACATACCCCAAAACACTTGCAGCTGTAATTGCAGCGAAAGGTGGTTCTACAAAGTATTGATTTAGGGGGGCTGAACACAAATGCATGCCACACTTTTCACATATTTATTTGTAAACATTTTTGAAAATCATTTTGCTTCCAATTCACAATTATGTGCCACTTTGTGTTGGTCTTTCACCTAAAATCCCATTCCATCCCAAAATACATTTACATTTGTGGTTGTAACATGACAAAATGTGGAAAATTTCAAGGGGTATGAATACTTTTTCAAGGCACTGTACATGCTGTATAACAGTGTTTTCATACTCACAAAGCCGCAAAAGCATTCATTTTGTGTAGTGTAAAATATACCTGGTTGATCCTGCCTCTTCAGCTGTCCCTTCCATCTTCTCTGTGTTCCCACTGCAGGCTGGGATTGTATAGCACAGTCGTCGCCCTCTATGCAGCATTCTCATACAGTATATGATTTATGTGAATGATTTATGGCAATAAACACTTCTCTGTTTAGTATCACTTTAAGTGTACATTAACCATATGGTGGATAGTTGGGGCTCTGGTTCAGTTTTTGCCCCAGTGAAGCCACACCTATATAAAGAATTTAGGTGTCTCAGTCACACGATTGTTAACAAGTACATAAAATAAAGCACGTAGTTGAGCAATCCCCTCCTAGAGCCCTTTCCTCAACCCTACTGAATACTGGGCACAAAATCCCTCAGTCATACTTCCCATTCCCAGAACAAGGGAGACACAATGAGAAGGGGGCAGCCTAATATGAATGCCTATGGTGTTGAAATGGGATGTTCAGTTGACTGTTACACTCGTAATTGTCAAGGTGGCCACAGACTTTTATTCCTGGTATATTGCATGTCTTAGAAGTCCTTCCTATATCTTCATTTACCTTCATAGAGGTTGCTTGAAATGCTATGAACACAGTCATAGCATGTAGTAATGGGCACACAATCCCTCAGTCATACTTCACATTCCCAGAAGATGGGAGCCACAATGAGAAGGGGGCAGCCTAATTTAGGCTATTTAAAGAGGTGTGATGCAGACGTTGGTTACGCCCCCTTGACAACGTCCTATTGACGAAAAGCTTCGGGAGGAGCCGAACCCACGTCATTCGTCACACCCGGAAACCGGAAGTGCCCGCTCCGCTCTTGGTGTTTCCTAGCAGCTACAGGCTTTTTTTGTTCACCTGTGGGTGAGTGCAACTTGTATATATTACAATAAAATTGTGATTTTAGCGGCATCACGCTATGGGCTTGCCCCGTTTTTTATTCCCCACTGCATATTTACCTGATGAGAGTTGATCCAATCTAATACAGTCTGTTTGGAGGCTAATCTGTGGTGGTGTACTCCCTGTGGCTGATTGTACCGGAGCTGCTGTGCTGGATATAGGTGGTAGTAGTCCTCAACTACTCACTGCGCATCACCTTTCCTCCTCTGGTAAGAGGCTCTATGTGGTGGAGGGATTCACAAAGTTGTTTTATGTCATCCTAATACTCACCAGGGTGGAAATCTCTCATCGCATCAATCCATATGAACAGTTGTAGAATTTTTGAGCTGAGAGTGGACTATACAGCCTTATTCTATTGCTGATGCTGCATGTTTTTTGACCTGTACTATGCATTTCCATTGAGAGGTTTTGTCTGAAATAAGTTAATCTATGATGTAATTGGCCAGACCAATTTTAGCGCGATTCCTTAATTTTATAAGCCTTAATATTAATGCCTATGGTGTTGAAATGGGATGTTCAGTTGACTGTTACACTCGTAATTGTCAAGATGTCCACAGACTTTTATTCCTGGTATACAGTATGTCTTAGAAGTCCTTCCTATATCTTCATTTACCTTCATAGAGGTGGCTTGGAATGCTATGAACAGTCATGCCTCTGAGAGAAAACTAAAAAAAAGTAAAACAAGACACATTATCATATAGCATTCTATTGTGAATTCAGTTTATTTGCAGGTACAGCCGTAAAGAGAGGCTCCAGTGGATGAAGAAAGCGAGAGAAGCCCGTGCAGTAGAAGAAGTAATATATACATTGTCTATAGACATCACAATAACTGCTAATGTTATTTGTGGAGATTTATATACATAAAGGATACAATAAAGAACACCATTATTACGATTGTCAGACATCACACTTCCCAGGTGGAATACAAGACACAATATAATGTTAGTGGGCTCATTCAGACAAAGGGCAGTTGAGGTTGCGCATACAGCAGTAGTAAGACACACAGCATACAGCAGTAGTAGGACACACAGCCTATTTTGCTCAGCCACTGAGCACAGAGAAAGACGTTGAGTAACTTGTATCAGATTCTCATGAGTAAGGCAAATCTAGGCTAGGGATTACTACAAACCCCCTGAGATTGAAGATGCTAGGTGCAGTGCACGTCAATGTGAATTGTACCCAAAAAGTTTAGACAAAACAGAGGCAGCCATTTTGAGAGTGAAACCAATAATAAAAAATTTACTACAAAGCGGACCGGAAAATTTCCAACATCCAAAGAATTTTAAAAATTGATGGTAACAGCCATGCCCTTACTCATCTCCCACATACTAGTTCATTGAACCAGCATAGTATCCTTCACAGAGCTATCGAATGCTTCTTGAGTCAGGCCATGGAGGTAGCTATCAGTCATCCTAGAAGATGTTTAGCTTTGGAGTAGAAATTTTGTATTTTTTTTAAATATGTATGTATTTTTTTAAAAAAAAGTAGAACGTTTTTACCTACCCCCAATCACACCCCCCTTAAGCTGCGTAGGCAGTGGACATTGTTGTACACATGCCAGAGCTGCTTAGGTTTGCATTGTGGTGCAGCAAATATTTCCCCCCTCCAGTCGTGCTTGTGGGTGAAACACCCACTGACCATGACCCATTAATCTGACCACATAATGGGTTTAATGGTGCAAATTTTTAGCCAACATAATGCATCCTCACCCCTATCAAACGCCCTCTGAAGAGCAATCCACAGCCAATTGCTCCTCAGCACCACTAGTGTAAACAAGCTCTGCGTGTCCAAAGGTTTTTAATTCCTAGCAACAAGGGAGGTCATGGGGATTGCTAATTGGGAATGTTTCAGCCGGGCTTCTGGAGGGGCCCAAATGGCCTACAGGTATGACAACATAATTTTTGAACATTTTACAAAGCTGCACCAGTTTTAAAAAAACTACTGGGGCCCCGGGACTGCATAGGTTTTTTTCTAGAAAAGGCGAACTTGGCCTTGAAGGCAGTAATAGATGACATTGGTTTCAGTCCACAGAATGGTTATCTCTGCTTTGTGGAGACAAAGGACACCCTGTGGGTAGGAAATCTACATGGTTATCCAACATCATACGTTGAACTTGGCAGTAATTTTCAAAGCTTGTACATTGGAGCACCAAACTGAATTGGTCACGTGCATGTATTTGTAAATTGATTCTAAAGATACATTGCAGTGGTAGGAGAGAATGTGTGAGTTTAGTGGGATTCCACCATAATGGATCCTATTTGGTCCCAAAATTCTAAGCTGAAGAGATATAAAATAAGTAAAGAGAGAACCAGAACCCTAATAATCATTACATTTCATATAGATTATATTTATAACTCTAAAATAAAGTTTGTGGTGACTATTATCTAGTGTTCTTAGTATTTTATTTACCGTGTTATGATGTGAAGAACCATGTTCAGATAGTAGTTACTTTCATGAAGAACGCCTGAGGGCCAGTAGTACAAGTGCAATAGAAGATGTATTTGCTTAAAAGACCAGTAAACCTTACCTAAATGGCTTACCAAACAATTTCAAAACATTTATAAAACAATTGTATAAGGCCTCCTTCACATGTCCGTCTAGGGCCATACACCACGCAGATCAGCGTATATCTTGGGTGGATAAGGTCAGGTATTTGCGATCAGTTGCGGGCGCTCGGCCTGTACAAATCAATGACAAGTTCCGAATCTGTCTTCATGTAATTGCACACAGAGCGAGTACCCGCATTTAGGGACAGATGAGCGGCCCTGAATGCAAACTTTCTGTGCACAGGGCCGCTGATTTGCCCCTACCCCATAAGCGTGTGCATGGGGTGCGACGGATGTGCCTGGGCACACCCTTATCACCAGTGACATCCAGTGCACCATCCAATGTGCAACCATGAGTATTCCATCCTATTTTAACAGCAGTGCTAGATCCGCTACATCATCTGCCTTGCCGGCCAGGGGTGCCTGTAAGCTGAAGGGGGGGGGGGGGGTGGGTTTCACTGTGCCATGCCGATTCGATCGTCCAAGCCCAGTACAGTGTGTTTTACCAACAGGATGGAGAAGGCTGATTCTGCTCCACCTCCCTTCATATACCTGCAATGTCTGCTCCCCCCACATTCCACCCCCTGGCTTGCACATGCTGCTGTGAAAGGGCATTCTGTAAAGGTGGCAGATTTAAATATAGAGCACACAGCAGCTCTAGATCTCGGCTACCTGAGCCTAAGGGGGCCAGGATTGTGAGTAGCACACATACTGAAAACCCCCCTTCTCTCTCACCCCCCCCCCCATCAACCCTCTCTCCCCCTATTCCTATCTCCCCTCTCCCTCACTCTCCACCTCCTCTTTGTTTCTAATCAGAGTTTCTGTCATATTTCAGGTATTCAGACAATTAACCCTTCAATTATCGGTCATCTTTGCTGTACTATGTAATCATGGGGTGCTACCTACAGCCCCAGAAAACAACGCACAACTTTTCCCGCAGCACGCTGCACACGCCGCACATTGTTTTTTTTGTTTTTGTTTTGCATAAGGGCCCAAATTATGATCTTGCAGACAGGCCTACAGGTTTCATAAAATGCCCCTGCCATGCACATTAGATTATGGCTCCATCTACTGGCAGGGAGGTGGGAAAGATGTCCCCCTGACTGGCTCTGCCATAACATGCTAAATGTATTAAAACATTCAAAAATGTAATACATTATAAAATAATTGTTAACATTTACTTAAGAATGTATATATATATATATATATATATATATATATATACATATATATATATACGTACACCCTAATGCAATAGCCTGCGTCCCAACCTCATGTAAGCATTCCTTGTGTGATTACATGCCGCAGCAGTGTCAGCCTGTCATAGCTATTTGCCAACACCTGGCCACACCCACCACAGACATACGGAGTATGGCCATGGACGAACACGTAAATAGGCCTACGTTTTAGAAGTTTAATGTAGCTGAAGAAAAATGAGATGACAGTCCGGTCCAAAGAAAGATATTTTCCTTAATGACTTGGCATCTGAAATGAAACTTTAGCTCCTTTCCCCAATGCTCATGCAGTAACGCGCATTTATGACAAACATTGTTGCATACGTTTATACTCGCACAGCATTTTTACAGGTAGGGATGCAGGTTTGTATGTGCAGTAATACGCTTTTCCCCATGCTTTATGCGTAGAGGAGGAGAAATTTTGAATGATTGCATAATTCTATAGTATAGCCGGAGAAATAAACATTAAATTGTAGATCATGAACAGTAAGACAGGTTTATTGGACTTAATATGTGGTACTTTATAATAGACGCCCACATTTTTGTATTTGCATGACACTGCAGACAAGTGACGGATTGGTGGAATTTAGTGCATTGATGTGAAAGCGACCTCACTGGTCTTTTAATAAGGGATCAGCATAGACTAGGTCTGATTTCAGGACCTGCAGCAATCTATAGGACCACACAGTTCCAAGTGCTCTTGTATAATCCAGATTAGTATTGCTGATCGATGAAAACCAGGAAGCAATCGGAGAAGAAAAAAATGCCTTTTCACCTTATACTGGGTAAAATACCCACAGTGATTTGATCGATCCTTCATTTAGTGCTTGTTCATACCAGATGCATGCATGTTAGCACATTTCAATTCTTTTTAGCATGCGTATTGTAGATTTTTATCTGCATTTTGTGAATGAATCCGTTAATATATTGACATGTCAGAATACAGCAAGCAGAACGTATTTCCTATGTAACTTAATGCAGCACATTTAAACATCTGGAGCCTCATGTCAAGTATAACTAAAGGCAAAGCTTTTCTTTTTCTAGTTTTGATAGAGTGGGGAAGAATTAGAACATCTGTCAGGTTTTTATTTATCACTGTGTCTCCGTTAGGGATAGCCACTCTATATTTGTCATGTTTATTATCACCAAAAGTAAAAGAAAATTTCAAATTTTGGAATGTCATCAAAACAGAGAAAAGGAGGGGAAATCTTCCAATGGGAAACACTTGTTTTGGTGACAATCGGGAATTCCCTCACTTCAGAGGGATTTCCTCGCACTTCCTGTTTTGGCTATGGGACAGGAAGTGATAGGAGAACTCCCAAGTGGGACACAGATGGCAAACCCCTTCCCCAGGGCCGTCTTTAGCACAGGGAAAAAGGGGCAGCTGCCCTGGGCCCAGTCATTGTTGTGCGGCCCAAAGAAGCTGCCCCTTGAGCTTGCACTGCCTGCAAATATTGGATAAGTGGATTTGGGAGGGCCCAAGAAAATATTTTCCCAGGGTCCAATCAATATTAAAGACGGCCCTGCCTCCCCCCTTACGCTATCCAAAATATCACCTGAGGATACTATGGGTCTATGGATATCAAGACTGTGTACTGTACAATTAAGGTAAAATGTTTTGCCTTTAGTTCTACTTTAATTAAAATTGAACAGCAGACAAAAGAAAAAAATTACAGTTGCATGTGGCAATGGATTTTCTAATTTTGTGATCTAAGCTTCTCTAACAGACAGCAGAGCCAGATCCTCAATCTCTACTGCAAAATCTCTACTAGCCAAAACCATTGGTTGAGTGATTTTGACAGCCACAACTTAACTGCATGATTAAGATTTGCCTGGAGTTCCAATGTATTTGCAAATTTGGGTAAAGTGGAGTGAAAGATAGAATGAACCCATGTCTTGATTCCAAAAATTAACTCCAGCCAAATTTTTATTTTTAAGTTTTTGATAGAGGGAGGTAGGGTTAGAACTTTTCTTGTATTTTTATTGCTGTCTGTGTCCCTTTTGGAGAACTTTCTTTCTTCTTCTCTACCAGAAAAGCCAATGTATGTTTTACAATGCATTCTATATATAGAAGAAATAATTAGAGGATGACTTTCTTGTGGACTCCATGTTATTTTTTATTTTACATTTTTACAATAGGGTGAATGTAGGTTAAGGGGAAAGGGCCCCTTTACACTTCAGTAGAACAAGGGGTAGATGTTTACCTGTCCCATCTGTTTTCTCTTATGAGGGTGAAGAAGAGCCTTAGGTCCATCAGCAGCAAGGTAGTGTTTTAAGACCAGGCCTTTTTTTTCCCGTTGCCCCTCTTAAAGAACCCACTGGGTATTAAACCGCATGCACAGTGGTATTAACATAACAAGCGATTACACAATCATACCCGTCCTTCTAAACAGATAGTAGCTTATATGACTGCTGAACTAGACTAGATTTTTGTTTTGTTTTTTGCTAAAAAATAGGAGAGGAATGTTTTGTTTTTAACCGCTTGCTGCCCACATAACGCATTTAGTGCCGGTTCACACTAGGTCGCTCCGACTTCGAGGGCGACCTGTGAAGTCGCGTGCACCGCGACTTCGGCGCGACTTGCACGGACTTCATATAATGAATGTCTATGCAAGTCGCTTCGAGGTCGCCCCGAAGTAGCACTGCACGGACCGCGACTTGTCAGGCTGACAAGTCGCGGTAGTGTGAATGGACACTTATAGCTCTCAACTGTCTCCGATTTCGAGGGACTGTCCCTGATTTGAAACAGTGTCCCTCTGTCCCTCTTTCCTCTTCATTTGTCCCTCACTTTGGTCTGATCTATATAGTTATATATAAAATACACTATTTAACTTTCAAAAAGTGTTTCCCGGTGCTAAACCTTTCATCCAATTTCTAAATTGCTGCATTTGTAAAATTTTATAACCCAGTTTTAAGAAATAGTAGTGGGAAAAAAAAGCAAACTAATTATTTATTTTTTTTGGTAGAATTCTCGTTTTAGGGGGCGTGGCGGGGTGTGTGTCCTATGCTACATACTTTTGCTAATAGGTATCCCTTGTTCTCATCTCAAAATTTGGGAGGTATGTGCATGTGTGTGGCGACAAAGGGGTGGGCTTTAACGTCCACACACTGCACATATGCGTCCATGGGCGGCAGTGCTTTCTGTGCTAATTGCACGTTCAGTGCACGATCCCAGCACAATGACTGTCAGACTGGACCAGCTCCTGATGAGTCACACTGGTCACGTGGTCAACAGGTCCTTCCCGCCCCTGAGCATAAAGACCTTGTTGAAGTAATGCCAGGGTTGGGTGGTAAGGGATTTAGATAACTATGAAAACATGATAAATAAAAACACTATATGAGTGTATTTTAAATCTTTGACCACGATTGCAAGAGCAGATTGGGCAAACTGCTGGTGACACAGATTTTTTTTATATATTTGTTCTTTTCCTGTTGCCAGAAATTTCACAAAATGCTTACGGAGACTGTTGATCAGTAAATTTAAGTTGTGCTGTTCTTTAATTCCCTTTTGTACAAGCATCATATTGGTATCCATTGACATTTTGTTGTACTATTCACAAAACTGAAGCATGGATTCTTAATTAGAAAGCTTATTTAAAAAGAGGTAAGGAGCTTTTTTTTGATGTGTTGAGTGATTCACACCTACAAACATCTCAGGGTCCTGATGTTAGGTGAGTAAAAGATATTTTTTTACTGGCTGCCATTAGATAGGTCTACACAGGCTTCAGTTGGTAAACCTTAGTCTAAATAGCAAAGTGTGCATCTAATATTTGTAATTATTCCATCAAGTTTTAAGCAGCTGTCTTGAAACCCTTAAGCCCAACTCCAGCCAAAATGATTGTTTAAGTGTATGCAAACCCAAGAGAAAAAATGTATATATTATAGCCACCCAGTCCTACATTTTTTCTTTTAAGCTTTTCTCCCTTTTTTGAATCTGGTTATCTTGCCATTTGCCCCTTTATTGGTTTTAGTGGAAGGAAAAGTGTTTTTTTGTTGGTATCAGTGGGAAAATGAGTGTCCCATTGTTGATAGCAGTGGGAGGAATAGCCCCCCCATCATTTGGTATCAGTGGGAGGAATAGTGCCCCATCATTAGTGTCAGTTGTGGATGGAACAGTGCCCCAAGACCTGGAGAGAGGCGAGCAAATGGACACATCTGGCCCCAGGGCCTTAGTTTTAACCACTGTCCTAGGGTGACAACACTCACTCTTCCTTCTGTATCAGGACAACAGAAATAAGAAACAACTACAGAACACTGACTCTCTCCTACTGTCCATAACATATAGGGGTGTGGTTCTGTAGTCCTCAGAGACAGCTGAGAACAATTTTATTGGTAGCAGCCAGCACAGGCACAAATCAAAATAAGTTATCAGCTCTCAAAATCTCTGTCAGGATCAACAGGTATTTTTTAACTCATAAAAAAGATACAATTAAAGATTTTGAAAGGTACATTTAACAGACCAAAAGGGTGCAAATAAGAGAAGTTAATTGTTAGGATTTACATAAACATTAAGTTCTTTGATATAACTGGGAAGCATTAAAATGTCTGTCAGACTTTAAATGCTATCTTTTGTTCCCATACAGAAGATTTCTGTTCTGTTCCTATTCTGTCTGACACCCGTTAGCTGGACAGGTAGTGGGGGGGAAATCTGCTTCATGGACACAGAAAACAATGAAATCCTGATATTCTAAAGGGCCATACACATGGGCCGAATATTGGGGGTCATCAGCCGCTTGAATAGAGACCTGCCGGCATTCGGCCCGTGGGTATGGCAGGCATTTGGCTGGCTTCTGTTCGAAGGGGCATGACCGAAAAAAATCTGCTGATCCTTCTGAATTTGATCTGAACTTTTAATTCCACTTACTTTTTGTTTTATCTGACACCTGTCAACTTCTAAATGGGAACACAGACCACAATAAACAGATGACATTAGTTCTAATCCTTCCACTTTATCCAAAACTAAGAAATGTTTTGAGTGGGGTATAAAGCATCATTCACCTCCAGGCTTGGAGGCATTAACACTGATCTCATTGGTAATGTCTGCCTTTCAAACAAACATGTTAGCAGGAATCAATTGGCACCTACTATTAAGGTGACTTTGTTGTTGCACTAAACTTCTGGCAAAAAGAATTCCCTTCAAAACAAGACAATATATACCTGTGGCCAGAGCTGCAGCCCCTGCTAGTCTCTTTGGCATTTGACACTTCCAGGTGTGTCGGATCCCTATGTTCCCGTCCGTGTTTCCTTCCTCTGACCCCTACATAACTGCTTTGTTCTGTAGTGCTGTAGGAATCGGACTGAACCTCGGCACACAGCAGGGGACGCAGGCACCTCACACTGTCCGAGACTGGTGGAGGCTGCAACACTGGAATGGAGGGAAGGTAGTGGACACAGGGCACAATAGTATACACTAAGGAATTCATAAAGGGTGTCATAAGACACTTTTGAATTCCCTTTCTCCTCCACAGACAAATGTTGTTGCGGCTGACAGATTTGGGCACCTGTTTGGGGATTTGGAACATGAAGCCATTAAGGGGGGCAGCACTGAGGTTGGGGTAGCCTATATAGCAGATACTCCATCCTCAATGCATGTTAAGCTCCTTGGAGCCAACAACATCAAGCAATGGATGACTCATTCCCATTCAACTGCCAACCAGGAGATTCCGCAGCTAACATCTGAAGTAAACAAAGGGGCGGGGATGTTTGTGACAACATTGTCCAAAGATCGACGATATTGCCATGCCAACCCCTTTTAATTACTTTCAGCTGTCGACTGGGGAATCTCCCAGTCATCACATGAATGGGGCTGGGGATGAGTCATCAGTTGCTAGGAAGCTGGTGGCTGCTGGCATCCTAGCAGCCATGAGTCCCTGTGCAGAAAGTTGGCACCAGCACATATGCCCAGCTCTGAGCTTTGGTGTCTCTCTGTATTCAAACTCAGAGCTGGTCTTAAAGGATAGGTTCACCCTGTATTTAGGGAGTAACATGTAACACCCCCTGCCCCCCCCCTTCCTGCACCCGTTGTCACAATTTTTAAACAGTGCAGCTGTGCAGGGTTCCACCCACACAGTTGTGTCATTCATTTGCAGGGATCTGTGAATGAATGGACTCCAAGTCCCATCTTGACACTTCCTACAGCTTTCAAACAGAAAGGTCATACAAAGGTACAGCTGTAGGCAGTGGCTGCAGGAGCCTGGAATTGTACCCGCGATCTACTAATCATGGATGAAATGCTTTGCAGGCTCCAGGAAAAAAAAATAAATGCACATTTTTTTACCTGAAAAAAAGGTGAAATTATTATTTTATTATCTGCAAACTGGCAGTAATTCCATCAGAACCTGTTGCAGCCGCAGGCCACAGTAAAGAGACCATGCTGCTAGAAAAGTGTTGTAATCACTTTAGTGAATTCCCCCAACAGTATCTTGCTTTACAGGGATGTTACCAAATGTTTAGTGCAATGACAGTGTTGCTTTAAGATTTGGGTTTACCACTCTCAGGCTGGAGCTAAAGGGTGCTTCAAAGGTTTTCAAGAAATTTGCTCAAAGTTTCCTAAAAGATCTGTCTATTTTCGCTGTACACACCCCATTTCAGATAAATGTTTTCACCCTGAAACCATATTGAACTATTAGGCCTAACTGTACTCTGCTCCTCACCTTAACAGGCATCATGCTTTTCTGTCAACACATCATAATAGAGCTATTACTTTTCTATTTCATATTAGCCAGCTGAGTACTATACAGGTTAGCTGTACCCCTGTGTAGGTGTATGCACATCCAGTCCATAAGTGCTATAACTAAAAAGAATTACTGACAACGCCAAGAGAAAATATGTACTAGAAAATGCATTTAAAATAACATTAAATAGCAATAGAGGATTGATCAATGAATGTATTAGAGACCAGACAATTCACTGATCACAGAGGGTCTGATTCTCATTAATCCCACCTATGATGTCATTTAAATAACGGCAGGCATTCAACAACCATTATGCAACCCTCTTCACTGCCACATGACTAAAGTAAGCACATTTCACTCTTAAATACTCAAAAAAATAATGATAAAACTTTGAAACAAACCACAAAAATCCAAAAATGTTGTGGTAGAGAGATGTTGAAAAGAAGCCTACTACAGTGTAAGACAAATATAAAAATGTCATTGTTTTTCTAAGCAGGTGGTCCCAAATGTCAGCGCAGTAACTGAGCTGTACCGGTGCAGGCTGTTCCAATCCCCTAGATAGAAAAATCCTCTTCCGGAATGAGTTTCCCCCTCCCCCCCATCAGACCTTTGTCTCCATTGTGAGTACAGAACAGAGCCGTCACTGCCATGGTTCAGGAAGTGAAGGAGAATGGGCATACCCCTACATCAGGCATCAGTCTTCGAAGACATGGAGATCAAGACTCAGCCTTCTCCTTTTCCTTCTTTTTTCCTTTCTTTAGAAACGAGGGAGTACGGAACTTCTTCTTCTTTTTGGAGGGGGATTTAGTAGGGGATCCCTCCGGAGAGGCATTGGGCACCGTCTCAGTTTTCCCTTTGGGGGTTTCTGTAACTTTCTGAACAGTTTCCTCCTGAGCAGGCTGATCCTCTTCTTTCCCATTTAGCACCACAGCTGGTTGGACCTTTTCCTCTGTAGCTTCTGTTGATAATGGTGCATCCTCCTCCTTCTCTTTTTCTTTAAATAAACAAAAAATATGGAGCAGTGAGTAGAAAATGACATTATTATTATTATGTCAAGACTTCTGCTCTAATTAAGACTAATTAAGATTAATATTTTTCTAAACTGCAATATAAAATTCAAACATTGGGCGTGTACCCAATTTCCCTGAGCTGTGATACAAAATGTAAACAAAATGCTTATGACTTACCTTCATAATTAAAGAACAAGTTCGGGAAGCTTAAAATAGCAGTGTCTGGGGTGTATGTTTAAAATGTACTTACCTCAATGGTGTCCTTTACTGGCAGCAATGCTGCAAAATAGCTCCACTTCTCCCTGTTCATCTGTTCTCCTATGTACATCATGGTGCGTTCGCTTGCCTTCAAGTAGTTGTCCCAGTAAGTCTATGGAGCTGACTACATTATTTAAACAAAGCTCATGGACCAGAAGCTCCTAGCTTCTGATCAGTTTGTATGGGAAGTATATTCACTTTTTTACCCTGCCGTTTTTATACAATGTCTTCAAATTTAAAATTAGGTAATTGGGCTCACCTGAGTGGAGTACCTAATAAAGTGAATCCTCATTTTCATGCTTTAATTGTTCATTAAATCTCTCTTGCAACTACATATCCACTATGGTGGCAGTATAGATCCACTATCTACTATTGTGGCAGTATAGATCCACTATCTACTATTGTGGCAGTATAGATCCACTATGGTGGCAGTATAGATCCACTATCCACTATTGTGGCAGTATAGATCCACTATAAACTATTGTGGCAGTATAGATCCACTATAAACTATTGTGGCAGTATTGATTTATTACACACAAAGTGATATATTTCAACCATTTCTTGCTTTTGATTTTGATGATTATGGCTAGTAAAAACCCAAAATTCAGTATGTCAGAAAGTTAGAATATTGTGACAAAATTCAATATTATAGACTCCTGGTGTCACACTCTAATCAGCTAATTAACTCAAAACACCTGTAAGTGCCCATTCACACTACCGCGACTTGTCAGGTGACCTGTCAGCCTGACAAGTTGCGGTCCATGCAGTGCTACAGGAACCGTTCTAATAGGAGCGACTCAAGTCTCTCCGACTTACAAAATAGTTTCTGTACTACTTCGGGGCGACATCGGAGCGACTTGCATTGACATTCATTAAATGAAGTCCGTGCAAGTCGCACCGAAGTCACGGTGCACGCGACTTCACAGGTCGCCCCCGAAGTCGTGCCGCGGTAGTGTGAACTGGCACTCAAGGTTTCCTGAGCCTTTAACCTCCCTGGCGGTCTTTGTTGTTTTATATTGTTCAATCAATGTTATTTGCTTACTTTTACTTTTTTTTAGCTAAAAACCCTGTGTGGAACTGAACTCCTAACACTATTATTCCTTTCTTGTCTAATAGGAGTGCTAAGCAATTATTAAGGGTGTCTTCCATTGGGCAGGGTGATGGTAGATGAGGGGCTTGGCTCTGAAGTTGGGGAAGATAAACCAAAAAAATGGATTTTTGTAAGAACTTACCGTAAAATCCTTTTCTCTTAAGCTCATTGACAGACGTAGTCTTCTTGATTCTCAAGAGCTGGGTTATGTTGTCTCCGCAGGAGTAGGACTAGGCAGAAAGACAAAACGTTCTGGCTCCACCTTAGGGGCAGTCCCTGAGGGTATATCCTCCCTCTCTCTGCTACAGGGAATCAGTTCTGTTTAAAGCAGTACAGAGAATTTAACCCAACCCAACTCAATGATAGAGGGGCGGGTACTACGTCTGTCAATGAGCTTAAGAGAAAAGGATTTTACGGTAAGTTCTTACAAAAATCCATTTTTCTCTATCGCTCATTGACAGACGTAGTCTTCTTGATTCTCAAGAGCTGGGACATCCAGAAGCAGTGCCACAAATGAGGGGTGGGATTGACAAAATCAAATCCAATCTAGAAGGCCCAACCGGTGCCAAACTAGAAGTTTTAAAGGCTCATTATAAACAAAGAATGAGACTAAAGAAAAATTTTCCAAAGGAAAAAACACCCTCGAGGTAGACCACTGGTCTCCTCAAATTGCGGCCTGCAAAACCTTGCGGCCAAATGAGGCATCAGACGATGCCATTACATCAACTTTATAATGTTTAGAAAAGGTATGCACCGACGACCAGGTAGCCGCCTTGCACACCTGGACCACTGACGCCTGATGGCGAAAGGCCCATGACGCACTAAGTGCCCGAGTGGAGTGCGCCTTAACAGGGAACGGGGGCTCCCGACCCTTAATAGAATAAGCCTGTACTACCGTCTGTCTGATCCATCTGGAAATGGTCGCGGCAGATGCAGGCAACCCCTTTTTGGGTCCATCTGGGATCACAAAAAGTGAATCCGTCTTGCGAAACGAGTCTGTCGTTTTCAAGTATACCCTGATCGCCCGGACCACATCCAAGGAGTGTAACGCAAACTCCCGAGGATGACTGGGCTTAGGACACAGGGAAGGTAATACAATTTCTTCATTCAGATGAAATTCTGAAACCACTTTTGGTAGGAAGGATGGATTCGGACGAAGAACCACCTTATCTCTATGAACCACCAGATATGGTGAACGACAAGATAATGCGGCCAGTTCTGACACCCTGCGTGCAGAAGTAATAGCCACCAAGAAGGCCACCTTCTGGGACAACCTGGGTAGAGGAATCTCCCTAATATCTTCAAAGGGAGGTTTCTGAAGAACCGACAACACTAAATTAAGATCCCAGGGGGGTAACGGCGCGTGCACTGGCGGAGCCAGATGTCGCACCCCCTGGATGAAATTCCGCACCAAGGAATGAGTAGCCAAAGGCTTCTGAAAGAAGATGGCTAATGCTGAGACCTGACCCTTGATAGTACTCAAGGCCAGTTTCTGCTCAACCCCTTGTTGCAGAAAAGCCAATATTCGACTAATCGAATAAGACCGAGGACGGAACCCCAAAGGTTCACACCATGCAATGTAGGACTTCCATGTGCGATGATAAATCTTTCTGGAAGTCGCTTTCCTTGCTTCAACTAGAGTAGGAATAACTGAAGCTGACAAACCTTTGTCCTTCAGCACCTGGGTCTCAATAGCCAGGCCGTTAAAGCCAGCGATCGTAAAGCAGGATGGAAGATCGGTCCCTGAGACAGTAGATCCTCCCTGAGAGGAAGTCTCCACGGGACGTCCGCCACCAGTCTGACCATGTCGGCGTACCAAGCTCGACGAGGCCAGTCCGGAGCTACCAGGATTACTGGGATTCCTTCCTCCTCTATTCTGCGAAGTAGTCTTGGCAGTAACGCGAGAGGAGGGAAGGCATATATTAGCTGGTATTGCCCCCACGGGGCGATCAGTGCGTCTGCGGTTTCTGCTAGAGGATCGCGGGAGCGAGCCACGAATCTCTGAACTTTCCTGTTGAATCGTGATGCCAACAGATCCACATCCGGGGTGCCCCACCGTAGGCACAACTGGTGGAAAACGTCTGGATGGAGGGACCATTCCCCCTGATCCAGGGTCTGACGGCTGAGATAATCTGCCTGCCAATTCTCCACCCCCGGAATGAACACCGCAGAGATTGCTGGAACAAATCGTTCCGCCCAGCGAAGAATGCAAGCCACTTCTTTGGCCGCTCGGGCACTCTTGGTGCCCCCCTGGTGATTGACATAAGCCACGGCCGTGGCATTGTCCGACTGGATCCGAACCGAGCTGCCCTGGAGCTGCTCGGTCCAGTGAATCAGACAAAGTCTGATCGCTCTCAGTTCCAATACATTTATCGGTAACCTGGATTCTTCCGGGGACCAAAGTCCCTGGACAGATAACTGACCGAGAATTCCTCCCCATCCGGATAGACTGGCATCCGTGGTCACTGTCGTCCAATATATTGGCAGAAATGACTTTCCCTGGCTGAGCATCGGAGACCGAAGCCACCATACCAGAGACTCTCTGGTCTGTTTGCTCAATCGGATCTGATTGTCCAGGGATTCCGGATTCCGATTCCATCTGAGAAGAATCTCTTGCTGAAGAATTCGGGTATGGGACTGGGCAAATGGAACTGCTTCGAATGAAGCCACCATCAACCCCAGAACCCTCATGCAAGTCCGAAGGGAAGACCAGCTGTTGGACAGTAACAACTGGACTGCTGATTGAATCTTTCGGAGTTTCCCTACCGGAAGGAAAACTCTTGTCCTGACTGTGTCTAGAATTAGACCCAGATATTCGAGCCTCTGGGTGGGAACCAGAAAAGACTTTTGCTGGTTCACCAGCCACCCGAATTCCTGTAAAGAAATCATAGTAATTTCTATGTTTTGTAGCAAGGTCTGAGGAGACTCTGCATGAAGCAGAAGATCGTCTAGGTAACCTAGAATCGATATACCTCTTTGGCGCAGAAGTGCCAACATTGGGGCCAACACCTTTGTGAAGACCCGCGGAGCCGTGGCGAGACCGAAAGGTAACAAACTGATAGTGGTTCTCCTCTACGGAAAAGCGTAGAAAACGCTGATGTCCTGCGAAAATGGGAATGTGAAGATAGGCGTCCTTGATGTCTATGGACGCTAGGACATCCCCCGGATGCAGGAAGGCTGCTACCGTGCGAATGGACTCCATTCTGAATCTTCTTATGTTGACGAAAGAATTGAGTGCTCTTAAGTCCAGAATTGGACGCACTTTGCCCTCTTTCCTGGGTATTGTAAACAGGTTTGAATAAAACCCTTGAAACCGTTCTGTCCAAGGAACGTGGACTACCACTCCTTGTTGTAGTAAATCTGTGACTGCTCTCCGCAGATCTTCTAAACGATCTGCGGATAGACGGATATTGGAAGGGAAGAATCGCGCCGGTGGGAGAGATCGAAACTCGATCTTGTACCCTGACCTTATGACTTCGCAAACCCATTTGTCCGGGATTCTGGAAAGCCATGGATCCGGGAACCGGCGAAGACGTCCCCCCACCCCAGTTATGGGTGGGGGCGCACCTTCAGGCTTTGGATGGTTTATCTTCAGGTCTGGAGGGGGCGGGCTTTTGCTTGCCCGACCAACGACCCCTGACGCCTCCTGCAGGAGCTTTGGAGGACTTAGTTTTTTCACCCGCTGGACGAAAAAACCTCTTGTGAGCAGAAAAAGAAGGCCCTCGTCTTTGACGAGTTCCTCTACCTTTAAAATTTTGCGGTAAAAAGGTGCTTTTTCCACCGGTGAGATCCTTAATGATCTCATCTAAGTTGGCTCCAAATAGACGCTCTCCTGAAAAGGGGATATTAGCCAATGCTTTTTTGGAACCTTGGTCGGCTAACCAACCTTTTAGCCACAGTGTACGCCTGAGAACCACTGCTGAGACTGATGCTCGCGCCATTAATGGAGTGGCGTCTAACGCCGCATCACATACAAACTGTAACCCCTGTATCATTTGTTCCAACAAATCTGATACCGCCTGAGGGACTTCTTCTAAGTCCCGGCGTAACCACTTGGTCCATTCAGTTACAGCCTGCGAAACCAGACCAATAGCAATTATTGGTCTGAAAGCTGATCCAATCAAGGAAAACATGGTGCGAGACATAGCTTCTATCTTGCGATCCACTGGATCTTTAAAAGACGGAGCGTCTTCTAAAGGAATAACCGTGGCTTTATTCAATCTAGCAATAGGTGAATCCACCACAGGTGGTTCTGTCCATTTCTTAATAAGGGTTTCCTCAAACGGATAACGCCTGTCAATGCGTTTAGAAATATTAAAAGTGCGTTTTGGCAGACGCCATTCTTCTTCGATTGGATTGCCAAAACATTTGGGCAATGGAAAAACCTTCGCCACTTTGATGCGTTTTTTAGTCCCAAAAGGGATCTCAGTTTCAGCTATTTCTGATGGAATACCCTGTAACCTTAAAGTCTCTTGAACAGATACAATGAGTGCGTTTACCAACGCTTCCTCTCGGGCTATGGCGGATGCCGAAACATCCTCCTCACTGTCTGAAGAGACAGGACCCGAGACACCAATACCAGATGAAGTACCTGCAACTGCAGAAATAGGCTCAGAGTCTGAATCCGAGGTTTCAGATAATAAGGGGTTAGGCGGGGGTCGCTTTCTTGCGCCCTGTCCCTGACAAGCCACTTCCACCCGGGACACAAAAGTTTCCATAAAGCTGACAAAGATTCAATTGTCAATGGGGTGCTGGAGGATCTCGCAGACCCCTCGAGGGGATCCGGAGGAGATACATGAGTGGCAGGGTCCATGTTAATACAGGACACCTTTGCCAGCAAAACAAAAAAACTTTTTCTTTTTTTTTTTTTTTTTTTTGTGTGTCTCCCCCTAGCGCAATAGCGCCCCTCAGAGTACCTGCTTCTCGATCCCAGAGAGAGAGAGAGAGGGACCCCCAAGGCTCACCAACCGATGCAGTGCAGTTTCCAACAAACTGCAGTCAGCGTCTGTCTTACACAGACTGGAAGGAGCTGTTTGCTTTTTCCCGAGCAGAAGGCGTGGCTCCGCCCCCTGTGTACGCCTTCCGGCGTTCCCAGCCCTCCACGAGGTAGCTGGGCTCACAAAACATGGCCGCCCCCATAGAAGAGACATAAGACTCCAAAAACATGGCGGCCGGCGTGACCTGAGGACATACATGCATTCGGTCTACGGCAAAATGGCGGCGGACCGCCGATATCGTCTTCCCAGCACATCCACCTGCACTCTGCTAAGAGGTGACATATGGATCTACAGAGATACACTGCACATAAGGTAGGATTATACCTCCTATGTCTGCTGTAATGTTACAGTCTGCTGGGTAGAGTGTTAGCTCTTGAACCAAGTCCACTTCCCACAAACACATGTTGTATTACAAGGGGGACTTGTAAGTATCAGATATATACTGACCATATATGGAGGGGCCCATAATATATACTGCCTCATAATGAGGAAAAAAGGGAACGTTTACTCACCATACCGAACCGACAGGCACCCTCTCTTCACAATACCCTCTCCACCGGGGTGGGGGTTTGTGGACGCCTCGACTCTCTGGTACCTGGCGTCCAAGCGAGACTTTTAACTCGCAAAGTCAGTCCCTTTACTGGGACTCCGTCGCGGCCGACGCAGCGCACTGGTCTGCACGCGCTCGTAGGCAGAAACCGGGGTGACCACTGGATCTCAACATCCAGCCCGTCGCCCGGCCCCGCATACTTACTTGAATATGTCGCGGCCGACCAAGCGCAATGCCATGGTCTGCGCGCGCTCGTAGGCCGGCTGGGGTGACCACAAGTGTCGCCCAGTCCGGCATTTTTGCTTGAAGATCTCACAGGAAAAAACACTGGAGAAAACTACCTAAAAAATGTCTTTTTCTTAAAGAAAAAAAGTCTTGCCAGGACCAAAAAGATCCCAGCAAGGAACTTAGGTCCTTACTCCTGACTAGACAGAAAAAAACTGATTCCCTGTAGCAGAGAGAGGGAGGATATACCCTCAGGGACTGCCCCTAAGGTGGAGCCAGAACGTTTTGTCTTTCTGCCTAGTCCTACTCCTGTGGAGACAACATAACCCAGCTCTTGAGAATCAAGAAGACTACGTCTGTCAATGAGCGATAGAGAAACTAGGGTTGCCACCTCATCCCTTGAATCCAGGACACATGATTATTAAACAGGTTCTGAGGCTGATATAATGCACATAAGGCACGAAGGCCCCTTTCACACAGTCCGTCGGTCGGACGGACTCCATGTATCTCAGTGGGGGATCGATCCGCCGATCCCCCGCTGAGCAGGAGGATGACAGCTGTTCTCCGCGCTGTGTGCGGAGACACAGCTGTCAGGTACCCATGCATCTTTATGGGGGAATCGGATGAGAACGGACCGTCCGTCCGTTCTCATCCGATCCGCTGGATGGATGGAAAATAGGGTTTCCATCTGTCCAGATTTGACGGATCAGATGTCAGCAGATATGTCTCCGCTGACATCCAATGCCCCATAGAGATGCATGGGGTGACCATTCAGATCCGCCAAAAAAACGGACAGGTGGATCTGAACGGTTCACCTGTGTGAAAGGGGCATTAGTGAGTTTAATTACCATCTTAATCAGCCACAGAACTTGTGTAATTAATGTGTGTCCTGGTTTAAAGGGATGAGGTGGCAACCCTACCAAAAACTAAAAGTTAAAACTGAACTCCAGCCTTCTTTTTTGTCTTGCACAGTTGTACAGGCCCCTCTCCTGTACTGAAATCCCCTGCTCTGATTTCTGTGTACACTGTAATCTTCTCACAGATACATTAGAATCAACAACAAATCAGATATAGCCAACCTCGTTTTCTGGCTGGGAGTCATCCGGGATAATTTAGCCCTTTCCTACCCAGCCTTACTATCCTTGACTTGCCCCTTCTATTTAATGGATTTCAGTTTGGATTCAGAATCACATGAAGGGGTTACTACAGCTTCCTTTTCTTACGAACCTATATACAGGGCCCAGCTGTCTCCTGCTAGCAGCAATTATGCTACTGAGTTTAAAATACAGTCTGTAATAAGAATAGAAATTATTTATTTAATCATTTCATTTGTATGTTGATGGGGGAGAGAAAGCAGGAACCAGTGAATGCAAATTTAAGCAGGTTCAGCTTTTATATGCTGAATATAATCATATTAAACTTCCACAGTGCATCCTTTCCTGTTTTCCTGTCTTTTTTTTCTGGTATGCAAAAAAAAAAAAAAAAAAATCGAATGGTTCTGCCAGTTTCTGTAATGTGAATGGGACATCCTTAAGTGAAGTTACCATGCTCACTGGCATGCAATAGTGGCATTGGCATCCCTGTGTGAGGGCTTGTGCATTTGAATTATAGGTTGACGTGGTGATGCCTAACTTGACTAACAGTGGCTTTGGGAGGGAAGAATGTTTCCAGCCTTTCCATTTCACCTCTGCTAACAGCCTTCATCATGCAAAGTCTGGCAGCAGTCAAGAAAAGAATCAGGCAGAGGTCACATGACCCCATGTACAAACATAGTACAAGCCTACTGTTAGAAGAGGAGGAAATTGATATAAAGTACTGAGAAATGTAACTCTTATTTTTTTTCTAAGTACTTGGGAATCCAGATTTTCCCGATTATTACTGACTTCTGTCATTTTGATATAGTTTGTCTGCTTGCATGATTTTTGTACTTCTTATATAATACCCCTATGATTATACCATTAAAGATCTTTTACATTGTTAACTCCATTTTTGGGACTAAAGCCTCATACACACGCACAGATTGTTGGCCGACCGATCGGCCGTCTTTTGTCCAGTGTTGTTTGTTGGTTGAAATGTGCTCTAGACTTGCACTGGACTTTTGTTGGCCAACAAAAACCAACTTCAGAAGTGATGTCATGTTCTGGTTTACTTTCCGTGTGTTTTTTCTTCTCTGAGCATGCCCAGTCTTGCTCATCTGATTTTTGTCTGCCGAAATCTGTACTGACTGACGAACAATCGGCCGTTCTGTTGACGGCCAACAAAAATTTTATAGCATACACACCAGATTTTTTTCGGCCGAAAAGTCGCAGTTGGTTGTCGGAATCATCATACTAACAAGCCGACAATCGGCCGATCGGACGTTGGCTGACAATTTACGGCCAACAATCTGTACTTGTGTACGGGGCTTTACTGACCATTTAGAATGAAGCTAGAACAGCTACAATGGCCCAAAGATGATGGAGGTGTAGCTTTGCCTAACCCATGGTTATACTATATGGCTGCACAATTAAAGCATATGATAGGCAGCATAGCTCAGGCTTATGGGACAGATAAATCTAAACCTGATTCAATGATGTCAATTCTTTTGTTTACTACTGTATTTTAATGGACGATATTCCCTCAGGGTTGGAGACTCTAGTATTTTGCAAATCTAATAAATTGTTCTCAACATATATGCTAATGCAAAGAATAAAATTGGAATAAAACACTACTCAATACCTTGAACTGTACTTCATTTTTGTACTTTGCCCTCGCATCCACTTTAGCAAAGTGTCAACTGTTTCAATAGGGGCACAAATGGTAAAGTTCTCCACCTTACAATGGTATGAGCAGGCTCCTTCTATCATTCACTTCATAAGTAATTGTACTTTTAAAATTTATTGATAGGTTCACTTCAAACAAGGTTGACTGACTTTATACATAACTCTGCACAGCCATTGCCATTTTAGAAAGAGGAAACAGATATGGAGGGAAAGAGGCTCAGCTATTAGCTACCTAGCGACAGAGAAAAAGAGAGAACAAAGTAAAAATACAAGGAAAAGAAGTAGGCACAGCAAAGGAGGGAGAGGTAGAAGGATTTCAAGACAGTGTGTGCCTGCCGCCTCTAACTTCTGGATGTGTCACCATCACAAGAAGAAGCTCACGTCTTTTACAGGCCAATTCATGTAGTATGTGCTTCTGATTTTCTGTTTTATTGTTTAAACTGCACTGTACAAAATGGGTCCAGGGACGGTGTAAAATAAAAAAAATAAATAAAAAAAAATAAAAATAAAAACATAAAAAAAGAATCTTGCTTCCTGCGTCTTTCATCAAAACACACGTTAGATAGAGCTCAATGTTAACACTTGTAAAATCTACCTAAAATACACCATACCAATGGAAATTGGGGCATTTTTTAGGCACTTTTGTTTTATGCATTTTCAAAATAAATCGCAAAGCTGGTGCATGCTTTAGATGTGCTAGACATATCGGGGTGATTTACTAAAGGCAAGACTGCCCATTTTGCAGACAAAATGGTTTCCTGTTTTTTTATTTTCCTAGCATGTGATTGGGTATTCTTTGCAAAGTGAAATTTCACTAAGCTCTGGGGAAGGTTCTCTTGCACAGTGAATAGTCTATTTGCCTTCAGTGAATCCACCACATTGTGCCTCATAATCCAGCCACACTAGACTTGTGTTTTCTTTCATTTGTTTTTGTCAAGGAAAAACCCCAAAACACCACAGTAGAGAAGTGATTTTGACTGGTCTATACTCTCCATTCTAGACAAAAAGTCAAATATGGATTCATATCTCTGCAGACAACTATTATTAGAATTATTAGTCTGCATCTACTTATAATACATTATTGCTGTCTTTTTATTACTTCCCAGTGGCTGTAAAATACCTCCCAATAGTACCTGATGTCCAGCGACGATTTTACGTTTTGGCAACAAAGGCGTATGGATTCACCAAAATGTGGGGGACGTGATTTGTTAATTCCATCTGAAATGGGACTATTTAGCCTCAAGATTTCATATCTGATGCTGGCAAGTACAGTGTTGTGCAGAGTGCTGAATACTTACAAGCAACCAGAAATAAGTAAGTCAAAAAGTTAACAAGTGTTATTAGGAAACAGATGCTGGTTAGATTATTATTTAACAGTATGTGTGTTAGTCACTTTAAAGTCTAATTTAGTAAGGCATGCAAAGAGCAATAATGATGTACAAGGTGCAGTAACCTGTTTGCAGCTGACGACTTCACCATTTATCATTTCAGAATGGTTTGCATGTTAAAAAATCATTGCAAAGTGGCTACTATGGACTACAGCACTTTGTACAAGGCTCTATGCCTTATTACAGAAACCTGCATGGATAAGAGTCATTACAGTCAGCCAAATATTTAAAGAGCCAGCAAACATAAGAATATATTATTGGCTTATTCAATTGGGTACTGCATTGATGACTCCCTAAGCATGTTTGCCCACAGCCAACACTCAGGATTCAATTAACTGAGGTCTTCTCTTATATAATAGAATTCTAATTGGTTGCTACACGTCAATGCTTTGGAAATACAATTTCATAATCATAGTAAGGATAAAGAACATAAAAGAGCTACTATTAACATTATTAAATGTATGTGTTATGGGGGGGAAATGCTGAGTGTACCTCAGGACCTCAAGAAGCAGCAAATACTATGGCCAGTAGTAAGGACCAGCATGTGGAGGCTTCTGCTGACTATTGCAGAGTCAATGGTTGCCATGTCAGTATTGCTGGTATCTCATTTAATTTATTTATGCAGAACAGTGATTCATGAATGAAAGCTACTATAGCAGGTTTCAGTCATAAATCAAAGCAGAGTAGGTGGGAGAAAAGACAAAAAAGAAAAGAAGGTGCACTGACCTAGTGCATCACTGCTAAAACCATTTATTAAAATATTAAAAAGTATACAAAATACTCACAAGGCAGGTGTGATAATACACACATCAACATTGCATATACAATCTCTAAGGTAGCCAAGGTCCCATATGTAGCAAATAGGCATGCAGAGTGTCGCATGGGGCTACTGTGGCTGGGCTGACGCGTTTCAGGGGCGAACCCCCTTCCTTAGAGCCAGAAAAGTTGCAGCAACTGTATACTTTTTAATATGTTAACAAATGGTTTTAGCAGTGATGCACTAGGTCGGTGCGTCCTCTTTTCTTTTTTGTCTTTTCTCCCAGTTGGCTCTGGATACCCTTGTTCCTGAGGGGGCAGCAAGACCATTGGCTCTTTTACCATCTGAGTCTGAAGTGCACCTCTCTCTACTCAGTCAGATTCTACTTGAGCGCAGGAGATTTGCTTTACTACTCAAAGCAGAGTAGGACCTGACCTGTCCAACTGAATCCTGTAGACTCAGTCACTGCAGTTTACAGAGGGAGAACAAAGCTCTCCCTGCATAATCATAAGAGCTCTATTACAGCCAGGTCCTGTGCTGGTTACGTTGCAGGCAACTGTCGCACTGACAATGGAGCAGACTGCCACTGGTTACATAGGCAGAGCCGTGCTCTCCCGGTGTAATCTGCAGGACTGAGCTGTCAAATTGCACTAGGAATATGAATTGAACTAGGACTATGGGTCATGGAAACTCTGCAACAGCTCAGTCCCGCAAAGTGCAGGACACAGCTGGGCAATACAGAGACAGGAAAGAATCTGGTCTCAGCTGTTCCCCTCACAGTGGGCATCCAAGGCAGGTGCCACCTTGGACTAGTCCTGGAGTCAGCAGTGCATTTAAAAATATTTCTCCCACCTCTGCTATAAAGTCCACCTCCAGCTACTGTTTATTTTTTAGTTTAGGATAGAGTGGAAAAGAGTTATAATTATTATTTTTTGTCTATGATCCCCTTGTGAGGTTTTCCCCTCAATTCCTGTCATCCTGTGATCCCCTTAAAATAAATGGGGGGTGATTGAAATAAAAATATTAATAGTATACAAGTTCTAACCCTTCATTATTCCTCTAAAATGTTTTTTTAAATTAGTCTGTGTCCCTGTTGGAGACATCTCATCATTCCCTGTTTTGACAGGAAATCTCACCAATAGGGACACAGAAAGTAAAAGAAAACCCTTACAAGGATTCTACAAAAATTGGAGAATTCCCCTAGATTGGGACTTTTTAGGCACAGAAAATTAGATATGTAGAAAGATTATATTTTATTAAGCCAATATGCAAAATGGTGAGATTAAAAAATATAACAAGCAGCAATCAATAACATAGTTTACAACCATATATTCCAGAAACCAAAGCCCAACATGTTTCGAAGATTAGACTCTTCTTCCTCAAGGGTGGGTCTGAATAATGCTCTGTCAACACAGAAAAATAGTCACAGAATCGTACATATGATGGTATATGCATATTAAATTATTTATACAGGAGACATTTTTTCAAAAATATAAATGCTGGAGCACTTACAGGGTTGACTATGTGTAGGATTCATGGTTTTCTATCTTTACAACAAGCGGGACACTGCCAAGTAGACCGGGGCTAACTTGTTGATTTTAAAAGTTCTTTGCAAGCACCATGAATCCAATCCTGGTGCTTGCAAAGAACTTTTAAAATCAACAAGTTAGCCCCGGTCTACTTGGCAGTGTCCCGCTTGTTGTAAAGATAGAAAACCATGAATCCTACACATAGTCAACCCTGTAAGTGCTCCAGCATTTATATTTTTGAAAAAATGTCTCCTGTATAAATAATTTAATATGCATATACCATCATATGTACGATTCTGTGACTATTTTTCTGTGTTGACAGAGCATTATTCAGACCCACCCTTGAGGAAGAAGAGTCTAATCTTCGAAACATGTTGGGCTTTGGTTTCTGGAATATATGGTTGTAAACTTGTAAACTATGTTATTGATTGCTGCTTGTTATATTTTTTAATCTCACCATTTTGCATATTTGTTTAATAAAATATAATTTTTCTACATATCTAATTTTCTGTGCCTAAAAAGTCCCAATCTAGGGGAATTCTCCAATTTTTGTACTTTAAAGGGATGTGGCACTATATATAAGAACGCTGGTCAAGAGCAAATTCTTGTTACAAGGATTCTAACTCCACATCACACATCCAATAGTAGGTAAAATAGTATTTGTCTGGAGTTATTTCATTGTGTATTTTTTATAATAGTCTTCTGTAACTACATATTTATTTAGGAATGTTAATAAAACTCTTTTATGCAAACCATTTAACTTATATGTTGTGGCCCTTTAAATACCAGCATTTAACATGCATTAGTACCCGGGTCCTGTGAGAAGAAACATAATGAAAATCTTTGGTGTACAGAAGAAAATATCACTCAGCACACATGTGCTGCCATTATAGAGTTTCTGAGGGTGGTCTGTGTTACCATTTAATGTAGCTTGCAAGCTGTGGATACCATGCAGTAAACAGTTTTTTTAATAAAACATATAAAGGCAGATTTTGGAGGCGTATCCATGCTTTACAGGAAAGTCAGAATTGGACAAAGAAGTAAAGATCTGCAAGTAAATATTTTTTGTGAGCTCCAATGAAATGGATTCATTTGTTTTACAATAAATCAAATGGTTGAAAAACTGTTAGCGTACATGGTAACTACGGAGCTGCACAGTAAAGTTGGAGAGTGGTTTCTGGGAAAGCAGTAGCAAAAGAGGGGTGGTCGACAGCAAGCCAGGCCATCTATACTTACTACAGCGACAGGTATTCAGAGTCTGAGGTGACTCCTGCCATGAGACAGCACATGGAAAGAGAAGGGGAAACATTGTGGCGACACACACACACAAAGACACAATGACAACGTATGATCACAATGGATATTGATAGAGCTGAAGTGGGAAGAGAAGATAAGGACAGAAGCACTGAGAGCAATATTCCAAGTGACAGGGCCTAGTCCCCGTCAGTGTATTATAATTCATTATATAACTGGCCATGGCTATACAACGCTACTCTTTATCTTTAATCATACACAATGTAGAAAGTCCATATGAAGTTATTCTCCACCGATTACAGAGAGAGAGAAGTTGCAGCTTGCCTATTGTGGTCTCCTAAAACTAGTAAAAATACCTCCTTGACAAATACCATATTTTCCGGCGTATAAGACGACTGGGCGTATAAGACGACCCCTTAATTTTCAAGTTAAAACATAGGTTTTGGGCTATACTCGCCATATAAGACTACCCTCCTTCTGAAGCAAGGCAACACCATTGAAAAACATCAGATTTCTCATAGATCTCCAAGGTACCCTAGTACTGTAATACATGTAATCTCTCATAATATCTCCAAGGTACCCTAAGTATTACCAGTAGATGTAATCTCAAGACGTTGGCTGTGCGGGAATCCTGTACCGGTATACTGTATGTACCGCAGCTTTCGGCTACATACAGCATACTGCGCTGAGCCAATCACATTCTATTATTGAATGCAAAGCCTGCTCGGATTGGCAGAGTAAGAGAGGCGGGCTGATGTTACTCCGCCAATCCGTGCAGGCTTTTCATTCAATAATGGAATACATCGCTCTCCCTGATTGGCTCATCGCAGTACACTGTATGTAGCCGAAGCTACGGTACATACGGTATACCGGTACAGGATTCCCACACAGCCAGCATCTTGAGAGATTACATCTACCGGTAATACTTATACTTAGGTTACCTTGGAGATATTATACTCGGCGTATAAGACAACCCCCCATTTTTGGGGGATTTTTTTGAGGTTCAAAAGTAGTCTTATACGCCTGAAAATACAGTACCTTTATGGTTTAACTATCCAAAGAAAAGGGTTATTGAGAAATAACATACACACATTTCAAGAAATAACTTGTGTGAACGAAACAAAATTTGCAGGTGAACTTGGACTTGAATATAACATGGAATCTTGATTTAATTTCATAAAAATTCCACTGAAATATATCACTAAGAAAGACTTCCCTTAAAAACATTTGGTATGATGTATAGATCTAACATGGACATACTGTACGTTGGGGCTCAGTATCTAGAAACATACTAAAATTATGCTACAGTCCACCAAAAAGTTTCTGCATTAGAACACATGTAAGCTAAGGACCTACCTTCTGAGGATTTGGAAGGAGACACAGTCAGAGCGGTTGTCTTCGTAGGACTTCTAACAGGAGAGGTGGGTGGTGTTACCAGTGATGGTTGGGACTCATTCTCAATACCTTCCTTATCTTCTGCATCTGTAGGCACAAAAGTATGTGTTTCTCTCTCACAAAACCCATAAAAAAAAAAGCATTCCCTGTCAGTGCCGAGAGCATATCTCATTATGATATAGAACACCTGTTTATTCTAACCTGAACTTGGGAACCCTCAAAGGACAAGAACTCTAGATGATAAATAATAACTGTAGGAATGAAAAAGTGCATGTGTTGTTAACAACGCATCCATTCATTCATTACCCAGATCTAGAAATATGATCCTGAAATAAGTTGCTATGGGTGACATAACAAATATACTTTTAGGTACTATTCTACGTGGATATATAATGACAAAACAAATATGGAAGTAAACTTCATGCAGCAGTTTATATTTTGAGGCTATCTGGAAAAGAAGCTCAATCACATTACTTAGGTTCGTTCCTATTACTCCACCTGTGCACATGTAGGATTATCTATAATCATGCAGTGTTGATGGAAGCAGAAAACTTTGGTGCCAGTATGTTTGGGTGCAGGAAGGTTAGTCGTTGGCCAAATGGGTACCAGTAGTGCAGAGGAGGTGAATATAAAAACAAGGACTTACATTTAATTAGAGAGAGCTATAGTAAGGTTTGTGGTCACAGTGAGGATTTGTAGGAAGATTAATGTTAGGCCAGCCATACACTGTTGGAATCTCAGCTGGTTCAGCAGGAACTGGCTGAGATTTCAACTGTTAATGGGCAGGCTAAATGTAGGTCAATCAACTTGGGTACAACCAACCTGCAGGATTCTCTTGTGTGGTTGCCGGAAAGAAATTCACACCTGTAATGCCAGCTTTAAGGTTAGGACAGACTATCTAATTAATTTTGTTTTCCCCTGACAAGTCAGTGAAGATGTCTGTGATGTCTCATCCTCACTGTGCTTGATGAGTTAAACACAAATGGTCAAGTATTGTGTGAATACCTTAAAGTGTTACTAAACCCACAACAGTAAAGTCAGTGGTCTGTGTGGGTAGAGTAGAGTAGAGCATGCTTGTTGTACTCACTGTGGAACCTAAGGGGTTAATCCTCTGCATTGTGTAAAAAAGGTTGTTTAATCCTGTCTTCTATGATCCTCTCATTCTTCCACTGCCCCCAATCCATCTGCTGATAGCACAGAGCCTTGGAGTCACTCTGCACATGCTCAGTTTGGTGTGCATTGCTAGAGAGTTTTTATTTTCTTGGGAGAGTGAATGTGATGAGCACAGGGCTAATCAACACTGACCAGACAGAGGGTCAGGAGTCCTGCAGCCTCATAGGACAGTTAGAGTAGAATGAAAAATCCTCCTACAAGCTTTAACCAGACACTGATAGAAGTCATAAGACTGCTATATACTGCTGATGAGAAAAGGTATTTAGCATTTTATATTTACTAAAATAATTGCATTTCCATGTACGGTGGGAGACCAGATATAGTGAATGCAGGTTCATGGGTTTAGTAACACTTTAAGACTGTTCTTCCTCATAAACTGATGCTAGCTAGATAGATCTTAAATTACAGGTCATGCTTACCATCAAAAGCAATTTTTTTCCTCTCCACCTCTTTCTTATACTCTTCCAGCTCCTGGTCTGTCAGCTGGCTGAATGGGTTAGGTGGTTCTGGTTCAGGTGAGGCCTCTTCCACCGGCTGTTCATTGAGCTCTGCTTCTGTTTTAGTAGCTAGATGACTGTCTGCAGACTGCAAGTGAAGGGTTAGGTTAAAGATTTACAGTAATGTACAGAAATGCCTTTTAAAAAGAGAAAATATTCATAAATCACCACCTCTAAATTGATGCATCAATAAATGTAATTATGATTGATTTTCCAACTGATAGTGAAATGAATCATCTACCCTCGCACTGTTGCTGGTCAACTGATTTGATTTTGAATCTGATCTCATTTAAAAGGCACAATGCACTTGAAAGAAGGCAATATTTGCTCTTCTATGTGTGGTTGACTGTAAAATTGATAACACACGATCCTAAATCTTTCTTTGTTTTATTGTCTCATTTTCTGGTAATTTAGTAAGTTTCACTGGCTCTGGGAAATTTTCAACAAACTTGCACAGTCTGGGCTTTGTTGATTATACTTGAGCTAATAAAAAAAAGGCTTGCTTTATATAGCGTAAGAATTGGCTTCTAATACCAAAAAAGTTCCCACATTTAGTTTATGAGCTGGACTACAAAATTATCTACAGTGGTGATCGAAAGTTTGGACACCCCACGTAAAAAATTGTATTAATGTGCATAAAGAAGCCAAGGAAAGATGGAAAAATCTCCAAAAGGCATCAAATTACAGATTAGACATTCTTATAATATGTCAACAAAAGTTAGATTTTATTTCCATCATTTACACTTTCAAAATAACAGAAAACAAAAAAATGGCATCTGCAAAAGTTTGGGCACCCTGCAGAGTTAATATCTTGTACTGCCCCCTTTGGCAAGTATCACAGCTTGTAAACGCTTTTTGTAGCCAGCCAAGAGTCTTTTAATTCTTGTTTGAGGTATCTTTGCCCATTCTTCCTTATAAAAGTCTTCCAGTTCTTTGAGATTTCTGGGCTGTCTGTCACGCACTGCTCTTTTAAGGTCTATCCATAGATTTTCAATTATGTTGAGGTCAGGAGATTGTGAAGGCCATGGCAAAACATTCAGTTTACGCCTCTTGATGTAATCCCCCGTGGATTTCGAGGTGTGTTTAGGATCATTATCCATTTGTAGAAGCCATCCTCTCTTTAACTTCATCTTTTTCACAGATGGCATCAAGTTACCATCCAAAATTTGCTGAAATGTTATTAAATCCATTTTTCCTTCTACTCATGAGATGTTCCCTGTGCCACTGGCTGCAATACAACCCCAAAGCATGATTGATCCACCCCCATGCTTAACAGTTGGACAGAGGTTCTTTTCATTAAATTCTGTGCCCCTTCTTCTCCAAACGTACCTTTGCTCATTCCAGCCAAAAGGTTCAATTTTAACCTCATTGGTCCACAGAACTTGTTTCCAAAATGCATCAGGCTTGTCTATATGTTCATTTGCAAAGTTCAAACGCTGATTTTTGTGGTGAGGACGTAGAAGAGGTTTTCTTCTGATGACTTTTCCATGAAGACCATATTTGTACAAGTATCTCTTTATAGTGGAATAGTGTACCACAACTCCAGTGTCTGCCAGATCTTTCTGGAGGGATCGTGCAGCCAAACGTGGGTTTTGAATTGTTTTTCTCACAATCCTGCGAGCTGTTCTGTCTGATATTTTTCTTGGTCTTCCAGACCTTGCTTTAACTTCCACTGTTCCTGATGACTGCCATTTCTTAATTACATTCAGAACAGAGGATATTGACATCTGAAAACGCTTTGCTATCTTCTTATAGCCTTCTCCAGCTTTGTGAGCATCAACTATTTTCAGTTTCAGTTTTCTAGACAACTGCTTTGAAGATCCCATGGTGCTGATTGTTGGGGCAATGTTAGATGAGTCTGGGCATTTAAAACCTTTGAGATTGACATCACCTGGTCTTCCCAGATGATGATTGAGAACAATCCATGACACTGGCAGGTCTGAGCCTTGCAAAGGGGGCAGTGCATGCTATAAATTCTGCAGGGTGCCCAAACTATTGCAGACGCCATTTTTTTTTCTGTAATTTTGAAAGTGTCAATGATGGAAATAAAATTTAACTTTTGTTGACATATTATAAGAATGTCTAATCTGTAATTTGATGCCTTTTGGAGATTTTTCCATCTTTCCTTGGCTTCTTTATGCACATTAATACAAATTTTTACCTGGGGTGCCCAAACTTTCGATCACCACTGTATGTGTTTTTCAACCAAAAAAAGATGAAAGAATTGACTTTATTCAAAACAGCCTTTCCCTGCTATAACAGGAGGTGACATGTTGGGGCAGGAAGAGTCACTCTAGGAGCTATATTAAAAAGATCTTGCTATTGGTGCCCCCAGTAGATAAATAAAGTCAATTGATAATTCAAATTCGAGTGTGGATGTGAGCCGGATCTCTTAGCGGCAGTAGGTGTTTTTGTTGTTTGAATTGGTGATTCAAATCCCCAGCCTCTTCAAAAATCCTAAAGTTAAAATTTCAGCTTTAGTAGAAAAAATTGATTTTGTATTTAGCTCCAACCAACTATACAGAAGCCACAAAAATTGTTATTGCTAAACTTAATCAAGATGTACATAAGCAAACAAGTGCAGTCTATATTTATCCATTACGTGTTACTAGGGGTAGACATAAAGTGGTATTAAACCCTTTAGGAGTATGAGGAAGCTACTGTTGGCTTGATTTAGAAAGACAAGGTAAAGCTAGCCACTTATTTAGGCGATATGCAGTGATGTGGAGCTCATCCAGGGCTGCCACTACATGTAGAGGAGTCAGGCTTCCAGACACATACAAAGTGTGTTATGTTATTTCAGTCATGTGTTCAGTGAAAGTTTTAGTCTAAAGACTTGGCACTTTAATGCGGGCAAATAATACTTAATTAAAACTGGCATATATATAAAAAAAATGTTTGTACCGGACTTCTGCTTTTATCAGTTATCACACTGGCTAATAACTGAGACTGTGGACCAGCGGACTTTACGTCTTGACGATTTTGATCCCGGATCTGTAAAAAAAAAAAAAAAAACGCAAGGGAAATTCAAAAATAAGCACTTGATTGGGTGATGGAAATCAACAGAGCTTTACCGCAGTGACAAAGCTCTGGCGGAAATGAGTGCAACTGCACTTGCAAAGTACACAGTCTATTTTCCCTTAGTTAATCCCCTCCCAATGTAAATTTAGAAGACAAAAAATGAGTATAATATAATGCAATATAAAATGTTTGTATGTTGGTATTAAATGTTAGATTCCAATTTTATTACAGGTGGAAAAACTCATCAGTACCTTTTTAATCTCCTTACATTTCACAGCTGGAGGTAATATACCGCATACAGTATACCAAACATAAAAAAATACAAAGTGATCACAAACCAAATTTTTAAACTACCAGTCAGAAATCTTTATTAATGATGGACATGTGTATTGAGATTAGTGTTTGGCGAACAGTTCGGCCAGAGCGTGAGTTTGGGCCGAACATTGGCTGTTCGCCCATTCGGCAAACATCTGAATTGTCAGAACATTTGACCGTTTGTTCGGCCCGCCGAATGACCACAATGCACTGATTGGGTGAAGCAATGAAAGCTTTGCCCAATCAGGGCTCATAGCACTGTCAGAGCCATGATTGGACACTGTTATGATGACTCTATCCAATCATGGCTCATTGCTCTTAGTCCCACCCCACACTATAAAAATATTCTTCCCATAGTGGCCATTTGCAGTGTGATATTGGCATGGAAAGAGATAAAACAGGGCTCTGTTCAGTGCTACTAGCGAGTTAGTGTGCTTTAGTGGGCTATTGTAATTCTATTGTGAGTGTAAAGTATCATTTTATTCTATCAGGGCAGGTTTTCTGCAGTACATTTCAGTACGTTACTGCACGTTTAACGCAGTATATTGCAGTGCGTTAGTGCATGTTTACGGCAATATATTTCAGTTTGTTGGTGCAAATTTAGTGCAGTATATTGCAATACGTTATTGCATGTTTAAGGCAGTATATTTTAGTGCGTTTGTGCACATTTACTGCAGTATATTGCAGTGCGTTATTGTATGTTTACCGCAGTATATTTCAGTGCGTTGGTGCATGTTTACCGCTGTATATTTCAGTGCATTGGTGCACGTTTATCACAGTATACTGCAGTGTGTTACTGCATGTTTACCGCAGTATATTGCAGTGCGTTAGTGCATGTTTACTACAGTATATTTCAGTGTGTTGGTGCATGTTTAACGCAGTATATTTAAGTGCGTTAGTGCACATTTAACACAGTATATTGCAGTGCATCAGTGCAGTTTTATTGCAGTATATTGTAGTGTGTCAGTGGAGTGTGCATGTGTAGTGAGTACTCAAGTTAAAGTGCACCAAACACCGCTTTCCATTGATTAACCACTTGCCGACCGCTCACGTTGACCGTACTGCGGCAAAGTGGCTCGATTCCATCCAGCGATGTAGACCTATGTCGCTGGACTCCTCCCCCTGTAGGCGGTGCTCGCGCGCCGCCGGAGGCGCGCTCCCGCTGTTTTCAGTCACAGCCGGAGTCGGGCCAGGGGAGGAGCGGCGGTGATCGCCGCTGCTCTTCCCCGATCGTCGGGTAATCGAGTTTGGAGATCCGCCCGCTTGTGTAAACAGAGCGGGCGGATCTCCTAAGTGACAAGGAGTGACAGATTGCAGTGTTCAGCATAGCTGAACATGCGATCTGTCCTTGTGTCACTCAGTCACCTCCCCCCACACACGTTAGTAAGCACCAGACATACATTAACCCCTCCCTCTCAAATAAAATTAACCCCTTCCCTGCCAGTGTCATTTTTACAGTAACAGTGCATATTTATAGCACTGATTACTATAGAAATGTCACTGGTACCCCCAAAAGTGTCAAAAATGTCAGTCAAGGGTCCGATCTGTCCGCCGCAATGTCGCAGTCCCGCAAAAAAAATCGCAGATCGCCGCCATTACGCGTTAAAAAAAAAACACCAAAAATGACAGAAATCTTTCCCTTAGTTAGTAAACACAATAACTTTTGCGCAAACCAATCAAAATACACTTATTGTGATTTTTTTTTACCAAACATAGGTAGCAGAAAACAAATTGGCCAAAAATTAAAAAAAATTAGATTTTTACATTGTTTTGGGGGGGAATTTCATATAAAAAAAATGTTAAAAATATTGTTATTTTTTCAAAATAAACGCTCTTTTTTGTTTAAAGTGCAAAAGGTAAAAATCGCACAGGTGATCAAATACCACCAAAAGAAAGCTCTGTTTGTGGGAAAAAAGGACATAAATTTTGTTTGGGTACAGCGTCGCACGACCGCGCAATTGTCAGTTAAAGTCGCACAGCGCCGAATCGCAAAAAGTGGCCTGGACGTAAGACAGCAAAATCCTCCGGTGGTAAAGTGGTTAAAGTGCATTCATGTACACATTTCCCCGTCTTTAATAAATGTTGTTAATAAGCCCCCCATCATGTCTGGGAGGCCAACAAGGAGAATCAGATGTTCCCATGGCACTGTGAAGGTGCCAGCAGCATCTGTGTCCACAGGCAAAGGTGGACATGGTCTTTCCTCAGGCAGGGCATCATTTCCTCGGTTTAGTGATGTTGCCATGCAATCCAGCCACAGAATGCAGAGGAGGTGGTGGACTGGCTTACTAAACCATCCTCATCCTCTATCACCCAAGCAGAGACTAGTGTGCAGTCCACCACAGCTGCCAGAGTGGCTTATTCTGCCTCCTTGTCCACCACCAACATCAAAATCCCAATTTTTCCACCATTGTTTGGCCGGAGCATATCATTTACATTTTTGACAGCAAGGTCAATTCTTGCTTTCATCAAAAGTACCTCTATGTGATTACGGTGTGAAGGCACAACCAAAACCCAAAGCCCAATTGTTTTGCACCTGTTACTTTTATGCAAAGTCTGCGAAAGAGACACCAGAATGTATCCAAAAAACGTGAATCTTGTTCCGAGTGCTCCAAATTGTGGCCTCATCATACAGACTAGCTCCCCAAGCCATTGTTTACAAAATAAAGAAAACTTGCAGGGAAAAGCCATTTTTCTGGCTTTATAAGACCCCGTTCACATTGGGGCGAAGCTACTTGCCGGGGCGACCTCACAGGTCGCGGTGCGCAGCTCGCACCGCAACCTCGGAGCGGCCGGCACGGACTTCATATCATTGAAGTCAATGCAGGTCGCTCCGGGTCGCCCCAAAGAAGCTCCGGACCCTTTTTCTAAGTCGGAGCGACTTGTGTCGCTCCTATTAGAACAGGTCCACAGCTTCTCTATGGCAGGCGACCTACGGCGACCTGTCAGGCGAGCAGGTCGCCTGACAGGTCGCCCCAGTGTGAACGGGGTCTAAAAGTCATTATTGCCGCAACAGCTTCTATACACAGTACAGATGTGCCACTTTACAGGCAGACTAAGGGGATCCCCAGGCACTATATTTAAAGGAATTTTTTTATTTTTATTGTTTCACTCAAAACATTAGTAAATCACTGGTCATTTAAAAATGATGTTTTTTTACAACCTTTTTTTTTTATTGATACATGTCCCCAAGGGCAGTATCCGGACCCCCATAACCATTGTATGCCTAATTACTTGCATATAAGCCTTTAAAATGGGCACTTTCAAATGTTTCAGTTCGGGTCTTCAATGGGGTATGGTACTCGGTTCTGAACTTTTGCTATGTTCGAAAATTCTGCCGCAAACCGAACCGGGGTCGTTCGGCCCATTTCAAATTTATATTTTCTTTTACCTCGCACTATCATTCTGCCATTCCTCTTGCCTGGTGCTAATACCCTAAAACAGGGGTTTCCAAACTTTCTAAATATAGTGCCAGTTTACTGTCCTTCAGGTCTTAGAGGGGCAGAAAGGTGGGCATTGAGAGTAGAAATGCCTTGGCGTCAGTTGGAGTAAACAGTGCCCCATCTTTGGTATTAGGGGGAGAAATAGTGCCCCATTGTTGGTATCAGTTAGAAGAATAGTACCCATTGTTGGTTTCAATGGGAAGAATAATGCCCCATTGTTAGTGGCAGTGGGGGAAATAGTGTCCCATTGTTGGTGGCAGTGGGAGGAATAATGTCTCCTATCAGTGAGAGGAATAGTGCCCCAAGGGCCAGATAAAGGCAAGCAGAAGGCCGCAGTTTGAAGACTACTGCTCTAAAACATCTACCTTTACTATTTCCTTATAATGTTTCATTTGGTTCAAAGGTGGAACAGGATCTTTGATTGGGGCATCCACTCAATTTTGAGTGGACCTGCATTTCAAGTTCTAAATAGAATATATAAAGGGTATAATGGATGGGATGTAAGTCCATTTTCGTAGCTGATCACTGAGCACAGTTATCCATACAATATAATATTTACCTTGTTTCTGGTCTCCAAGACTTCACGTGGGTCTGTAAAGAGTGGTACAAACTGGTTGGGGTTCTCTATACGTATGGGCATGCCGCTGCTAGGCTTTACCACTTCATCTGCTTTCATCCACTGTCAAAGAAGAGCAGAGGTAATAAGTATGAAAAAGAAGATTTACAGAACATCTGCTACCATAATGACATTATCTTTTATTTATGTAGCATTATATATCAATTATAAAAGTAAACAGTGATGAAATGAAAATCAACTATCTTTGTGTATACTCAACATATCTGCTATCTTTGTGTATACTCAACATAAAGCAGACCATGTCTTGGGGCTCCCTACCGTGGTCTTGCTCCTTGGGCTGCTTACGCTGTCTTCAGCCACATTGACTCGTAGGTAGGTGTTGGGAGTGTTCAGCCAGCGTGTCTTTTCTTTTTGCTGCTTTTGGGCATGCTGTCGTAATGTGGAGATAGGGACCCCTTCCTCCTCAAAAAAAAAAGCAGTCACGGTGGCTGGGATCTCCACGTCACTCTTGTGTCTTGTCTTTTCTTGCACAAATGGGTGACGGTAAGTATAACCTGTACGGTAACCCTGTTGGAAATAACAGAATTCATAGGTTTATGATAACTCTGTTATTTGTGGTTAATACTGTTTATTCTTGTTTTTAAGAAGCAGGGAAGATGAAGAAATGAGTAAGTTGCCAATGTTGACTTTCTTCTGAAAATACTATCTGCCTGGCTTCCCCTGGTTTCAATTATTTCATTGTCACAGACCTGAAACAAGTATACAGCATGTGATATTGGAGTGAAGTCTGGACTCCTGATTTTCATACTTGTTTTGAGTCAGTGACATATAAAATACTTAAGTAGTTGAAATAGAATTACAAAGAGGCAAAGATTATTTCTGAATTGAAAGCAATGGAAGCCCGTGTCTTTCTCTCAGCACAGTTTTGCTTTAATCTAAAATCTTAAGGCCCCGTTCACACCTGAGCGATTTCCAGTTTGAAAATAGCTCAGCTGTGAAGCTCAAGAAGGCCCAGCAAGCAAAATCTTATTCATTTCAATGGCCCCTGTTCTGTGACCAGAAGCAAAATGCCTGTCGCTCAAAAAAGTACATGAGCTTTTATTTTTTGGCAGATCACAAACGTTTTTGGCCCCATAGACTTCAATAGAAAGCCTGAAAACATGCAACTTTAGTGTTTTCAAATCGTTTTGTCGCTCATTTTCTGCTCTCCACCCCTAATTAGCAATTTACAAAACGGAAAAATTTGTTTCTTTTTGTTTAATTTAGTTTGTTTCCTAATTTTCTAAAGAATTCCAAATTTTCAGAACAATTTAAATTCAAAATGGTCGAAAAATAATTGACGATTCAAATTCTTTGTGAGGAATAGCTGGTTGTTAAGCAGCGGGCCGGGTAGCCAGCCGCCGCGTAGCCAGCCGCCGCGTCCTTAACAACCGATGAGTCACCATCTGTCAGCGGGCTTTCCCACTGACAGCTGAATGTAAAAAAAAAATTGAAGCAGTAAAAAATAAACAGAAAAAACAGCGTGGGGTCCCCCGCAATCCATACCCTTCGGGTCTGGCATGGATTTTAGGCGGAACCCCACACCAAAATTAAAAAAAAAATGCCCTGTCCCCAGACCCTTATCCGAGCATGCAGCCCCTGGCCTAAAGCACCCCCCCCTTATGTTGAGGGCAAAGGGCCTGGTATGGTTCCTGGCTTGCCGGACTGCATGCATGGATTTTGGATTTTTTAAAATTTTGGCGTGGGGATCCCCATAAAATCCATACCAGACCAGAGGGACCTAAATGGAGCCTGAAGTGACCTTGTGACAATAGCCATTGGCACAAAACAAGATCTGCATATAAAACCAGGCACTCTATCATGCTAGCACATACCACTAGTTTTAGTCTCTCTACCCTCTATTGCACTCGTGGAATTTTCTGAATGGCCTATTTATTTACTGTCAGTGTGGTTGATTTACAAAAGGCAAATAGGCTGTTCACTTTGCAATGGAATTTTCCCCAGAGCTTAAAAAATGAGGCAAAATTCTCCTTACTTGCATCATCCAATCAAGAGCAAGCAAAAATGCATTTATTTTTCCTTACACATGATTGGGTATTCTTTGCAAAGTGAAATTGCACCTCATTTGCTAAGCTATAGGGACAATTTCCCTTGCAAAGTGAACAGTCCATTTGCCTTTAGTAAATCAACCCCAATCTGTTCATAAACATAGGAACATTCCATTCCCCTTAAGTAACTGTGGTTGGGCCTGAATATAGGTTGCTCAGACACCAATTATTGCAGCAATGGTTATGGTCATAGTGTTCCAACTCACAGTAAGAGGGGAAAATACAGAGGCAAGTATAAGAGAAAAAGAGAGAGGCTAGAACCTAAAGGGGATATGGAATACGGAGCCTAACAAAATACATATTACATTGTAAACCCTCTGTTGTCACTAAAAAAAAGAGCTGCTGAAGCTCATGACCTATGACATTTCAGCCTGTGTTACTGGTAATGGTAGCTATACTAGCAACCAGCCCCAATCTTCCCTGAAGAGTATAAAGGTGGTGAAATTAGTACATATCACTATCGCATCTGGCCTCCAATACAATTATAGCCCACTTGGGTCAGTTAGCATGGACAATAAAAAAATATGAGGTTGTTGGGTGAAGGTCTAAGGAGATCTCCTGTATAGTATTTGCCAAAATTTACAAGATGTGATTTACACTGGATACACACCATACAGCTTTTGTTGTTTGATTTTCTTTGGATTTACCTTCAACAATGTAATGTAGGGGCCTACCTGATTGCATACCAATTTAAAATGTTTAGGTCTGACCTCATATTTTATGGTTTTGGTAAATCTAAAGGAAAGGAAGATTGTATAGTGTGTACCCAGCTTTATGGTCAGCGCTGTTTCCAAAAGCAATTGCTAATTCAAAGGCAATTGAAAACCAGTAAAGAAATCTCAAACTAAGCTGCAGGGCCATCTTATCGAATGGACACGCTGGGCAGTTGCTCGGGGGCCCCACTTGCCCGGGGGGCCCCCCTTCCCAGTGACCCAGCCAAGCATTAGTCCCAATTCCTGTGTGCATCCCGCTGCCGAACTTAGCAGGTTGCAAGCGCCTGTCGGCCCTGCGCTGCTGTCAGGCCACATGGGCCGTGGAGGGGAAGCCCACAACTGCAGGAATGCCTGTCTGCTTCCACGGGAACAGGGACACACAGGACAGTCAAGTCTGACTCCCGTCCGTGTGTTCACCGGACCCAGCCGAAGAACTTGGAAGCTGTCATCAGGCTTGCACTGCTGTACCAATAAATATTGCCTTATCGATAATTTGCATTTTTATGCTCGTGGGTGATTGTGTAGGCAGGGCCCTGGTGCACTGCATTGCCTGGGGCCCCTTAATGCTCTTAAGATGGCACTGCTAAGCTGAGATGCCTTTTTTTGCCTTTAGTCTGTAAATGATTAAATACAGACATATAGCAAAAACATCCCTCCTAATTTTGGGTGCTTTGTGTCCATGTTATAGTAATAATAATAAAGAAAAAAAGATGTATCACTTATCTGTACTACAAAGATGCTGTTCTTGGCTCCCATTGTATTTTTTCATAGGACCATATGCCTAGGCACTTGATCGCATGACTTCAGCTGAAGGAGAAAATAAATGTCCGGGTAGAGACTGGCCAGCTGTAACTGATACTTAGTCCCTTAGTCCCCAAGCATTGAGCATGAGGACAAACAGTGTTCCAAAGCATAAAGCCACATGACCAAGTGCTATGCAGCCTGAAGCAGTTTTTGCAGCCCAGTTATATAAGACGGCATTTAAAAAATTATTATACCATGAGGAATACTGGTGGGGGTGCGGGGGGGGGGGGGTTGTTTTTGGTGGTAGTAAGAGGGGCACTAAAGGTTTGCTTAGACTGTAATGTTTTTAAGTGCATACTTACCAAATTATCCAGCATTCTCATTAAAGCCTCAAACTCATGTTCACCAAGTCGGCTTTTCTGCATTGGCCCAAACTTGCTGCCAGCCCAACCAACTGTACCCACCTCATGTGGGCGATATTTATCCCTGTCCAGCAGGATGAGGTTCTCTGGTCCTCCTGCACTAGGTACAGCTGATACCTAAAACATAATATTGTTTTTTCAGTTACAGTTCAGCACATAGCTGGTATCTATATGACAAAGCAATACATAGTAAATTGTATAATTACATTGTTACAAAAAATGTTACACTAGGTGATTCTTAACATTGTATTTAAGACGTAACAAATCTTAAAAAGGCGATATTTTTAGGCTAGGTTCATATCTATGTGGTTGGTTCGGCCCACGTTTGCATGGGCACAGCAGCCCAGTCACTTGAATGGGCTGCTGTACCTGTGGCAAACGCAGGAAAAAAGTCCCTGCACCTTTATAAAACCGCAGCCATAGGGAAATCACATGGTGCTTTTACACCATGAGATTTCCCCCACCTGCAAACATACTGCATATTTCGATGTGTGGGGGTGCGATTAAGAATGATAGCAACCCCAAGTCCATGGATGGGGGGAAATATCTTTTTTTTTCAGGACATTTTTAGGGCTAATAGGAAACCTACTGTCAAAAAGGCATGGGAAGCTGGACACTGCCACGGGAGACATGCATTTTAGCAATACAAACAAAAAAGGGTCTTTTCAAAACTGCTGTGTTAATACTAGTGACAGATTGAATCATACGGTATATGCCATTGCCATTTTTTTTTAGCCTGTAGGTCCTCTTAAATCCCTTCAATGGTCATAACATTAAATAAAATGCAGTGATTTTCTGATAAAAAAAAATAAAATAAAAAATTGTCGGAACTTTATTGGTATGATGGTTTGATGGCTATTGTCCTCTTTTACATATATAGATGTAAATGACAGGATACCCACAGGGGAAACTGCAACCAATAGGAATTGAGACATTTAATGAGATTGAAGCACAGTCCCACTGGGAAGCAAAATGACTTAATCACCATGGTATAATTCATGGGTAAAAACTGAAGAACCACTGAGAGGAGAACAAGCTATCAGCAACACTCGGTTTAATAGGATAAAAAACTAGTTCCAATGGGTCGACTTCGCCAGACTACAAAAGCTGGCTTAAAATTCTCCAATGTCATAAACAGATAATTGCAGGGTCATTTTTTTTCTATAAGAATGGAAGTCTGTTCCCTGTCTCCCAGTCTCAGTGAGTCTGTAAGCCCCTTGGCTCAGTAGTTCAGGTTTATTTTTCAGAAACTACATTATTCTGGATACAGTCTTTAGACATGCATGCTAAAGGATAGACTGTGGTTTAAAAGGAGCTATGGTGCAATTATTTAGCCTATGGGTAATAAAGCTTAACTTCAGCCAGAATATTTCTTTTAGTTTTGAGTGTGGAATGGAAAATAAATAAGATATAAAAAACAACAGTCAACAGTACACAAATGAAAAGAGAACTATGGGCTTTTTTTTTTTTGCAGAATGATAGTTACCTAGGTGGATGTCCCCCCGCCTGCTCTAATGGGCCATACACACTATACAATTGTTTTTAGATTTTTTCCTTTAGATTTACAAAAACCATATAATATGAGGTCAAATCTAAACACTTTTAATTTGTATGCAATCAGGCAGGCCCTTGCACTACATAGTTGAAGGTAAATCTAAAGGAAATCTAACCACAAAAGTTGTATAGTGTGTATCCAGCTTAAGACTGAGCACCAAGCAATCAAACACCGCCGATCGCTCAGTTATCACAGCTATGAGCAGAGAGCTGGTAACTGTCAGTCACTGCTGTTTGTTCAGCCTCCTACCCTGTGCTCACTGGAGTACTAAACTGTGGAGGAGGTGGGAGTGGGCAGCTCAGGCTTTCAGCAGCTCGCTGAGAGGCTGAGCTGGGTGCCAGCCCAAGCACGTGGGCAGATCCCGACTTCATTGTCACGATCTTGCCCGGGCCTGGATCAGCTCTGTTACGTCAGCCGACAGTAGGCTTTAGCCAGCTGTCTGCTGAAAACGGGTCATAGGAGCGAGCTTTTGCTGTACTTCTCCTTTAAATACTAATGAAAAACCAATCTTCCCAAAATAAATTCCCAATAAAAAAGCAAACCTCCTAACAAAGAGTAGGGACAAAGGACAAAGTTGATGTGTGATTCAGATGCCTTCCCATGAGCAATAATTCCAAAGGCAATAAACCTGGAATTCACATCTAAACCACACTGCAGTGCTCAGAAAATTCACAGGAATCTTTTTAAATTAGCAGCGAATTTGCTCTGCCGCTGCACAGCATATATGTAAACCCGGGTCCATAGAAAAGGCTTACTAGAAAACCTTGCACTTCTTGTGGCAAATCCCAGATGCTGAAAGAACAACCGGGACTTGCTGGTACTTACTGCATCCCGGCATGCTGGGTTTATGTCAAAAGGGGGCGGGGTCACCCCCCCCCGTCACCCTCCCCCTCCCCCTCCTCCCCTTAGTCTATTTAACAGTGGTAGAGCTGTCAGTCGGCTGGAGCCAGCATTGGGTGCGGACCTGGGTTTTAGGGAAGAGGCCCTCATCAACATGAGGACAAGGTGCTTTGGGGGCCTTTGCTTGTCCCCCTCCTTACCTTGTCTGCCAGGCTGCATGCTCGAATAAGGGTCTGGTATGGGTTTTGGGGGGTACCGCATGCCCTTTTTTTTTGGCATGAGTTTCCCCTTAAAACCCATACCAGGCCCTTCGGATTGGCAGGGGATCCCACAGTGTTTTTTTTTTTTTAAGATTTTGACATGGTGGCAATTCTTTTGTTAACATTCTGATGTCGACGGGGAACTCCGCTAACAGCAGATGAGTCATGGTTGTTAAGAACAAAGTGGCCGCCTGCTCCTTAACAACCATGACAGTTACTGGTTATTAAAGACGCCAGTGGTCCACTCCTTAACAACCAGTTAAAATCAAACATGTTCCTTAACCACTTGCCGACTGCCTAACGTAGATCTACATCGGCAGTCAGCCCCTCACAGGCAAAGCGCCGTAGGTCTACGTCGCTAGCCTTTGAGGCTCTGGGGAGCGAGCACGTGCCGCCAGAGGCGCGCTCCCGCACGCTTACGGACCCCCCCCCCGTGCGTGTGCCCGGCGGACCCAATGTCCGCCGGGCACTCGCGATCGTCCCTTAGAGCGGGAGAAAGGCAGGCGGCTAATGTAAACACAGCCGCCTGTCATTCTCCCCTGTGTAAGAATTGAGATCATACGGTTATGTTATGTAGGACCGTTGATCTCTGTTCTTACACAAGTAGCCACATCCAATCACAGTTAGAAACACGCCCCTAGGGACACACTTAACCCCTCCCTCTCCAATAAAGTTAACCCCTTCCCTCCCAGTGTAATTTTTACAGTGACAGTGCATATTTTTAGCACTGATTACTGTAGTAATGTCACTGGTAACCCTAAAAGGGACAAAAATGTCAGTCAAGGGTCCGCCGCAACGTCGCAGTCCCTCAAAAAAAAATCGCAGATCGCCGCCATTACTCGTTAAAAAAAAAAAAAAAATGACAAAAATCTTTCCCTTAGTTAGTAAATGCAATAACTTTTGCGCAAACCAATCAAAATAGGCTTTTTGCGATTTTTTTTACCAAACATATGTAGCAGAAAACAAATTGGCCTAAAATGTTAAAAAATTTAGATTTTTACATTTTTTGGGGGGAATTTCATATAAAAAAATGTGAAAAATATTGTTATTTTTGCAAAATTTACGCTCTTTTTTTGTTTATAGCGCATGATCAAAAAATCGCACAGGTGATCAAATACCACCAAAAGAAAGCTCTGTTTGTGGAAAAAAAAGGACGTGAAATTCGTTTAGGTACAGCGTCACACGACCGCGCAATTGTCCCTTAAAGCAACGTAGTGCCGAATTGCAAAATAGGCCCTGGTCAGGAAGGGGGTAAAATCTTCCGGAGCTTAAGCGGTTAAATATTGCATGCCTGGACCACTGCTTAGTTACCTACCACGTGTATTTATTTATCTCCTTTTGCAAATTGACTGTAACTGTGTTTTATGCAGTATTTACCAAGCGTTTTTTCTTTATGCAGTAAATATCGCATAAATCAATAGTGAATTGACATTTTCAGGATCACTTGCGGTATTTGGGAAAACACCTAAATACCGCATGTGATCTGCTTTTGTGAATGGAGCCCAATCTATACTTTTTATCTACAGCTACACTAGTTGGTTTAAAACTTGCACTAGTTGACAGAGAAAAAAAGGCACTCCTTTTCGCCCATAAATTGCATAGAAAGTAAAATACTTTTTTTACAAGACAATATCACAGACCGAAACTTTACATTTCCCCCCAAAAAAGCCATATAAATGTACTTATTGTGGAATCAATAGCGCCATAGCAGAAATGTATAAATGACTCTGGTCCATATGAGATAACGTAGCTGAAGCCCACTTTTGGCAAACTGTTTAGCAATCTGACTATATCACAAATATGTATGTATTATGTTTATAATAAAACAAATGGATTGGCTTATTGAAATGCGTTGACCATCGATTCATATAGACTATATTTACCTGAATTTCGCAAGCTGCCTGTAAGTGGAAAATTTTATAGAAAGCTTCCTCCACAGATTCACCTAATGCCACAACACCGTGATTTCTTAAAACCAGTACCTGTGCAGGGTGACATTAAACAATACTCTGTTACAAGGCTGATAACAAAGAATACATTAAATCCAGTGATTTGTATAGTTGATGCAAGGACAAAGATATGACCCAACCTTGCACGTCGGTCCCAAACATTTCTGTAGTTCAATTCTGTCCTTCTCATCTTCCATGTCTCCACTGAAGTCATAGTATACCACCTCTCCTGCTAGCAAAGCATCATGAGAAATAGGCAGGAGGCCACATTTCATTGCTGACACCTACATTAAAAAAAAGGGCTATTAGTCAAAGGAAATTTCTGTACTCCAAATGGTGCAACAATTTTATTGCTGTCCAGTGTTTTTACCGCAGTCGTAGCCGCTGTATGTAGCTGGATAATACACTTTACATCCGGACGTGCAGAGTATATGGCAGAGTGCAAGCTGAAGTCACTAATTTCCACCTCAAAGATAGTGCTGCCAACCTCTACCACCTCACCCAAAATGTTCACCTTCACCTGTAAGAGATATTACATAAGACTGTTTTGTTCTTGTGTGGACCATTACGCTGCATTGCAGGACAATGGAAATCACATCATTCGCCAGGGTGCCAGTTTACATCATTGCAATATATTACTGTATGTCTTTTGAAAAGTTGCAGATGCTTCTTTTGGTGCAACATAGTGCATTATTGGCCCCATGGACTTCAATGGGAGTGCATGAAAAACGCATACTTTGGGTGCCTTTTTGACCACAAGAAGCATGAAAATGCATAAAAAATAGCAAAAATTCACAATTATGCAGCAATAAACAAACAAATTGGTGTACTGGCGCAAGGAAAAATAATGGAAACCAACAGTTGCTACCATGCACAGTAAAAATGTCTAATGCACATATACACATGAAAGGTCCATATAGAGTCCATATGTATATAAAGTCCTTAGGCACTGAAGGCTGCTCTGCCACAAGTGAGAAGAGAACTTGCAGAGGCCTGAGGAAGGAGCGCATGCTCAGATAACGCGTCGCCTGCCTGCGTCATCACGTCCTAGCGTCACGACCGGGGGAGTGTTGCCGGAAGTCCACCTCTGTGTCCCCAGTATCCAGGAAGTGCCGACATCCATCGGCTACAGCGGATTACTACTGACTGATTGTGGCACCCGGACGAACCCACATCATGGACGGACCAGCTAATATGTTATACACTGCCTTTTTTTCACCTGCTCAATTGTGAGTATTTGGTGTGTATTGATTTACCTCATTAAACTTTCCTTACTGCACTTAGAGTGGCGCCTGTCTTTTTTCTACACAATTATGCAGCAGCACTAGTGTAAACCTAAGCTAAGGCTAGGTTCACACTAGCCTGCATGATAAAATTCAATGTGTTACTATCCAGGCTAATGTCAGTGTCAGCTTTGGCATGTAGCAGTGCGCATTGCACTACTTACTTGTCTTTTTTTTTTATTTTTTAACTTTATTTGAAATGTCACTGAGGGACACTTAATGTCTCCGCACAGCAGCTCGGTGTGCTGTGTAGTGATATGACATCTAGACTAGTGCGCTGTGGAAAAATGCAAATATGCTACATTTTGTTCACTGCACATCACACCAGCCATGTGATGAGCACTGGATACCTATTATGGAATTGATTTACTAAACCTGGAGAGTGCAAAATCTGGTGCAGTTCTGCATAGAAACCAATCACCTGCCAGTTTTTTTTTTGTCAACGCTTAATTGAACAAGCTGAAGTTAGAAGCTGATTGGCTACCATGCACAGCTGTACCAGATTTTCCACCCTCCAGTTTTCGTAAATAAACCCTGTAGCGTTAACGAGTCCTAAAGGCTTTATTACAGGAATGTGCTAAAAACAAGACCTTTTGCTGCATTTAGTACATAGATTTCAATTCACAAAGATTATCACATGGGTGTTTGCTCCAAAAGATATCACTGGCTTCTGGATAGTCCTAAGGTGTCTAATGATAGGAGCAGGAAAACTAATAATATAAGGCAGTGATAAAATAATGACTTGTGATAAAAATTACCTATCTAGGAGAAAAATAAGCTTTTTACAAGTTACATCTATATTTCAAAAGGAAAATAATGATGTCAACCCAATTTTTTTTAATTTTTTTTTTTGTAAATTGCACAGTTAGTTGTAAATGCTATCATGAAATTAAAATAACTAATCTAACTGCGAATTTGAAGCTCACAAATAAGAAGTCAATCAAGACAGGAAAGTGGGAGGTAATGACAACCTATCTGTTCAGAACAATGGTGGGGGCTGAATGTTAAGCTAATTATAAAATAGTAGTATTTCAAATTAAAATTTGTTCCGAAAATTCCTAGGAAACTTTGTGTGAAAATTCTCAGAACATTTGAATGTTGTTCGAAAATCAAGATTTTATTTGCTTTTAACATTTGATTTTGGAATGAATGGACTTTACTGGAAAAAAAACCCAACATATATGCTGTTGGAAATTCATACATTCAAGAAGAATTTTCCATCCCGTTCCTTCAAATTTTCTCATCATTGTGGTCAAAAACAAACAAGACACTAAGGCTAAGTTCACATGTTAGCGTAGTGGACCGCGGCAGAATCACCGCGATTCTGCCCGCGATCCGGAAATCATTGCAAATCGCAGGGCGCCTGTGCGTTGCCGTTGATTTGCAATGGCACCCCAAACGCTGTGCGATGTTGTCGCAATTTCTGCCTGCAGTAACATCGCGCAAACAAAATTGCGGGTCGCATGACGCCCCAAAGAAGCTCTTGTACCTTTTTTGGGCATCATGCGACCCTCGATTTTGTTTGCGCGATGTTACCGCAATTCGGCAGGCGGAAATCGCGGCAACATCACACAGCGTTTGGGATGCCATTGAAAATCAACGGCAACGCACAGGCGTCCTGCGATTTGCAATGATTTCCGGATCGCGGGCAGAATCGCGGTGATTCTGCCGCGGTCCGCTAGGCTAACATGTGAACGTAGCCTAATGACTAGAAAAACAAATGAAAGTTCTTACACTGAAAAATGTTGAACAAAATTCCACTAGTGTACAGCCAGCTTTAGGCTCGGTTCACGCATCTGCGATGGCAGACATCGCATGTGATTCGGAGCGCACTGCTATGAAAATTACATGCGATGTCTGTGCAATGCGAATTCAGCCATACAGATAGTATGGCTGAATTCGCATCTGATTCGGCACAAACACGCACAGGACCCTTTTTTGGGTCCGCAGCAGAATCGGATCGCATGGTAGTTCACACCAATGCGATCCGATTCATGTCCGAATGTCAGATCGCAGTGTGATATGTGAACTGATTTGGGAGTGTCGTTAACTTTGAATTGACACCCCCAGCGATTTGCATATGGCAGTGTGAACTGCCTGTGCTGGGAATGCGCTGTAGATTCGCAGGTTTCCCGCATTGCATAAGTGTGAAACGGGACTTAAAGTCAAGCTTTCCTGGAAAGGAATAGTTTTTACAAAAAATATCTGCATGGAAAATAATAAAACGCCAGCGCTACACATTTGTACTCACAAGGATTGAAGCAGTCACTTCATTACAAGCTACTCCTCGAGGGTTAATTAGGAAATGGTCTTGTTCCTTATTTACTCTTATCTGAAATGAGAGGATATATACAAACATGAGATAATATGACAGGTTAAAGACAATAATTTGTTTATTATAACTTCATTATAACTTAACTGAATTATAACTTCAAATTTGTGTATGTGTGTATAATGAAACATTTTTTTTGTTATAGATAGTGTAGGGCAGGGTTAAAAGAGGGATCGAACTGATACCATTTTTATTTACCGGCAAGTAGGAGTACCAATACTTTTGGTCAAAAACTTGCCGAAACCTTTGCGGTGCGATTTGAGCAATGCAAAGAATCGCACGGGATTTGAACAGGAAACTGCATGTGATTCAGATAGGAATCGCACCGCATTCCTGTTTAAATCACATGCAATTCTTTGCAGTGTGATTTAAGCCATTTCATTTTGTATGGGCTCAAATCACACAGCAAAAGTATTGGTTTTAGCTATCGGAGAATTTGCAGGAGTACAAGTACTCATATAAATGCTTATTATCGGCACTGATACTAGTATTGGTATCAGTGCAACCCTAGTTTAAATTTAAGTTCATTTGTTGCTGTCTGTGTCCTGTTGTAGAGATTTCCCTTCACTTCCTGTCTTAGTCCCGGTTCACACTTATGCCATGCGGGAACCCTGCGAATCTACTGCGTTCCTGCATCGCATTCCCAGCGCAGGCAGTTCACACTGCCATATGCAAATCGCTGGGGGTGTCAATTCAAAGTTAACCACACCCCCAAATCAGTTCACATATCGCAGTGCGAACTGACATTCTGACATGAATCAGATCGCATAAGTGTGAACCACCATGCGATCCGATTCTGGTGTGGACCCAAAAAAGGGTGCTGTGCGTGTTTGTGCCGAATCAAATGCAAATTCAGTCATACTATCTGTATGGCTGATCTCGCATCGCACAGACATCGCATGTGATTTTCAGAGCAGTGCGCTCCAAATCACATGCGATGTCTGCCATCGCACTAATGTGAACCGAGCCTTAGAGATGCAACAAGAAATGAGAGGCCGTTTCTACAAAGTTGGAGGAATTCCCCTCTTATGCCCCATACACACACGCAGATCGTCGTCATACAAATGTTCGTCTTTTTTCCCCGGGTGTCTGTTGAAAAGTGCAAAGACAGCACAAGGACAGCACAAGAATTTTGTCCGCAGACTTCAGCTGACTGCAGAAGTGATGTCATGTAATGGTTAACTTTCCCTGTGTTTTTTATTTTCTGAGCATGCCCAGTCTTGCAAATCTGCGGTCTGTCGGCTGATTTCTGTACTGACAGGCAAACAATTGTCCGTTCTGGTGTCCGCAGACAAAAATTTTCATGTTTGCAAGAAAGACTCTTGTCCGCGGATTGTGTGCAGACAGCTGTCGGAGGCACCATACTAACACGCATACAATCGGCAGATCTTTCGTCCGCCGACGTTTGTATGACGACGATCTACGTGTGTGTACGGGGCTTTAGAGAGTTGTCACTACAATGGGAGGCTCCAGCTGGAAGGTTTCCCCCATTCTGGTGACTACTATACAAATGAAAATTTCCCATCACTTGGACAGGCCACCATACATGGTTCCCCCATCCACACAATCGATGTGGCTGGGGGAATCATTCCCGCTGAGCTTTTGTATTCTGTAAGTGGGGAGCCTTCCCTTCCAGCAGAATGTGTAGTTCCACAACAGCTGAGGGTCCTAGTTTGAAGACCCCTGATCTATAGGTTTAAAAGAAACCCGTCAGGATAGACATATGGAACCGCCACTGCTAAGTTATTCTAAAAGTGCAAGCTCCATAGCTATTATCATCATCCTTGCATCACTAGTTGGTGCATATAAGGTTTCCTGACAGCCCAGAGCATGTAGCAGGTACCCTCAAAAATAAGTCAGAAACAGCAGCTTTCATATTTCTCTTCTGACAGATGCCCTATAACCACTTCAGCTCCGGAAGGTTTTTACCCCCTTAACCGCCTTAGCGGTAAACCCGAGCGTGACTCGGGGTAGGAATTTTCTGCTATTAGCGGTATCCCCGAGTCACGCTCGGGGTCAATGGGCAGAGCGTGCAGACAGCGCAGCGGAGCTTCTCTTACCTTATCCTGGCGATCCAGCGATGAGCTCTCATTGCTGTGACCGCCAGCGAGATCTCCGCCGCTCGTCTGTCGGTAGGAGGACTTCCTAGTTCCGTTCCCTGCAGCAGCAATGCTGCATGGGAGCGGAACTAGGGAGGGAAATTCAAAAAAAAAAAAAAAAAAAAACGTTGCACATAACACATTTTATATTATATATATGCATATATATATATGCATATATATATATATATATATATATATATATATATATATGCATATATATATATATATATATGCATATATATATATATATATATATATATATATATATATGCATATATATATATATATATATGCAAATATATATATATATATATATACATATATATATATATATATATATATATATATATATATATATGTATATATATATATACCTATACACACACACACACACACACACACACATATATATATATATATATAAAATTATATTATTGATTCGATTATAATTCATGCGTTATGCAAATATATATATATATATATATATATATATATATATATATATATATATATATATATATATATATACCTATGCATGGGAGCGGAACTAGGGAGGGAAATTCAAAAAAAAAAAAAAAAAAAACGTTGCACATAACACATTTTATATTATATATATGCATATATATATATGCATATATATATATATATATATATATATATATATATATATGCATATATATATATATATATATATATGCATATATATATATATATATATATATGCAAATATATATATATATATATATATATATATATATATACATATATATATATATATATATGTATATATATATATATACCTATACACACACACACACACACACATATATATATATATATATATAAAATTATATTATTGATTCAATTATAATTCATGCGTTATGCAAATATATATATATATATATATATATATATATATGTATATATATATATATATGTATATATATATATATACCTATATATACACACACACATATATATATATATATCTATATACACACATATATATATAATATATAGCGCATGAATTATAATCTAATCAATAATATAATTTTATTATATATATTATATATTAAATAATAAAATAATATTATTGATTCAATTATAATTCACTTGTTTGTGTTTCAAATTTATCACATCTGGGATGTCTACTAGAGTCTTGTTTTGGTCAGGTTTAAGTCAGTAATTACTAAGAATTGTAGGCCTATAATACATAACGCCAAATTTCCATGAAAAGAATTGTACCGCTTTTGGAACAGAATTCCTGACAGAATCATACCGCCAGGGAGGTTAATGACCAGGCCATTTTTTGCGATTCGGCACTGCGTTATTTTAACAAAAATTTGCACAGTCGTGCGACGCTGTACCTAAATACAATTGATGTCCTTTTTTCCCCACAAGTATAGCTTTCTTTTGGTGGTATTTGATCACCTCTGCGGTTTTTAGATTTTGCACTATAAACAAAAAAAGAGCGACAATTTTGAAAAAAAACGCCATATTTTTTTACTTTCTGCTATAAAACATTCCCAATAAAAAATGTTAAAAAAATCATTTTTTTTTTATCAGTTTAGGCCAATTTATATTCTGCTACATATTTTTGCAAAAAAAAATCCCAAAATGCGTATTTTAATTGGTTTGCGCAAAAGTTATAGCTTTTACAAATTACCGGATAGATTTTTGGAATTTTTTTGTTTTTGTTGTATTTATTAGTAATGGCCGCGATCAGCGATTTTTAGCAGGACTGCGACATTGCGGCGGACAAATCGGGCCCCTAACTGATATTTTTAACACTTTTTGGGGACCAGTGACATTAATACAGTAATCAGTGCTAAATATTATGCACTGTTACTGTATAAATGACACTGGCAGGGAAGGGGTTAACACTGGGGGTGATCAAAGGGGTTAATGTGTACCTAAGTATGCTTACTAACTGTGGGGGGGGGGGGGGGAGGTGGGTTCTGTGACAGCTTAGCTGAAACTTCTGATCTCTCCCTGCCTGTCTCACTGTTTACAAAAGCAGGTGGGTCTTCTGTCAGTTTCTCTGACGATTGCGGGAGGACGGCAGCAATCGCCGCCGCTCCTCCCGTGCCCCGCCTCCCACTGTGTCTAAACACAGTGGAAGTGCGGCTCTGGCGCCACGCGTGCACCGCAGAGCCCTTGTGCACTAAATCACATAGTACTACGTGATTTTGCGCAGCTGAGCCGCCCTGCCGCAGTAATACTACGGTGGGCAGTTGGCAAGAGGATAATAAAAGAAAAAAAGCAACGTGAAATAATCCATGGCAACCATTTAAGCAATTATCTTTAATTATACTGAATGCTCTAATCTGTTGAAATGTGACCTTTATTGTTCTTCCTCTTTGTTGCATTGTTCTTTGCCCTGATTGTCACTACAAAACAGGTCAATACAGTCTTCATGATGCTAATGAGTATTCATAGGAAAAGCTTCTTGAGTTCTCAGCAGAATAGATGGACAGAATGCTATTAAAATTAATTATAAACGTTACACATTTTCACTGGAAGACCAAGCAACGTGAAAGCTTTATTGATCTAAAACTTTTCCTGGCAACAGATCTAATAAAGACAAGACATGCTGTCAGAGTTCCATCACTGGTGCCCATAAACACACCTTCACTTTATATTTCCATCACAAATGCCATAACAATATAAAGATGTAACAACAATGTTACCAGAACTTTAGGCTGAACTCATTCTTCATTTACATGCAATATGCAAGACTGTGGGGTTGATTTACTGAAACTAGAGAGTGCAAATTCTGGGGCAACTCTGCATGGTAACCAATCAGCTTCTAACGTCAGCTTGTTCAATTAAAGTGTTCCTAAACTCAGGAGCCTGCATTCACTATGTAAAAACAAACACAAAGAAAGGGCGCACCAGCCTAGCGCATTATCCTCAGCGGGCTTTATTAATAATAATAAAGGTTAAAATCAGCTACTCACAAACATGCGTGGTAGAACAGCATATCAATTCCTAAAGTCAACTTCAAAGAAAACTCAAATGTCTCCTGTAGACGGAGGGCTGACGCGTCTCGAGGCCGTGCCTCTTCCTCAGAACACACTGTTTGTTTGTTTTTTGGGATGCCAAGTGTGGGTTCCAAGATTGAAACAGCCTGAGGCTCTGGTTCTGAGCGCAGGAGCAGGGTGTTTAGCTTCACTCTTCTTGTTTCTGGCCTGCATTCACTATATCTGGTCTCCCACAGTACACAGAACATGGAAATGCAAATATTTTAGTAAATATAAACTGCTAAATACCTTTTCTCATCAGCAGTATATAGCAGTCTTGTGACTTATATCAGTATCTGGTTAAAGCTTGTAGCAGGAGTTTTCATTCTACTCTGACTGTCCTATGAGGCTGCAGGGCCCCTGACCCTCTTTCTGGACAGTGCTGATTGTGCTGATCATATGCAGCATCACAAGAAAAGAAAAAAAAAACTCTCTACCATTACACTCCAAACTGAGCATGTGCAGATAGCCCCTGTAGTGTATTAACACAGACAAGCTGTACAGGTTGCTTCTTTATTCACTGCACATCAGCATGCAACTAACTTCAGCCACACCCAGCTCCCAGACATATACATAATTGTAACATTTTGCAGACAGCAACTTAACCCGTTGCTTACCATACTACATTCCCTCCTCTCTTTGAATAAAACATAACATGCACAACGTATTAATAAGATTAACAAAATGCATGGATGAACAACTAAAAATTTAACCTATAAACTCCTGACTATACACATAGTCCTTAAGGTAGGCCGGTGGATTTGTTGCTCGTTTTTCTCTTGGCCATTCCGATGTGGATGGTTGTGGATTGAAGTCTGGATCACTGGCAGTATCATCACTACTCTTTGCCTGTTCGCCATCTTCCGATACTTGACCTTCTGACTCAATAAATTTCTTCACAAATGAGGAATTACGCACTTTTGTGTGTCCATCTAAATCCTCTAAAACCACTTGAGTACCTCTTTTCTCCTTTACAACATAAGGCTCAGGTTCAAAGGACGGAGCCAGTTTGTTAAACCGATCACTTTGAAGCAACACCTTATCACCCTGTTGAAGGCCACTAGGTTGACAATGGCGGCGGTGGTTTGCATACTGTTCAGCCCGGATCTTCCTTTCCTCATCAATATGCCGAAAAGGTTTCTGACTTGTAGGAGGACCCCCAATGTCTGGCAATTTTGTCCTGAATTTGCGACCACAAAGAAGTTCCGCAGGACTAACACCAGTGACAGTATGCGGAGTTGTGCGATAAGCCAAAAGAAAAACGCCACAGTTCCTTTTTCCAGTCTCTTCTCTCTAAATGAGCAATCCGCAAAGCTTTCAGCAAGGTTCGATTCTGGCGTTCCACTTCCCCGTTAGCCTGTGGCCAGTATGGATTTGTACGATGATGTTCAATAGCATTTGATTTCAGATAATCCTGAAATTCCTGAGAAGTAAATTGGGCACCATTATCACTCACAATCCGTTTAGGCAACCCATGAGATGCAAAAATGCTCTCCAACCCCTCAATTACAGTTGATGATGTAGCTTTAGTGAGAACTACCACCTCTTGCCACCTTGAATAATAGTCCATAACAACTAAAAGATGGTGTCTAGATGGAATGTCGCACAGATCAATGGCTAAATCTTCCCATGGTCCCTCAGGTAGAACAGTGTGAGTTACTGGTTCTGGTTTAGGTTTGCTGCCCACCAACTGACATGCTCGACATGAAGAAACCAAATGTTCCACATCCTTGTCAATTCCTGGCCACCAGACTTTCTCACGTAATCTTTGTTTGGTGCGTACAATGCCTTGATGGCCCTCATGGGCTAAATGTAATGTACGTTTCCGTAAATCTTTAGGCATCACAATACGATTGCCACGTAGAACTAGTTGTCCTGCAATACTCAGCTCTTGTTTGATTCTGTGATAGCTTGGGTCACAATCCACCCAAACCCCTTGTCTTACACATTTTCTCAACTGAGCAATTTCCGGATCCACAGATGACAATTCTTCAACCTCCCGCGGTGTCAATGCCTGAGGCATGGCGTGAGTAGCCACAAAACGAATGTACTCTTCTGCCAGGTTATGAACAGGTGCAGAAGACTGAGGCAATCTGGAAAGTGCATCTGCCGCATTAGTTGGTCCAGGTCTGTACCGCACTGTAAAGCGATATGGTAACAATCTGAGAACCCATCTCTCAATTCTGGCGGATGGTTTTGAGTGTGGCGAATATATCACTTCCAGAGGCTTGTGGTCAGTGATGATTTCAAAATCAAGGCCGTAGAGATAGGTGTGAAACCTTTCACATCCCCAAACAACAGCCAAAGCTTCTTTCTCGGTCTGAGAATAACGTCTCTCTACATCAGTGAGGGATCTGCTTGCATACTGAATAGGCCTGTAATCGCCTGTGCATTGTCTCTGAACCAAGATGGCGCCTAACCCCACAGGGCTAGCATCGACAATGCACCTTGTTCCAAAAAGCCCCACTTCCACGGGACTGCTTTGCGAGTCAACACTCTCAAAGGTTCACTGACAGTCGCCATATCTGGAATAAACTTGGCACAGTAATTCACTAGCCCAAGAAAACTGCGTACTTCTGCAGGGTTTTCAGGATTTCTGGCATCAGACACAGCTTTAATTTTACAGTCCTCCGGACCAATGCCCCTGTCAGACAGCACATGGCCCATAAAAGTCATTTTATTCATTTGAAATGTGCATTTCTTCTCATTTAATGTTAACCCTTTCTCCTTCAAGCGATTTAGCACTGCACGGAGACGTTCGTCGTGCTCCTGTGTGTTTGTTCCCCACACAATTATATCATCAGAAATGTTATGCATGCCTTCACAACCATGTAGCACTTGCTGAATCACATGTTGATAGGCCTCCGGTGCGGACGATACGCCAAACATCAACCTCTTGTATCTAAAAAGACCTTTATGGCTTGCAAATGTAATGATGACTCTAGATGCTGGGGTCAATTCAATCTGATGATAACCCCATTTCAAATCCAGTTTACTGAAGACACTTGCCCCATTCATTGCATGCAGAACATCTTCAATAGTGGGAATTGGATGTCTCTCTCTCTGCACAGCTTGGTTAGCACATCTCATGTCCACACAAATCCGAATATCTGTGCCCTTTGGTACAACAACTAACGGCAATACCCACGGAGTGGGCCCTTCCACAGGTTCAATAATGTCAAGGTCTAGCAGCTCTGCCAGTTTGTGCTCAACAGGTGATCTCAGGCTATAAGGAAGTCTGCGTACTGGCTGTGCAATAGGCTTTACATGTGGATCAATGTGAAGCTCCAACTGAAAATCCTTTAATTTTCCAAACCCAGAGAAGCAATCTTTAAATTCCTCTTTCAATGCAGAAATAGCAGGAGACACCATATTCACTCTTGCGCTGCCTACATCACGGCCAATCTGTAACACCCCTAGTGCCATTGCGGTTTGACGACCAAGCAGAGGCGACCCTGTGCCATCTACAACATAGAATTCGGTCTGCAATGGAGGACCAGTCTCATGTGTTTGAACAGAGGTATAAAATTTGCCTTTAAGTTGCAGTGGTGTACTGGAGCCATAAGTATAAATCTGTTTAGTGGTGTTACACAATTTAAGGTGATTTTCTCTGCCATTAAGACTGTGCCAAGAAGCCAAGTCCATAACATTGCATGTAGCTCCAGAGTCAATCAACACTGACACATCTGTATTTCCAATCTTAATGGTTAATGTCCCAGCTTGCAGAGAACACAGGGAGAATATAAATTCACAGTCAGGAGCACTCTCTTTATCCTCAGCTATAACATTTACTTGTGCAGATTGTCCTTTGGTTTTGTTATCTCTGGTTGTACTTCTACACACAGCTGCAAAATGACCTGTCTTTCCACAAGCATAGCACATTTTATTCTGTACCACAGTGCAGTCCTGACTTGTGTGTCCCGCCCTGCCACATTTATTGCAGGTGATATGTAAAGTCCTCTTTGGAAAACTCTCTTTCCTACTCCAGATATTCCTATTATTATAGATAGGTTTGGAGACTGTATTGACAGATGCAGTGTTCTTGGTTTCAATATGCAGAGCCTGGAGCTCAGACAGTTCAATGGCTCTTGCAATCTCCTGCAGACTAGTTAGTGTGAGACTAGGTTCTCTCAATAATCTCCTCCTGAGGTGCACAGATGTGCATTTCTCTATGACCTGATCTCTGATAATCTCCTCAGTTACAGTCCCAAAATCACAAGACTTTGCCAGATATTTCAGCCTAGTCACATAACTGTCTGTGGTTTCTCCCAGTTCTTGCACAGCCTGTCTAAACTTATATCTTTCATAGGGAATATTTTTCTTTGGCTCAAAGTACTCACTCAGTCTATTCATGGCTGTCTCATAGTCTGAATCTTCCCCTGTTGCTCCCAGGGTTTCAAAAATGTCCTGAACTTGAGGTCCAGCTAGATGCAGCAGCATGGCTCTCTTCTGAGCAGGTGCAGTCACTCCTGTGGCTATAACATAGAGCTGAAATCCCTTCTTCCACTTGTCCCAGCGCTGTGAGAGACTAGTGTGGTCTCCAGACACATCAAACGGTCCGATAGCCGGTAAATCCAGAAAGCTAGCCATCCTCGTCGCCAAAATGTAGTGTATTAACACAGACAAGCTGTACAGGTTGCTTCTTTATTCACTGCACATCAGCATGCAACTAACTTCAGCCACACCCAGCTCCCAGACATATACATAATTGTAACATTTTGCAGACAGCAACTTAACCCGTTGCTTACCATACTACAGCCCCCAAGGCTCTGTTTTATCGGGAGATGGATTGGGGACTGTGGAAGAAGGGGAGGTTCAGAGAAAACACGATCAAACAACCTTTTTGCACAATGCAGAGGATTAACCTCTTAGGTTCCACAGTGAGTATAACAAGCATGCTTTACTCCATATACAGGCTGATTTTACTGTTGCAGGTTTAGTAACACTATAAGCTTTGACAAATAAATCTGAAAGCTTATTGGTTTCTATGAAGAGCTGTACAGATTTTGCACTCTCCAGTTTTAGTAAATCAACCCCTGTGTGCAGCAGATTTCTATAGCAATCAGTGATGAAGCTCTAAATTAATTAATGACATCACTGGACAATGGGGCAAAGCAGCTTGGGATTGAAGAAGAGCCCAGAAAAATGTCCACTGTCTCATATGACTGCTGCAGAAACACAGTCAAAAAATGCTAGGGTCACCAATGGCATAACCAATGACCAAAGGTAGCCTATGACCCATATTTTGAGGGGGAAAAAACAGTTTATATCCCCCTGGGGTTTTAGGATATATTTTGACAATAAATGATCCTGCTCCAAACAATTGGAGCAGGATCATTTATTGTCAAAAAGTATCCTAAGTACACCTACTCTCTTTTTGCTCATTATCATTATTGCAATTGATGGGTTATGAAAAGAATCATTTGTTACCAGAGCTCATATTTTAATACCTTTGTCCTTTTTAACAATTGTAAAATAAAGCAATCCTTTTACACATACTTAAATTTGATTGACACTTTTTGCTGCTAAAAAACCCTGGGGTAATTCCTGTTTTTGTTTTGCAGTACACTATTTGGGGCGTGCAGCCCTCCTTCTTAACTCCCAATGTGTTTCCCCATATAGAAAAAAAAAAAAAAACAGTTTATATTTGCCATTCCTAGAACCATCCCTAGTTTTCATGGGGTTAGGTTATTTTTTGGTACTAAAAAATGTATAAAATTTATGGATTTTAGCTGTTAGCTGTTGATGGTGGCAGAATGTAGAACTATAAATGAAGGAATAATGATATACCAGAGGTGACTTACAGAAGCAATGGTCCCGCTGAGCTGAGCCCATCCATACAGGTCTATGAGTCTGTAGATGCCGGCAAGCTTACATCTCAATAACCTCTCACCCTTCGCCAGAGGCATTGACTCATTGCAGTGGAGGTCATTAATAGGTGCCACCATGGATGAGTCTGAAAAATAAAATCAGTTTGTTCTAGTATGACTGGCTGGACAGAAGTACAAATTAATTGGCAGATAAAACATCTTCCGTATATGCATGTCAACTGTGCATCTAGCTTCTTCTGGAGCTCAGCTTTAAAGGCTTGTTCACACTAGCCCATATGATAAAACCATCCGTTTTAGTGTAATGGCTGCAGTCTCTTCTATGCCAGTGGTGGTGGGGGGGTCATTTCATCCACACTGACCAGCACTGAAATCAGGTGAGCTCAGATGCAATGCAGTAAAATGCAGCATGTCTGCTCTCTTCTGGAATACACTGAAACCCACCTGAACGCAATGTTGCACTATCGCAGTGTGAACATGGCACATAGAAAACAATTGCTTTCTATGTGCCCTTGCGGTGACTAACGTTGACCAAGTGCAGAAAATTGGCAGTTCATAATTCACAAAAGCAGCTTTGTCTGATCTTATAAATAATGTATATAAGGTAGCAAACTGTTTTGTAGCTGACTAAAAAGCAAGATTTATATTATATCTCTTTTAGGCCAATGATGATAGACCAATGATTATAGCCCAATGATGGGTCTTGCTGTGTGGTCACCCAGGGGCAGGGGGTTCCATGTTCCTTTGGACTGCATAACCAGTTCACTTAAACCGGCCATAGACAGTTCAAATGTCGGCCAGTTCAGCAGGTACCTGCTGAGATTCGCACCATGTATAGACAGGCTGATTGTACCCATGGATGGACTTGGGTACAAGCAGCATGTTGGATTTTCCATTCAATAATTTTTATTAAATTTTCAAAATACAAAACCATAACAGATAACTAAAAGAACATTTCCAATGTTATGTAAGAGATTGCAAAGAACAGGATGAAATAAGGGGTAGTATAATACAGTACCATATTCTTGGATGAGTTACCTTGTATGAGGTGACGTTGCCAATGATGATAGACCAATGATTATAGCCCAATGATGGGTCTTGCTGTGTGGTCACCCAGGGGCAGGGGGTTCCATGTTCCTTTGGACTACATAACCAGTTCACTTAAACTGGCCATAGACAGTTCAAATGTCGGCCAGTTCAGCAGGTACCTGCTGAGATTCGCACCATGTATAGACAGGCTGATTGTACCCATGGATCGACTTGAGTACAAGCAGCATGTTGGATTTTCCATTCAATAATTTTTATTAAATTTTCAAAATACAAAACCATAACAGATAACTAAAAGAACATTTCCAATGTCATGTAAGAGATTACAAAGAACAGGATGAAATAAGGGGTAGTATAATACAGTACCATATTCATGGATGAGTTACCTTGTATGAGGTGACGTTAAGATACATAAGATACATACAATGTCAGAGCAGACATTCCCCTCCAGGTCTCAGAACCCCTTTGGGAACAATGTCACCAAGATCAGGAGGGGCAGTGCCCGAACACATCCAATTATGGTGGATCATATCACAGAATTAACTCGGTTTAAGATATTCTATTTGCAGGTGTAAGATAAGGCCAGATAGACCAAGATCGTTGGAATCTTTGATATGTTAATGTATTAACAGTTAAAGATTTTTCTAATAGACAGTTGTCGTTAACTAATATTATTGCTTCAGTTAAGTTCGGCATAAGCGTAGATGTCCACTTTCGCGGAATGAGGGTTCTAGCTGCTAGTAGTAAGTGCATAACTACTTGTCTATATAGATGGGGGTAGTTGTCAATGTGTATGTTAAGCAGAGCCATTTCAGGGCTCGGAGGGGTCAGTATCCCGGTACAAGAAGCAATGCATTGAAAAATCGTATTCCAAAAGCTAGTGAGAGAGGGGCAATCCCATAAAATGTGTTGTAGTGTACCCACTTTGCCGCATTCACGCCAGCACAGCGGTGAAACAGAGGGCATCATCTTAGTCAGTCTGTAAGTTGTGTAGTACCATCTATTAACAATTTTGATTGTCATTTCCCAGTGGTTGGTACAACGGGAGTATCTATATATTGAGCGGATTGCTTTCTGCCATTGGTGTAAGGAGAACGTGTGGTTTAGATCTTTTTCCCATTTTGACACGTTTACAGTTTTTTGGGTAGGTAGTTCTAAGGTTAGGACAGAGTAAAAGAGGGATATTCCTTTACGTGTTGGGGTCTCTGACATAAGGAGGTCCCATGTCTTAACATTAATAGTTGAATTGGAAGTTGGGTGATTTGTAAGAAAAAGGAGGATCTTAGAGATAGTAAATGAAAGGTTGGTTGGCAGGTTAAACTCACGCATCAGATCCTCCCTGTTCTTGAGTTTCCCTCGAGCATTTAATTGTGACATGTTTGAGAGGCCAGAGTTGTCCAAAGGAGTAGTATCTAGGCTACGGAATTTAGTTTTAAGGATAGATATTGGCAGAGGATGGTCTTGAAGGGGATTAACCCAGGGTTTAATTTTGGCCACTGTTCTCCATGCTTGCAGGGAGGCTTTCACTGTGATGGGCAATTTTGCGAGGTTCCAGGGGATCCATAGATCGCCCATCAACATAAGTTGAAGGTTTTTAGTGGGCACTAATTGTTCCTCGAGAGATGACCATAGAGGGGAGTCAGTATGTGGGAACCAGTGTTTGAGTTGATCCAATCGGGTAGCCCAATAATAAGCCGAGAGGTCTGGTAAGCCTGCTTCCCCAAAAAATTTGTGCTTAGTGAGAATATTGTAGGCTACTCAGGCTTTTTTTTCCTAGCCATAGGAATTTCCTTAATATGCCAGAGAGGGCTGTCAATTGTGATTTAGTGAATGGGACAGGGAGGGCTCGGAATAGATATAGAATTTGGGGCAGAACATTCATTTTAATTGCCGCAATTCTGGCACCCCATGTCAGGTCAAGAGTGGCTATACGGTTCAGGTCCGTAGATATTTTTTGCTTCAGGGGTGTTAGGTTGGAGTGAGGGAGATCTGATACGCGGGGGGTAATAAGGATCCCTAAATAAGAGATCTTGTCTGTGGTCCAAGGAAAGGGACATTCGTTAGCAACGTGTTGCTTCGTATCTGGATGTACTCCCAGATCTAAGACTATTGATTTGGAGTTATTGATTTTGTAAAATGATACATTAATAAAATTAGTGAGGATGCGGTGGGCAGTAGGGAGAGATATTTCTGGTTTTATTAACATGAGGATAATGTCATCTGCAAAAAGATTAATTTTATGTTCAGTTTCCCCGAGAGTGAAACCATGAACATTATTTGCTGATCGAAGTGCTTCAGCCAGGGGTTCTATAGTCAAATTGAAAATAGTGGGAGATAGGGGACACCCCTGCCGTGTTCCGTTAGAGATTGTGAAGACTTTAGAGAGGGTTCCATAGATGAAAACCCAGGCAGTGGGTTGGGAATATAAAGCTAATATGGCAGAAAATATATTACCTCTAATACCAAATTTAGACAGCGTTGCTGACATGTATTCCCAGTTCACTTTGTCGAACGCCTTCTCTGCATCCAAGGCTAGGAGGAAAGAAGGCGTTCGACTTTCCCCTGCCACATATAATATATTAATAATTTGCCTAGTGGCATCGGAGGTCTGTCGCCCTGGGATGAAACCCATTTGATCTTTTTGGATTAAAGAGGGAAGTACATCTTGGTGTCGCTTAGCTAGTAATTTCGCAAAGATTTTCAGATCGGTGTTTAGGAGCGTGATAGGGCGGTAATTACCTGGTAGAGAAGGGTCTTTCCACGGTTTGGGAATTGTGACAATATATGCTCCCAGCATCTCCTTTGGGAAGGTAGAATCTGCAATTGGTTTGGTATTAACATCTGTAAGGTGTGGGATCAGGGTCTGGTAATGTAATTTATAGTATTCCCCTGGGAAACCGTCTGGGCAAGGGGCTTTGCCGTTGGGGAGGGATAGTATAGTCTTCCGAATTTCGTCATGAGTAATAGGGGCGTTCAATGTGAGTAGTTGGTCCTCCGTGAGTGTAGGTAAATTCAATTTGTCCAGAAAGGTGGAAATATCCGAGGTAGTCGGTTTGCGCAAAGTGGGGTTGCTGTCTAGATTGTAGAGGGAGTAATAGTAGTTGGCAAACTCGTTTGCAATGTCTTGGGGGTGGGTCATTTTGTGATTCATTTGGGGGTGAATTAAATGGGATTTTCTAGATTTATTTTGGGGTGCTTTAATTCTGTTTGCCAGGATTTTACCTGCTTTATTAGCTTGCGCATAGTATGTCAGTTTTAGTTTGCGGAGTTGTCTGTCATGTTGTTCTAGTAGTAGGGAGCGTAACTCCTGTCTAAGATTGTTTAGGGCATTGGAGGTTGAGGGGTCCGGTACTTGCTTGTGTTTAGTCTCTAGAGTATGGATTTGAGATATTATGTCAGTAAGCTTTTGGTTATATAATTTCTTAATTCTCGAGTTTTGTTGTATGCAAATTCCCCTCATGAAAGCCTTGTGGGCCCTCCAGAGGCTCCAAGGGTTAGACACTGAGTTAGAATTAAGGTAAACAAATTCATGGAGATGCTGGGAGATACACTGGCCACTCGCTGAAGATTGCAGGTTTCTGATGTTACATCTCCATACCTGATTTGCACCTTGAGGGATCCCCTCATCCACGGTCAGCTCAATCGTGGCATGGTCTGACCACGTGATATGATTGATGACCGGATGTGGTCCTTCCCAGGAGGTGCAAGTCAATGACAAATAAATCAATTCTTGAGTAAGATCGATGCCTGGGAGAGTAAAAAGTATAGTCCTTTTCGGAGGCATGTAAGCACCTCCAGACATCAAATAATTGTTCTTTACGCAACAAATTTTGCAGAGAGACCCTGCGGCCAATCGGAGAGGAAGACAAGTCCATCTCTGGATTGACCATGAGGTTAAAGTCCCCACATATAATGAGATTGCCATACTTGACCTTGGAGATAATTTTGAGCAGTCTGCGGAGGAAACGCAATTGGTGCGCATTAGGAGCATAGAGTGAAACAAAGTTATTGGTAAGTTGTTAAAGTCACCTGTTAATATTATGTAACGGCCTTCAGGCTCAATTACTAGGTCCTTGATTTGTAGGGCGATGGTGTTCTTTATGTCGAGTAGAATTCCTTTCTTTTTTGCTTGAGATGTTGCCAGGTAGATGTGCGGAAAGTCTTTGTGTGAGCATTTGGGATGATTAGAGGTTTGGAAGTGGGTTTCTTGCACTGACACAATGTCAGCGTTGGAGGTTTTCACTTCTTTCCATAGGGCAAAATGCTTGGCCAGATGGTTTAATCCATTGGCATAACAGATAAACATTTAAAGGGCATATTTTCAAGTAATGGGTAAACCGCTGTGATCAGCAGACATTGGGAAAAAAAATTAACTTGAAAAGGGGGTAGGGGTAGTAAAGCATAAAAAAAGGACCAGTGGAGAGGTCCGAGATTAACTGGGACAGTCAATAACTTGTAAGGGTAAGGGTCCATAAGGATGAAGTAGATCCATAACCCGGGGGACCGTGTTAGTGCGGATGTGGAGTGAGATAACAGCCATTCACCGCTTCTTTGTTTTTCCCTGATCTCTTCCTAGAGACTACTTGCCATTCGTTGAAGATAGGTGTAGGGGTTGTATTGCGAGGAGGAAAATCCTCAGGCGGCAGAAGGATGCCCCATCTTTGAAGCAGGTCTATGCCTTCCTCTGGGGCGGTAATTGTTGTGGTGTTTCCGTTGTAAGTGATGGACAAGGATGCCAGATGTTTCCATTTGTGAGGGATTTTGTGGTTCCTCAGCGCCTTTGTTATTGTCGCCAAATTTTTCCTTTTTTTGTAAAGTGTGTCTGGATAGATCGGGCAGAATTTGCAGGCATGAAAATTCCATGGGGAGTTCCGTTGTTTGGCGAAAGGCTGTCATTATTTTTTCCTTGGATTGGACATCTCTAGGTAGATCAGCAGCCAAAAACGCTGGTTTTGGAAGTCTGTGTATTCTATTGAGAGGTTAACCTCAGATAGTGAGGTAGCTAAGATTGAGAATAATCAGGTTGCATATTGGGCTAATTGAGGCTCTTATACTGACTCCAGAACCCCCCTTAATTTTATGTTGTTTCGCCTGGACCTTTCTTCAAGGTCCCCGACTTTGTCCTTTAGCCACATGATGTCACCTGAGTGTTGATTATGTACATCCACCATAGCATTAGAAGGACAAGGCATGATTCCCTAGGGAAGTTTCCACTGTGTTGATTCTTTCACCCATATTGTGCATTTCATGTTTGAATTGTTGCATGCAGTTCATCATGTCTGAGTGCATTGATGATCTGAGGGAGTATAGCATATTTTTGAGTGTTGTGTCGGAAACTGGTTGCCCCCCTGTGGGAAAAGCATCAAAGGGGTCTTAGATGTGGGGTGTGGGGCCTGGAGCAGGTCCAGACAGCAGACTCATCTCCCTGCTTGTGTCTTGCCGCTGTTTGGCAGGAGAAGTAATGCAGGGTTTAGTTTTAGCAGGGCTTTTAGATGAGGGAGACACTGGGGATGAGGATCCTGATGATGCCTCGCTGTCAGGATTGTCTACCTTGTAGGATGGAGCTGGATTATCCTGCTGTCTGTTGCCTCTTGTGGAAGAATGCTGCGGACCGCCGCCATTTTGGAGTAGTCCGGGGCCGTGGTGCTGAAGAGGATTCTCCAGCTTGGAGAGCTTCGGTGAGTCTCTCCTGCGGCGGGTCATGTCAGCGGATGCCTGGGGATGTTGTAGAGCACAGTGGTTTGCTGCTGAAGCTGCGTATGCGTGCCGGGATTGTCACGGTCCCTGTCGGCGGTGCGGAGCTGTAGATTTAAGCCGCCATCTACAGCGCCGGTCGCCATGCCCCCCTAGCATGCATGTTGGATTTTCAAGATGTGATTACTGCTAGTGGCTATAGCCACTAGCAATAATCACTGTCTTCTCCCAGCAGGGACGGCTCCACGTCCCCCCTACCGGGAGAACACAATAGCTCTGCAGTGTTAAAGGGGAAATCAAGCTATTTTCTATCCTGCAACCACAGGTTGCAAGAAAGAAAATCATATAATCTATGGCCTGCGTCGACTTGCTAGCAAAAGTAATCAACCTGCTTCTTGGTGAGCCTCAGCTTGGAGCATACCAGCTGGATTTGCTGTAAGCTCTTACTTGCACAAATTAATTCACTCTACCCGAATTACTTAGGTAACCCAAGCGCAAAACAGGTATTGTCTGAACCAATATTCAGCTTCTGCACTCCAAGAGCCTTTGAAGTGTGAAACGAACCTGTAGGTGGGGTGCAGCGTGGCACGGCGACAATAAATCACACAGTCAGGTGCAATAATAAACTTATATTGAAGCGATGCAGAAAAAGTTTACAACAATCCCGGTTGGAAGACTGCCCAACCGGGTGCACTCACGGTTACAGCAACGTGAATAGAGCGGGTTCCAGTGAAAATGACAGGGTCTGTAAAGAGGGGCAGAATGTGGCCTGGCTGTCTCTTGCCCAATAGGGAAGATGGCCAGAATAAATGAGACCCTACGCTTTCCCTCCTCGTCAGGAACCTTTCCCTACCTCTAGTGCTGTCCCTTTCTCAGCACAACTCACTCGCATAAAGCGCACCAAACCCAGGATCCAGGGCCTTAAATAGGCTCTGTCTGATCCAAGAAGGCTTCCAGAGTCACATGGGGAAACAGCATCTAACTGGATCACTTCCCCAGTGACCCAGGAAACCATAGAGGAACCAGGTTCCTCCTGACTTCCTCCCCAGCTGCTGAGCCTGCTGTGGTTGTGTGCCACCTGCAGTGGAGGAAACAAACTGTACCTGCCTACAAACCTGTGTTCACTTCAAGCACCTATTACACTTCAAAGGATTATGATCAATTCCCTGCATACGATTAGATGCTGCTTCCCCTTACATAAGTAAAGAAGGCTCTACAACTTTATTGGGAGTAATTGGCATTGCTTGACCAGTCCTATAAGGAGCAATAGGTATTACTAGGGTCCAAAGTTAAAGGCTAACTCCACTTTTTGCACCATGTTACAGGTACAATATATAGGGTGTAATATGTTACAAATGGGACCCCCTAACCCCCAAACTGCCCTACCTTGTAAAAGCATAAACATACAGGGTTTCTTCTCTCTTGTAGCTGCTGTCACTTTTGAAATTTGCATAGTTGCGTGCAAAGCCAAGTTTTTCTTTTACAGAGATCTTGGTAGCAGACAGACTTGTAGTTCCCAATGAAACTTAAGTGCAGAGGTCACCATGCTCATAGTCTATTGATACTTCCTCCAGCTCTCTAAGGTTCCATTCTAACCTAGGTGATTTGAATCATGGGCGGAATCACAGCGATTCTGCCTGCGATCCCAAATCGCTGCAAAACACAGGACGCGTTTGCAATGCCATTACTTCTTAACGGCACCCTTATTGCGCTGCGATTTGCCACGATTGTCGCACAACATATTGCGCTGCAATCGTAGCAAAATCGCAACACACAAAGCTTGTAGCTCAAAAAGGAGCAGGACCTTCTTTTGGGCAACAGCATTATGCATTGCAATTTGCTGCAAGCGTATCGCGATTTATCGCGCAACAATTGCTGCAGAATCGCGGGCAAAATCGTGGCAATTCCACCCACGATTCAAATCGCTTAGGTGTGAATGGAGCCTAACTGAAAGTCCATACCTCGGTACATTTTTTCTGCTTTCAACACATTACCTTTATGGACAAGATGTCTACTTGCTGACTAATGATCCCACCAACTTTGAGATGCAATTGTAACGAGATAATGAATGTTATTCACTTAACCTGTCAGTGGTCATAGTTATATGTATAGTATAAATTATTAATTTCTCTGTGCAAATCTATTGATTCTCAAACATTGTACAGAACCGCAATTAGAAACTTTGAAATCGTTGTAAATAGGGTCTATTTGGTCACAAAAATGCAGCAATCTTATTTCCTTATAGAAAAATATTTTCTATTCTTTTAATTTTGGCTGAGAGAAGACTGAAGGCTATGCCCTGACGAGCAACCTCCCCATACACAAAGTGAAGGCACTTACTGACTGGACAGGTGGGGAAGACAGATGGTGCAGTGCTGGCCATGAAGTCAGCGATTTGCCGGAGGGCCCAGATATTGGATGAGTTGTTCCCTTTCTTCATCTGTTCCTGAATTAGACTTTCCAGCTCCTCCCTGAAAGACTGAGAGAGCAAATTATTAAATACATATACAAAATATATATAGACTTGCTGCAAGACGATACTCAAAGGGACCGATTCCATAATATTTAGTAAAGTAATGAATAAGCATCTAAATAGTTAATAAGAGAAAGCCCTTGCGCTATCACTAGTAGGTAGAAGGAGGATCAGAAAAAGCAATGTAGAAAGTGGAATCAGCTGCAGCTCCTATTTCAGCCTTTCATAGATAACTGAATAAATCGCAATTGGTACAGTATTGAAGCGGCGCTTATCCGAAATAAATACATATCATTCAGTTGGTATAATCATACCTGGATAAAACAACTTCTATGCTGCATAAGAAGTAATAAACACAAAGTGCTGGTAGTGCCACAAAAGTGCAGTGATCAGATTACACATAAACAATAATGTAAAAAATCCATAAAATACTTGTGACTATTATGCTGTGAATGGGGTTTGAGTACAAAGTGCTATAAGTGCAAAATAAAGTGCAAGAAAGAATCAAATATGATGTAACCGGGATTGCAGTCCCAGTGCAGGGACTAGCCGTGACATCCAAATAACGATAATAAATGAAATAAACGACATAAAATAAATCACAGTGGAGTGAGACAATGGTGACTCAGTGTAAGGTGGCTGCGTGACAGTACTATACAATCAAATGCATCAAAAAACAGAATTAAAAGCCATCAAATAAAAACTGGCTAGTAAAAGTGAATTCAGTATTAAATAGCAGCATTAGACTTCATAAGGTGACGGTGGCGTGATAGCTGATATGTAAAACTACAGTAAGGTAAGGTAAGGGTGTAGCACACCCAGAAGTTTTACATATCGGCTATTTCACCGTTCACTATTTGGTGTTATTAATCACCCACCTGATCCCATCGCCACCGTCACCTTATGGAGTCTGATGCTGCTATTTACTACTGAATTCACTTTTACTAGCCAGTTTTTATTTGATGGCTTTTAATTCTGTTTTTTGATGCATTTGATTGTATAGTACTGTCACGCAGCCACCTTACACTGAGTCACCATTGTCACTCCACTGTGGTTTATTTTATGTCATTTATTTCATTTATTATCTTTATTTGGATGTCACGGCTAGTCCCTGGACTGGGACTGCAATCCCGGTTACATCATATTTGATTCTTTCTTGCACTTTATTTTGCACTTATAGCACTTTGTACTCAAACCCCGTTCACAGCATAATAGCCACAAGTATTTTATGGATTTTTTACATTGTTGTTTATGTGTAATCTGATCACTGCACTTTGTGGCACTACCAGCACTTTGTATTTATTACTTCTTATGCAGCATAGAAGTTACGACTGTTTTATCCACGTATGATTATACCAACTGAATTATATTTATTTATTTCGGATAAGCGCAGCTTCAATACTGTACCAAAATCAATAAGCATCATTCTAGAAAAAGGAAAGTAAAGTCTGATTAGTTGTTGCAGGTTCATTTACTCTGCACTTTAATATTAAATTGCCTTTTGCATTGTCTCTGTGGATTAGTTTACATATACTTTATTTATTAATGCGAAAATCATATTGCGTAACAGTCAAATTCTCAGCCTTTTGCAGTTTAATTTTGCTGGACTAATGATTTTTTCAATAGTTGGATAATATGCTATGTTATAATAAATTCATAGTTTTCTACGTCCAACTCATAATGTAGGAAAGTTCTCTTGTACTGTTTAAAAGCCATACTGTAAAATGGTGCAATATACCCAGCAGGGTAAAAAAGTTTCTTGTGGGCTAGGCTGTATTGAAACCACTACTACTGGTAGCTACATGGCTGATGAACATTTTATATACTTTGGATAGGGTAAGGGAGGGTTATAACCCCTATATTTTTTACTTTGACAATTTCCCTTAACTTCTTGTCCCATAGCAAAAACAGGAAACAAGAGAAAATCCCTTGTAGGTAAGGAAATCCATGGTTGTCACCAGAACTATCCCTATTGGAATATTTTCCCTCTCTTCCTGTTTTGGTGACAACCCAAAATTTGGGATTCTCTTTCACTTTGAAATGTAAAAAATCCGCGCTTAGGATAATTCTAGATTCCTAGTATTTAATGTTGGCTGCAGCCCACCTTTATACTATATTACTAAGAATATAGTGAGAATGAAGAAAAAGGAGGGGGAAGGTGTATGGCGCTGCCAAAAAATGCTGATGTTTCTATATGTCCAAAAAATAAGTGTTATGGGTATATACAATATAAATCACCACTATGAATAAAGTGTCCAGTGCATCATATGTGTCTTCCTATTGAATGTGCAATACTAAAGGATAATACAACTATATAAATAATAAATATTTGTGCTGAACTGTGAAAAAAAGTGGATACAAAATAAGTGAGAATTGGTATGATAGGAAAATTGGATGAAATGTATGAATTATAAAAACTAGATAGAAGGGGTGAAATATACAAAATATAAAAATAAATATATAAAATGTAAAAAATATAAAAAAATATAAAAAAGTGGATCCACTTAAATCTACAGCCGTAAAATACAAAACATCAAGTATGACTTAAATGAGGTGCACAATAGGTAGATAACTATTATAGCAGCAATAATACAAGAAAAAATAAGTCCGTTACACCTAAGAAAGAACAAATAGTCCCACAATGCAAGAAAATTTCCTAAAAAACTTGGCAAAAAAGGTGACTTGAGTGCAGGTGTTCTGATGATAAATATTAAAGGTGCTCAGGTATATGGTGACCGTTCAGTGCTCCCAGCACCCCTTGGACCGCACTCACCAGAACTATGTACCCCTGCAGGGGTATCAGGCCTTGACTATAATCCTGGATCTCCTCCACTGACCATCAAAGTGGTTGGCTGGTCCGATTATCTACCCGAATCTTGTGAACCCGGTTCCTTGGTGTTAGGGTCCGAAGGTGTACCTTTTTTTTTTTTTTTTTTTTTTAAATAAGCGATGACATTCCCTCTGTTCTCAGTTGCATAAGAGCTGGGGGAAGGGTGTCATGGACTTGCAATAGTGGTTGGCAAGCTTACCTGTCCCTTCATGTCTGTATTCAGAATACGGACAACAAAAATTTTATAGCCTGCACATCAGGATTTTGTCAGCCGAAAAGTCAGAGTCGGCTGTCGAAAAGCACCATACTAACAATCTGAAAATCGGCAGATCGGTTGTCGGACGAATTTTCCCTTCAGATTTTCTTATCGTGTGTACGGGCCTTAACTGTAAAGGACAATGGGGGAAAAGTATAAAGTAAAAGGTACTACTAGGCTTCTGTCACATATCTGGAACAGGACAGCACAGAGGTAAGTGTAATGCCAGGAAGAGGGGGAGATCTCCGCAATGGAATAAAAAACAGCAATAAAAATCTAACATCATTTCTAATCCCCCATTCTGTTCATAGCTTAAGTTTCAGTCAATTCTGCAAAAATCAAAAGTCAGCAGGTACAAAAACAGACACTTACCCATCCAGGGATCCAATGCCTTCCTCACCCAAGCCGGACCTTCACTAGCCTTCAGGTCCCTGGTGCCAGCATGTTAACTGTAGGCAGCTGGCTGTGACTCCTTGCAGCTTCACAGCCAGCTGCCCACTGTGCATGCGCGAGCTGTGTTGTCTTGGGAATGGCCCTGCAGCCTTCTGATACCTGTGACATGTCCCAGAAAAATGCGGGGGCGGGAGCTCGGGGGAGGAGAACTTCTGATGGATCCACTGTGGCGATCCAACTGGAAGAAGTCAAAATCAGGTACCTGCCCCCCCCCTAAAAAAAAAAAATATTCTACTTGTGTCAGAGGAGTGGGGGGGGGAGGGAAGAGCGGAACCTCCCAACCTCCCCTTTTGTGTGAAGTTCCACTTTAAGGTAAAGTTTGGTCCTGAAATACCAGGAGCAAACAGAAAACAATAGCTTTTTTACTTTCCCTTCCTTCCATATTGCTCTGTATTTTCTGTGTCTACTCACAGGGCTCTGCAGGATCATAGTCACTCGTTTCTTTTGCTCCATGACATTGAAGTCCTGCCTGAGGTCAGCCGCCATGTTCCTAATGCGCAGATATTCTGGGTCATCTTCTGAACAGCGGTCAAAATATCTCTGCCCAGTTGGGGGAGGCGAGGACACAAGCTCGGGGGTAGTTTCGCTACTCATCTTTATTGGTCACTTTGATCACCACTGCACATCAATCCTGTAAAGAAAGATTCATTATAGTAAACAATTGTTCTTTACTCCATCCCAAAGAAGACAATAATAAAAATCAAAAAGGTTAAAGAATTTATGTTATTTGCTGCCCTCAAAAGAGTGAGTTATGCAATATATACAATATACGTACATTGATTGTGATGATCAGGTTATGCAGATGTACAATTATAACATTTCCATTTCCAAATTTTCTGACTATTATATAAAGAAAACAGAATAAATCTTTCATTGAGGCTTCAATACAAGGGCCGAATATCGGCCGATCATTCGACCACCGACTTATGAAAAAGTGTTCGTTGGTCGAAAACGTTGCCAACTATCCCCCGGGACATAGGGTTAGGGGGGGGATATTGTCTAGGGGATATTGTCCGGGGGGATGTTGTCCCAGGGGGATATTGTCCGGGGGGATCTTGTCCCGGGGGGATATTGTCCGGGGGGATGTTGTCCAGGGGGGATGTTGTCCAGGGGGGATATTGTCCGGGGGAATATTGTCCGGGGGATATTGTCCGGGGGGATGTTGTCCCGGGGGGATGTTGTCCCGGGGGGATATTGTTCGGGGGGATGTTGTCCAGGGGGGATATTGTCCGGGGGATAATGTCCGGGGGGATATTGTCCTAGAATCGTGCCCCCACCTTTCCCTGTTAGATTTGGCATGTGCATACCACCCTTCCCCTATATAGTTGGGAGGAAAACTGACATGTGCCCCCACAATTCTCTTCAAACCAAGAGACTGACAAGTGCTTCTCTTCCATCTTTCCCTGATGGAGGTAAGAAGACGACTGACATCTTCCCCCACTATTCACTATTAGAGCTGGGAAGAAAACAGGCATTTTGCTAACGCCGTTCACTATTACCGTAGAGAAGAAGACTGGCATATGCTCCCACCATTCACCATTCACCATTAGATCTAGAAAGAAGACTAGGTACAGGGATGATGTAGGACATCTTTTACTTTAAGGCATAATAAAAAAAACATACACTATCAATACAAGCAGATTTCCATGAGTAGAGAGTTTTGAAGGACATCTATACATAGGAAGCATATAGACAACTAATGCTGAGTTTCAGAAAATACTAGCTCTCTGGTATAAAAAGTAGTTCCTGAGCGGTTAATGGCCAAGTAGAAGTCTATGGGGAATGACTTTGCAGGCCAGCGGAAAGGGAGATTTCGGCCTGAGGATATGAAGATTTCTGCAATCCGCAGTTGTCCAATTCAGGGAGTTAGTAAAAGTGTAGTTATCCTTTCAATGTCTTCTCAGTATAGTACCCACAACTTTGAACTGTGGCCTTTATGGAAAGCTACACGGGCCATTTTTAATTTTTTTGCATCATAAAATGTATTTTGCTGCATATTAATATGTAGGGGATAGGATTTTCATCAGACTAGATGTTATTTAATAAGAGCCTGCCTAAAGCTGACCCTACCATCTAAATAAATCTCATGGCCAGCTCATTCTGTCTACTCCCACACAGACTGGGCATCTGGGAAATAACACATTCCAAATTACAAACTGGCAGCACCCAAGCTGTACAGCAGGGGGTTGTGGGAAATAAACATTATTAAGATATGATTGGTTGCTATGCATTACTGCATATTACACATCACCAGGGGTCTATCCATTGTCTTAATAAATGAGTCCTGCAGTACTATTGTTGGTAATAAAAGAACACATGTAAGGCTTCTCATACTGACAGCTGTAAAGGCGATTGCATGATGCTATAGTAGCCTTGTTCCCAGTGCATTACCTTCCCTCACATCGCTTCAGCCCTTTCTGGTCCAAGCACTTAGCACAATGATGCTGATGAGCCTTTGAATGCACCCTCCCAGCTCCATCAGAACGGTCTGCGGAGAGGATTAGTGCCTGTCAGATCAGTCTGATGTCCCAGAATTGCACATCCCCATGCGATTAAAGTGCATGCTTCAGCACATCAAATTATGCTATAAATCTAACATTGAGCTACTGGCACCAAGTTACCAGCTCTGCTGAATGCGCTGTCTGCAGCCACGCCTGAGAAATTAACCCTTTTCCTGTTGCCCTGGGTGAAACCAGTTCCTCCTCTATTAAAAAGAAAGCACCTGTGGCATAAAATGTACCCTGCACAAACCCAAAATTCAGTTTAGATATAGATGGCTTTATTTACTATATCTTTGCCCAAATGTGTTTAAATTCTGGCATAAAAATATAAAAAAAAAAAAAAAAAATGCCTGTTTGGAACTAAAATCGTATATAGATGTGAACACTGTGGCCTTAGATCACAGTGCAACTTTACTGTAGGAAAAGACAAACGTGACCTACATTGTGCAGCCTGTCACTAGCATTAACACAGCGGGCTTTGTTTTTCTAAATGCACCCTGTGTTTTTTCTTACCTGTTGATCCTACCAGTAAATTCATTACATCTCCACTTTTCTTAACAAGGGGATAAGCCTTACACAGACATGTCATTTCAAATGGTTTTTCAGTAAGCAAAAAAAAAAAATAAATGAAAGCCTAAGGGCTCTTTCACACGGGCGTTCAGTTTTTTTTGCCTGATCAGGTCCTTTTTTTTTTTTTGAAATGGACACGGATGACACTTGTGTCATCCAGTCTGTATGTCCGTTTTTCATCCCATCCGTTTGCGGATGAAAAGCAGACATAATGTATGTCTATGTAAATACGGATGTCAGCGGATGACACCACTGACATCCGTTTTTGCGTCCGTTCCGTTTTTTGAACGGAAGAAAAAATAGGGTTCTCTTCCGTTCCAAAAAACTGAACTGAATGGAACGGACGAAAAACGGATGTCAGCAGATGATCATCCGCTGACATCCATATTTACATAGAGATACATTATGTCCGTTTTTCATCCGCAAACGGATGGGGGGAAAAACGGACATACGGAACGCCCGTGTGAAAGAGCCCTAACTCCAGTTTGGCTATTACTGTAAATCGTTGGTGGTCGCACAATAGCAACACATTTTCACACCTCAATGCCAAAAAAGTTTGAACCTGCTGCATTTTTTGCATCATATCCCAATATGTCCCCAACATTGGACACCAATGGACACAGTGGACACAATATTAACCCCCAGCATTGGTTTCAGTGGCTGCAATAATAACCCCCAGCATTGGTGTCAGTGGACACAATATTAACCCCCAGCATTGGTGTCAGTGGACCCAATAATACCCCCAGCAGTGGTGTCCAGGGCTGCTGTTAGAAATCGCGGGGCCCCGTACAGACTACCTGGCAGGGCCCTCTCAAGAAAATATTAAAGATATATTTAGCTAAAATTACAACAAAATCACTATTATCAGACACAAATATAACATAACTCGCATAATTCCTGCTAAATCTAAAAAAAAAACTATGTTAAATAAAAAAAAAGATGAGATGAGAAAAATATACAGGCTTGGCAGATGTAGCTCAGTGATCAGAGAAACAGAGAGAGAGAAACAAAGTTACAATTTACAAATAAACTCCTGAGCAGAGATAAGTGCTGGGATGGGGCCCACACAAGGGAGGGGGATTAGTGAGGGACAACTGTCTCTTTCTCAACAGATAAAAGCTGATAGAAGGGAGAGGGACAGATCAGATTCAGGTGCTGGAGGAAGATTTCTGTATTTGTTGTCCATCACTAATCACCCTCTCTATGTGGGCCCCCCTGTGTGCTCGGGCCCCCTACAAGAGGGCTGGTGGTCCCCCCCTATCAGCGGCCCTGGTGGTGTCAGTGCATGCAATAATAAACTTCAACATTGGTGTCAATGCAACAATAATAATGCCCAACATTGGTTTTAGAGAACACAATAATAAACACCAACAGTGGTGCCAGTGGATATCATTTTAGCCCTCAACATTGGTGTCAGTGGACACATTAATAATCCTCAACATTGGTGTTAATGGACACAATAATAACCCTCAACAATGGTATCAGTGCACACAATAACCCCCAACATTGATGTCAGCAGATGCATTAATAATCCTCAACATTGGTATCAGTGGACACAATAATAGCCCCCAACATTGGTGTCAGCAGATGCATTATTAATCCTCAACATTGGTACCAGTGGACACAATAATAGCCCCCAACATTGGTGACAGTGCACACAATAAATATCCCCAGCATTGGTGTCAGTGGACACAATCATAACCCCCATGATGATTGCATCCACTGACATTAATCGCCCCCCAGCAGTGGTGTCAGTATTATTAAGCCCCCACATTGGTGGTCACTAACATTGAAATGTAACCCCCCCACATTGCTGGTCAGTGGCAGTAAAATCTAAACCCACTCCATCTCACCTACATTGGTGTCCGGTGTCAGTAATAGGTAATATCCCCATATCCACCTACATTGGCGGTCATGGCAGTAAAAAGAACACACCCACCCTCCTTGTCCTTCTTTGGTGGTCATGGCGTTGCATTGAACATTAAGCATGGACACAACAAACACAGATTCTGCACAGGCTTTCACAGCAAGCACAGACAGCGCACACGCATTTAGAGTATACACAAGTCAAAGCACTCACAGTCAGCACACACTGCCAATTAGCAGAATGCATATGCAGAAAAAAAAACATGTGCAAGAAAAAAAAAAATCAATATTAGTATTTACAAGTCAGAGCACACACAGCCACAGAGCATGAAGACAGTACACATGTGCACATTATAAGAAAATAAGAAGAAAAAATCTGTACGAGGAACGATCGTTTGATTTTTGTATAGCGTGTACACAACTTTCAACATCCGATTCAGACATTTAAAAATTAAAATTTCCCAATGAACGAACTCCCAAATTTTTCTCGGATATGAACAGAACTAATGATTTTCCTTTAATGTGTACTGTTTTTGTTTGAGAAATAATCAGATACCAAAGACTGGGCATGATCAGAAACAAACAGAAAAAAAGCATTTGCCGTACAAGAATTTCCGTACCTTATTTCCATCCTCAGCTTCGACTTGCTGTGAAACATCGAGTAAAACCAGACGGTCATTTTCATTTGTCAAATCTGTATATTCATACACACATCAGGGCCGCTGATAGGGGGGGACCACCAGTCCTCCTGTAGGGAGCCCGGGTACACAGGGGGCCCGGACAGCAGGAGGATCAGTGAAGCAGAAAAGAAACAATGCCCTCTGTGTCAGTTACCCAGAAACTCAAAGCCGGATTCTCCCCCTCCCCCCCCCCCCCGGCTTTCAGTTGCCGGGTGAGAGACACAGCGGGCTCGATTTAGGGGGTGCTGGCATGGGTTGTACCCACCCAGATTTTAGTTCTGCCCTCCCTGGCTGGCCGCCGCTGATGATCGATCCTGATGGCCTATATAATTTCCTGGGGCCCTAAAATGCCAGGACAATACAAATATCCCCAAATTACCCCTTTTTTGAGAGTAGACAGTCTGAGGTATTTAATAAGAAGCATGGTGAGTTTTGTTGAAGACATGAACATGACTGGTGTGGTCGTGATCAGGGATTCTGACTGGTAAATAATGTTTTGTTAAATTTTTTAAACATTATTTTATTTTTTTCAGAGTAGTTCGGTGTCACCATAGTACTACTCTGGGGGGTGGTCAGGGTATTTTTTTGTTTTTTTTTACACTATTCTTGTTTATAACATTGATGATCACTGTTACAAGCAATAGTTAATAGTTCATGATAGCAAGCAATAGTTCCATTCATAATAGCTTGCTTACTGTTGAAATGTTGTGATTGGCTACAGCTAATCACATGGTACATGGTACTGTGATTGGCCCAGGTACCATGTGATAGCTGTGGGACAATCACAGCATCACAATACAGTCATGGAAGCCATTCATGACTGTTTAATCATGTGATCTCTATGACCAATTAGGGAGCTCACATGATACTCTGGCCGCTGTACCAATTGCCGTGATCTGCATTGGATACAGTGGTCATGGGACTGCGCCGCTGCGCACTCCAGGGGTCGCACTAGTGCGCATGTGCTAGAGTAATGTACCAGTACGCCGATGACAACACTGGGGCATGTGCTGTTGTTCTGCAGTTCTGAGTGGCGCGTCATCATCGTGACCACTGTGTGCATCCATGGGAGTGACATTCGAATGGCCAGAGAACATGACCAGGTAAAGATGGAATTGCCGAGAGGGGTGACAACGCAGCGCTGGAGGGCTGAATGACAGGTAAGTCTGTCATATTGTGCTAATATGCAGTGCATACTAACACGTTATGGCACATACCTGTAGGGGCCTATTTAACAAAAATCACCTAAATATAATTCTTGCAGTCTTTCAGAGGGTCATAACAGATGTTGGTGGAGGGATGTCAGCTGACAGCAGAGATTGTTGGTGAGAACCAGTGTAGCAATTAATCGTTTACTTGAACACGACTCCCACCTCCTCCTGCACAGAATGGCAGCATCTCTGGGGTTGCTAGGATACAGAAAGAAGGAGGACGCACACAGCGTGATCACTGCACACACGCAGAACAAGGATCAGTACAGCTGCTGCCAACCAGACACACCTATTACTGCCAAGCAAAGGCTCACAGGCTGTGCCAGCAAAGCCCAACAGATTTAACACTGATTGGTGTCACCGATGTCACAACTTCTGAGTGGCAGCCAATTTACTTACAGAATTTCAAACACAGCAGAACAGGAAGGGGGAAGCCAGTTTGTGATGACGCTTGCCACACATATTTACAGGAGCATGAATCAGAGAAAGATCTGCAGAACAAAATGAAATTAAATTGTCACATTTCCAGGCTGTAATTCCACTCTCTGTTACATGCATCTGTTTAACAAACACCTTGGTGTCATAAATGAACAGCCTCAAAAATGCTCAGAAATCTAGATTCCCCACCCAAATCATGTACTCCTCCCTGCCTCTTATTCATTATTAATATTCTCTGTATTTAATATGGTTTGTAGGGCTTCATCCTACACCCGTCAGTAGCTAAGAAACTTTGCCCAGTAAATACAAATTTAAAGCTGAACTCCAGGTACACAAATATTCATTTAAATATATTCCTTAACCTCCCTGGCGGTATGATTATGTCAGGAATTCTGTACCAAAAGCGGTACAATTTTTTTCATGGAAATTTGGCGTTATGTATTATAGGCCTGCAATTCTTAGTAATTACTGACTTAAACCTGACCAAAACAAGAGTCTAGTAGACATCCCAGATGTGATAAATTTGAAACACAAACGCATGAATTATAATCTAATCAATAATATAATTTTATTATTTAATATATAATATATATAATAAAATTATATTATTGATTAGATTATAATTCATGCATTATATATATATATATATATATATATATATATATATATATATATATATATATATATATATATATATATATATATGTGTGTGTGTATATATATATATATATATATATATATATATATATATATACACACATATATATATATATATATATATATATATATACATACATATATACACACATATATATATATATATATGCATATATATATACCGGTGTATATATACATATATATATATATATATATATATATATATATATATATATATGCATATATATATATATATGCATATATATATATATATATATATATATATAATATAAAATGTGTTATGTGTTTGTGTTTTGTGCAACGTTTTTTTTTTTTTTTGAATTTCCCTCCCTAGTTCCGCTCCCATGCAGCATTGCTGCTGCAGGGAACGGAACTAGGAAGTCATCACACCGACGGAGGACGGAGGAGCGGCGGGACTCTCGGCTGGCGGTCACAGCAATGGGAGATCATCGCTGGATCGCCAGGAGAAGGTAAGAGACACCGCTGCGCTCTCTGCACATTTACCCCGAGCGTGACTCGGGGATACCGATCCTGCACTAAAAAATCCACCAGGGGAAATTACCGCCAGGGGGGTTAAGAGCCACTACAGGATATAAACCCTTTTTTGAGTACACCAAGCCTCATTTCCACTGAGCGTTACGGTTCAGTTCGGTTGGGTACGGTACGCAATTTTTGTCGTTTCCATTGTCAAAAGTTGTGAATGGTACCTTAATTCCGAACCGTACCGTACCACTTTTTTTGGGACCCTTTCTTTGGGGTACCAAGCACATTAGTACCGTACCAACAGGGTGGAGCTACACTTTTGAGGTACTGTTGAGCTGAGGTACTGTTGGTGGTGGAAACGCAAGCCCGATCAAGGTGTACCGTTCCGAACCGAATTGAACTGTACCAAACCGAACCGTACCGCTCAGTGGAAACGAGGCACAAATGTCTTTGCAAACTAAGATATTACCTTGTAGAAGAAACATTGACATCAACACTTGTGTTGCTCAAGGCCTATACAGAGAGCAGAGCTGTGGAAGGGACCCAACAGGCCTTACCCCCTACAGGCTGCCTGCAGAAACTACAGGAGGGGGTGGAGACAAGACCAGTCACTCTCCACAAAGAGAGAGCAGCAGTGACTGGTCTTTATTACAGGAAGCTTCTGCGCAGAGGAAAGGTTTACACTGGATTACTGCACAGATCTGGAAGAAATACATATTGCACACCAAGATTCAAGAAACATTATATATGACTTGTACTTACAAAATATTTGCTTATCCTGAAGTTCAGCTTTATCCCTGCTGCCTGGGTTGATGAGAGAAATCAATAGATTCCCCATCTACCCTAAACAGCATGGATGGATGACTCTCCCCTGCTGGTTACTGTATTCTGACAGCTCCTGCTTTAACGACTCAGAATACCTGAACAGTGATTGTCAGATTGTGGTTTGCCTGTATTGTAGTATGTAGTATCTCTGAAAAAACATTACCAGCTTGAGGTTTCTTTCATCTCAGTTATTTACTTGTATATCATCCCTGAAGAAGTGCTATCAGCCCTAGAGATGCTGCACCAACTTCCTGAGCTCAGTGCTGACAGCAGATGCCTAAAAAGAACCATGTAACAAAGGTACTGCAAGGATTACATGAAGGACAACTGAAGACTTTCTTAATTCGTTGCAGACTTTGGGCATGCTACACATGGCCAAAAAAAGTAATTGAAAGAGTATAGCCACAAGAAGAATGGGCTAACTATAGCACTTGCTGAGAGTGGGTTATGTACTGGGAAGTGATTAATCAGTGCAGATAATTACAATATGATGTTGAGGTAGATCTTAAATAGTATTGCCAGAAGAATGCCAGTAGTGCACAAAAACTCTAAAATTGCTTAATGTGCTAATAGTGATAAAATTATAAAAAAAGTTTGTGTTATCTGTAACCAGAATTACAGCACAAATGATGATATGTACTGTTACCCCTAAAATACTATTTGAGGTGTTGGTGTACTGTAAATAATAATAAATTCCTATACAATTGATGACGAATCTGAAGATGTCAACGACTTGACGAAACGCGCGTAAGGTGTCCCTCTGTTTAACCCCCTATTAACCCTTAGTTTACTCTGCTCTAATTAACCTCTTAGGCCGGCCATAGATGAGCGATTTTGCTCCTTCCCCCATCCACACAGCCATTGTGTTCTCCAGGGAGGGGGGGAGCTATCCTAGAGAGTGTAGAGAGTAAAAAAAACATGCAATGTTTACCACCAGGGTTTTGCTGGCGGTATCACTTGCTGTTTTTGTAAAAAAAACAATGTAGGGATAGCTGATTGCTAAGGAGCAGGCCAGAAAGCTGGCCACCGCATCCTTAACAACGGATGACACATCGGTTGTCAGCAGGTTCCCCATTGACAGCTGAATGTAAAAAAAGCATGCCGGCAATTAAAAATGAGGAAAGAAGACAGCTTGGGGTCACCCAATGCCAAAATGTAAAAAGAAAAGGCGTGGGATCCCCCCCAAAAGGATCTGGTATGGATTTTGAGGGGGGGACCCTTAAAATCAGTACCAGACCTGAAGGGGGATCCTGCGCTGATTTTTTTTTTTTTCATAATTTTCAATCCCTGTTCACTCCTTAGTAATGATAATATAAACGTAACATCAAATTATTGTGTATGAGTGGTCAAATCAAAAACCAAGCATGAGAAAACTTGAAGAGAGATCAATATCCACTCCTACAACATTAAGAGGAGTATACACAAATGCCAGGAGCCTAGCTAACAAAATGGAGGAACTGGAACTGCTATTATACAAAGAGACTTTGTGGGAATAACAGAAACTTGGTTTGATAGCTCACAGGACTGGCTGGGAAATATACAGGGGTATTTCTTTTATAGGAAACGACAGGGAAGGTAGAAAAGGGGAAGGGGTATGTATCTATCAAAACTTATGTAAGGGTGGTAGAGATGAGTGACATTGTGAATAGGGGGGAGGTGAAATCCATGTGGTTAGAACACCACAGGGAAGTAGTAAGTGGGAAATTCATAGTGGGGGTATGGTATAGGTCCCCAACCTAAAGGAGGAGGAGGAGCTAGACCTCCTATCACAGCTAGGAATGGTGGCGAGGCAGGGAAATGTCATCATAATGAGGGACTTCAATTATCCTGAAATTGACTGGGCAAAGGGGCTCACTCATTAAAGGCCTGTCATTTCATGAATGTCTTACAGGACAACTTCATGTCTCAATTGGTGGATTCTCCTACTAGAAAGAATACATTGCTAGATTTATTAATTACAAACGATTCAAGTCTGATCTCAGATGTGGCAATACATGACAACTTGGGATCTAGTGATCACAGGATAATCACATTTAGCGTAAATCATAGGAAAAGGAGGCACGAAGGGAGCACAAAAACTCTAAATTTCAAAAGGGCAAACTTTTCTGAATTGTGCTCAATACTACAGGGCATCAATTGGGTTCTAACCCTAGAAACATTGAACACGGAGGAAAAATGGGAGTGCTTTAGGAACATATTAAACAAAGGTATCACATAGTGCATTCCAATGGGCAAAAAATATAGAAGAGTGAAGGCTAAACCTTGGTGGCTAAACCATAAAGTAAAATTTCTTATTAGAGAGAAAAAAATGGCCTTTAAAAATATAAAGCAGGGGGGGGGGGGGGGGCATTGTCAGCATTCCAACAATACAAGGAATGCAACAAGAAATGTAGGAATGAAATCGGGGGCTAAAAAAACAAACAAAAAAAAAAAACTACGAGAGACACATAGCAAAGGAGAGTAAAAAAATCCCAAGGAATTCTTTAGATATATTAATAGTAAAAAAGCTAATTCAGAGCACATTGCCCACATAAAAAACAATGAAGGGAGGATGGTTACAGATGACATAGAGAAGGCAACTGTTACTAAACGTAACGTTGTGGCTAACAGAGGCTGGAATCAAGGAAAGACTTGATAAGCTTATCACAAATAAATCACCAGGAACAGATGGCTTACACCCAATGGTCCTCAAAGAACTAGCTAGACCATTGTTCCTAATCTTTGCGGACAGCATACTGACAGGAATTGTACCAGCTGATTGGAGAAAAGCAAATGTGGTACCAATATTCAAGAAAAGGCAGACATATATTCCGGGAAACTACAGGTCTGCCAGCCTGACATCAATAGTGGGTAAATAATTGGAGGGGATGATAAGGGACTATATCCAAGAACTGGCAGATGAGAACAGTATCATTAGTAGGATTTAGCTTGGGTTTACGAAGGGATGTTCTTGCCAGACCAATCTGTTAACATTCTACGTGGAAGTGAGCTGCGATATAGATAGGGGGAGGCCTGTGGGTCTGGATTTTGAAAAGGCATTCGATACAGTACCCTATAAACGCTTAATTTACAAGCGGAGATCTGCAGGCATCAACCATAAGGTTTTTTCTTGGATAGAAAACTGGTTACAGGGGCGCGTCCAAGGGCTGGTGATAAATAACGTGTATTCAGACTGGTCTGGAGTGGTAAGAGGGGTACCCCAAGGTTCTGTTTTAGGACCAATTCTGTTTATTCATAAATTACATAGAGAATGAAATGAATAGCTCAATCTCAGTTTTTGAAGACGATACAAAAATAAGCAGGGCAAAGACTTCACATCAGGATACAGAAATCTTACTGAATCTTACTGAAAGACCTGAACAAAATAATAGAGTGGGCCTATTATATGGCAAAAGAGGTTTAATGTGGAGAAATGTAAAGTAATTCACTTGGGGGCCCAAAACATAAATGCTAACTACTCACAAGGGGGGGAACCTCTGGGGGAATCAAGGATGGAGAAAGATCTGCGGTCCTAGTTGAAGACAGACTGGGCAACAGCATGCATTGTCAAGCTGCAGCTACCAAAGCCAGCAGAATATTAGCATGCATAAAAAAGGAAATATACTCCAGGGATAAATCTATAATCCTGCCACTTTATAAAACTCTGTTTTGGCCACATCTGGAGTATTCTGTCTAGTTCTAGTCACCAATCCTCAGAAGGGATGAGCTAGAGCTGGAGAGAGTCCAAAGGGCAACAAAACTATTTAGGGGATTGGAGGCCCTCAATTTACGAGGAGCAACTACAAGCACTAAATGTATTTTAGCTGGAGAAGAGATGTTTGAGAGGGGACATGATAGCGATTCACAAATACCTCAATGATGATCCCAGCATAGGAAAAAAGCTATTCAGTCTCAGGGAGTGTAAGAGGATAATGGGGCACACAATGATATAGGAGAAGCGGTTTAACCTTAGGCTGCGTAAGGGGTTTTTCACTGTCAGGGTGGTAAGAATGTGGAACTCTCTTTCACAATTGGTGGTGTCAGAGAGGAGTTTTGATATTTTTAAAAGACTCCTGGACATGCATCTTAAAGAACACAATGTACAGGAATAGGGGGAAATGATTATCGTCACTGGCACACACACACCTACACAGGTTGAACTGGATGTACTATTGACTTTAGTTACCCTTAACTACTATGTTATTACTAAATCGAACAAAAACTGCATACGATATTTAACACAAAATTCTTAGTGAATTGCATTTTCAAATCTGATTTACCGTAATCGTTATTTTGCTGCATTTTTTTGGCAGTTATTTAACTCTTAGTAAATTGACCCCTGTGTCTCCTCTCCTCTGTTATTTTCCTACTGTTTTTTTGTTTTTTTATATTTTAATAACTATTAATATTTAATCACATGCCAACCGCCCACAGTACATTTACGAGCAGCCTGAATCAGGGTTAGCAATGCACAGGCGCTCCAGGACCTGACCGGCCCAACCCCTCCCCCCCCACACCTAACATTTAATCCAGCGGGTAGTCCAAAGTTCATAGGCTGAAGAAAAACTGTAAACACTTTGAAATGTGTCCCTGTGTGATCGGTGCCCAGGCAGCTTTCTCTTATGTGAAGATGGCGCTCAACTGACAGCACCTCCAGCGCCTTCCCAGTCCCAAGACTTCACTACTTGCACTGCGCACCCACACGCAACAATCTTGTGAGTGTATATTTACCTTTTTTTCATTAATTTTGTTTTTTTGCTTACCAGACTATGGATTATGCACTTCTCACTCCTCCTTGTCTGTTCACAGCCAGGCAGCGCTCACCCACGCATCTCTGAAGTGGCACCCCCACAGTTCTATATCATCATCTATGTTTTGTCCCTTTTCTCTGGTCTACCTGCATTTCACTGTATTTACATACATTGTTTCATTGATTTGTTACATATATTTACAGTGTCCTACTAAGTTCACTTTTGTGATCATGTGGTAACTTTGTTGGGCCAACCTGGAATTTTCCTTGTTGGAGCAAGAGTTTTATTGGGAGCAGTGGTACATTTTCCTGAGAGGGGTGAGGGCTGTGGTATGACAAGTTTCTGTCTGGTATTTCTGTTGGTTCACTCCAGTTATCAGCAGAGGGATGCCTTGAATGTAACTGGCTGCACATGCTCTGCATATCTTCACAAAGGATTCTGGGAAATGGGTTTTGCCACCTCAGGGTTGATAAAATCTGAATTATATGGGTTTTTAGATGGTTTTAGAGCCAGAAGGATTTGGAAGTGAATATACAAGTCAATAAAGAAAGGATTTTAGGCTCCTTTCACACGGCCGCTCCACTGCTTTCCGTGTGTCCGCAAATCATCCTATTTTTTTGCGGATGATTTGCGGACATCAATGTAAGTGAATGGCACTGCGGATGTCAGCGGAATACCATCTGCTGACATCCGATTTTCCTCCTTTCAGTTCTGTTCCGTTTTTTGGAACGGAAAAGAACCCCATTTTTCCATCCGTGTAAAAAACGGAAAGGAAGGAAAATCGGATGTCAGCGGTGTCATCCGCTGACATCCACAATGCCATATACTTACATTATGTCCGTATATCATCCGCAAACGGATGGGATGATATGCGGGCACACGGAGCGGATGACACAAATGTCATCCGCTCCGTGGAAAAAAAAAAAAAAAGTCCCGCAGCGGACTACAGCAGCGGAGCGGCCGTCTGAAAGGAGCCTTAAAATGTAAGTTCAGGCACACAGGGCATTAGAAAAAACGAGCTGCAGAGCCCCTAGCAACGCCAGGAAAAAGCAGCTGTAAAAAGTACTTTTAGTAGCTTTTTCCATTGGTGTTAATGCGCGTTTAGCCTCATTAGCTTTTAGCAGCATTTTTCCGCCTCTATTTAAAATCAATGGTTGCCTATGAGCCGTCTTTGATACGGCTTTAAGCCCACTGATTTGAATGGAAGTCGCATCCAAGTCGGATCAGCAATTTGCGCTCTGAGGATCTTGAGGGGGAATTCCAAGCCAAAATGGAAAAAAAACGGCATGGGGGTCCCCCCCCAGGCTCTTTGGATCTGGTATTGTTTTTTTGGGGAACCCCATGCAAAAAAATGGCACAGGGTCACCCCCCCTGCAGGCCAGGAAAGGGGAGGGGACGAGCGAGCGGCCCCACCCCCTCCTGGACCATACCAGGCCACACACCCTCAACATGGGGAGGTGGATGCTTTGGGGCAGGGGGGGGGGGGCTCTGCACTCCCCCACCCCAAAGCACCTTGTTCCCATGTTGAACTCTGGGCGGTGGTTGTAGGCTATGTGACACTCTAGGGAACTTTTTTGGTTGACTTTGGCACTTTATTTTTGTGCACTGCACTGCATCAGACATGACACCAGCCATTTCTTGGCTTGACAGTTTGGTTGAGAGCTAACATAAGCATATTAGTAACTGCAAGGCCTCATTCACACAGGGCATACTATACCGTATGCCCTACAGAGCCGTGTATACACAGGGGTGCACAGCTGTTCCATGGAGCCTCGTGCACGTGCAGACAGTCACATTAATGTCCAGTGCGACACTGAGGCTGCATTACCACAGCTGCTGCTCCCAACATGACATCTGTGTGGGTGCAGCTGCGTGTCCCCAAATACACACTGTCTGCGTTGGGGGACAAACACCCACACAGATGTCAGGGCTTTGTCCATGCAGCCACTGTGTCCCAACTGACATCAATGGGACTGCCTTCACAGGGATGCGTGGAATCCATCTGCACGGGCATATGGTATAGTACACTCCATGTTAACAAGGCCTAACAGTTATCATTCAAGACATGCCTTGAACGCAACCGATTTACAAAACAGTGATATTGGTGGCTTTAATTCCTCTTTAAAGAGGTTGTAAATCTCTGATTTTTTATTTAAATTTGGATTACTTTAAAATTCTATTTTATTGAACCGGCTGATGTCTCCCGACATTCGGCCTGTGTGTACGAGACTTTAGAGCCCAACTCCAGGGATTTAAAAAATCGCACCCTTGTAGTGGGCCCTCTCGCACTGCAAGGGTTAAATGACCATTCCTATGATACTTATCGCCATCTAGTGAAAAAATGCAGTATTTTCCATATCAAATGAAGGAAAAACATTTGACCAGCACAGGATAAATCCTAATAACAATTATTTGTATTGCCCCATTAACAAAGATCAAATGTTCATGCACTTTCATTAGGTGAACTGCTGTGCATTTTGTTTTACAAATACACTGTGGCACAAACTATAAATCCTGTATAATAATATTATTAATAACAATAATTAATTACATACAATTAAAATTACGTCATAAGGGTTTTTTAAAATATTTCTTACCCAGCTATATTAAAAAGGTGTATTAATTTTTTTTTTAGACAGTGGGCTTAGCAAAACACTTCCCTACATGGACTTCTTTTTTTTAAGGTTTGACTTTCACCGTTACAAAAGGTTATAGTGACTCCAGCAGCCATCCCACCTGTCTTCATAGGGGGTCCACCATTTACAGATCACCCTTGGAACCCAGCAAAATATTTAAAAGTGAACAGAGCCAGAGTGATACATAGTTAGTTTGTGAGGTTGAAAAAAGACATCAGTGCATCCAGTTCAACCTATGGTGTGTGTTAACCAATAACCATACATTGTATACCCCTTTATGTTGTGGTCTTTAAAGCGGAGTTCCACCCTGGATTTTTTTTTTTTTTTTTTAATACCCCCGGGACAGTCAGGGCTAGTGCATTCCACAATGGCTAGCCTCTGATCTGTCCCGGGTTGCACTTACCTGCAAGACGAAATACTTACCTTGCAAACGTCTTGTCCAGCGCTGCCATCTCAGATGTGGGCAGCTTGAAGCCAGCGCGTCCTCTTCGGCGTCTTCTTCCGCCTTCTGTGGTCCCACGATGCTCTGCGCCGGCCCCGACGTCACTTCCGGGTCGCGCGCGTCACCCCTCCACAGCTTCTGGGCATGCCCAGAAGCTGTTTAGAAGGGGATGACGCGCGCGACCCGGAACTGACGTCGGGGCCGGTGCAGGCGCAATGATCCCTGGGAGCTATGACGTCCAGCTCCCAGGAATCATTGCAGAGCCAGGAAGTGACGACGGGCCGCGGCCGAGGAAGGAGGAAGAAGGAAGTAAGGTAAGTATATTTTCTTCGCTACGAGGTAAGTAAAAAAAAAAAAAAAATATGCGATTATCCATTTCTTTTTCAGGTGACCCGGAGCGAGAAGATGGAGGTAAGTATAAAAATAGGGTGGAACTCCACTTTAAGGTGCCCATCTAATAGTTTTTTTGAAACTATCGATGCTCCCTGCTGATACCACTGCTTGTGGAAGAGAATTCCACATCCTTACTGCTCTGACAGTAAAGAACCCCTTACGTATTTTAAGGTTAAACCTCTTCTCTTCTAGTTTTAGTGAGTGGACCCGTGTCTTATTGTATTCCCTTTCTCTGAATAGTTTGTTCCTTATGCTAGGGTCATCACCAGTACAGTATTTGTACATTTATATCATATCCCCCCTCAAGCGTCTCTTCTCCAGAGTGAATAATAAGGCTGGGCATACAGGAGTCATTTTATTTCGTTCAACCCACTGGTTGAACAAAAGAAAATGACTTGATTCCCCCATCCACACACGTCCGATGAGCCTTTGTATTCTGAAGATTCCCTGCTGTCAGAATACACTCATCCGCACTGCTAGCTATAGCTGGTGGCACTGATCGAGAGAACATTTTTCAACAGGCTGGTTGTACACAAGTCGATACATGAATTGAAATTTGGTTGGTTCCCGTTGAACTGGCCAATTTTGGGTTCATGTATTGCTGGCTTTAGAAAAAGAAAAAAGAAAGTAAGGAAAATATGAGTGAGAAAATAAAGGACATAAAGCAATGTATGCAACTGCCAGCAAATGTTGACAAGTGTAAATAAATGCAAGTTTTGTCATATGACAGGGAACCTTCATTAGCAATTTGCGCTCTCTGATGTATATACAATGTACAATGTAACTACTCACTCTGTATATGGGCAGCAAGAAAATGGGCTCAGTAACCAGAGGCCTCCTGCTCCTGACAGCATGTGCCGGGTTCAGATGACTGTCCCATGGGGGGATATGATGTACACAAAACTCACTGGTGTCACTGCACTACTGAGGATCTCTCTTATGATCTGGTAGTAGAGGGAGGACAGATGGCTGTTTGCATTAGATAAACTCATCGCCTACTCCACCCACTCCTTTACACCCGTAACAGAATCTTAAAAAGCAAAATCAAGAACTATAAGAGAGCATATCGATAGCATGAGTGACAGAAGAAGTGTGGCTTCACAGGGAAATGCAAAAAAACACACAACTTGAAGGGTAACTCCACTTTCGTGGGGAAAAAAATAAAGAGAAAACAATATAACGTATACAATTGCAACACAAGTCATATTGTAATTGAATTTTATAAAAAATGACCTTTGCTTTTCAATCTGCAGCCGCTCTAATTTTCTGTAAAATGCAATGCAATATGGCTACCTGGAGGTGTTCTGTACACAAAATGTGTACTGACCACACCCCAGAAACATCATTTCCTGCTTGTGTGATTGGCTTACTGATTTTCCCAGAAGTCTGCACTAAGATACAAGTCAGATATCAGTCATCCCCTGCAACAAAAATTTCATTTTTGGTGAGATACTCCCAATAAGATCACGTCTAAAGGGATGCAGACCCAGCAGATTTCCTCAGAGCCCTTCAGGTGCAGCAGCTGATTGATAATTTTGAAGCCACTCCTATTAGACTTACTTTTCCACATGGAGACAAACACACAGGGATTTCTTCAGAATAAGACATGGTAGGAATCTGCAACAGTTTGTTAGAATCCCTGCAATGTACATAGTTTACCCGGCAGGGAATGCTTTTTTCTCAACAAAAGTGGAGTTACACTTTAAAGTGGAGTTCCACCTAAAAGTGGAACTTCTGCTTTAGGTGGTCCTAACCCCCTGACATGCCACATTTGGCATGTCATTTTTTGGGGGGGAGCGGGTACCTAGTTTTGACAGGTAACCGCTCCCACTTCCTCTCGGAGCGCCGCGGCGCCCTGAGCGGAAGTTCTCCTCTCCCCCTCCCTCCCTGCAATCTTCTGGGACATGTCAAAGGTCCCAGAAGATTGCCGGCCAATCACGGCGCATAGCGCAACTCGCGCATGCGCAGTGCGTACCCGGCTGTGAAGCCGCAAACTGTCACAGCCGGGTGCCCACAGCAGTGATGCCGGCGCCGAGGGAGAGGATCGAGGCTTCGGGCGGCCGCATCGCTGGACCGTTGGACAGGTGAGTGAAATGGCTGGAACTCCGCTTTAAGCTTGCTGTACATTGATCGAAATACAGCGAGTTCGGCAATGATCAAATTTGATCAGTGTGTGGCTGCAGCCAATCAGAATACAATGTCCCGGCAGTGTTGATTCCTCCATCGCACTTCTTTGGTTGAATGAAAAAAAAAAACACCATTTATGGTCATCTTTAAAAAGTGTGGGATTAAACAAAATAAAATAAACATTTATACTTACCTAGGTGGATGCAGCATCGATTTGATGCCAAATCTGTCCCCACCAACTCTACATCGAAATCTGAGCGATCGAAGTTAGCTCAGTTCTTGGGTCCTCTCTGAGTCCAAAGTGGTGATTGTCAGCTACTTCTCTCTGCTCTGCCCCTCCAATGTTTACTGGACTGTGAAGGAGGCAGATCCCAGCATTATTGTCAGGTTTCCTGAAGAGCCTGGACTGGCTTTGTGACGTCAACCGACCGCAGGCTTTAGGGATAGGTTATAGGTAATTTATGTTTAGGAACACTTTTTTGTAAAATTATTTTCAGCTACAAATTCCCTGCACTAACTACCAGATTAAAAAATACAAATCACATACATACATACATTTGCTAATTTTATACAAGGCTGGAGCAATCACATACTGTAAATCCATGGATCAATTTATATTATGTGTTTCTTTAATTAAGTGTACAAGTCCTTGTTCACGCGATTATATTTTGTATATAAAATGGGTGATGGGCGATAGACAGAAGGAGAGCTTTTTGCATTGTACTGGGAAAAGTCAGGCATTTACCAAGACAAAAAGCATCGTATGACATGCAGGAGCTAACAAGAAATGCATTTCATCATTTATTATTGTGATGCTAAACAGAACTCAGATTGGTAAATGTGGTTTACTGCACTTAGTACATTCTCCTAATTGTTAAGCCAGGAAATGCTTTATTGTGTAATGGTGCTGAGCTATTATTTTTATACAGGATTCCTGTGGCCCCACACCTAACATGACAGAGGGCTGCAGTAGGTAAATGACTGTATGGTGGTGAATATATATATATATATATATATATATATATATATATATATATATATACACATATATATATATATATATATACACACACACTATATTATATTATGTGGACAAGAATGCCTGGCTCGCAGTCTCTGCTCTAATTCCTCTCAAAGGTGTTTTATCGGGTTAAGGTCAGGACTCTGACAATGTCCATAAAGACATGGGTGAGCGAATTTTGGGTGGGGGAACTGGACTGGCTTGCACAGAGTCCCGACCTCAACCCGACACAACACCTTTGGGATGAATTAGAGCGGAGAATGAGAGCCAGGCCTTCTCGTCCACATCAGTGCCTGACCTCACAAATGCGCTTCTGGAAGAATGGTCTAACATTCCCATAGATACACTCCTAAACCTTGTGGATGGCCTTCCCAGAAGGATTTGAAGCTGTTATAGCTGCAAAGGGTGGGCCAACTCAATATTGAACCCTACGGACTAAGACTGGGATACCATTAAAGTTCATGTGCGTGTAAAGTCAGGTGGCCCTATACTTTTGGTAATATAGTGTATATATACTGTATATGTATATTGTTTCCGCCCCCTTACCCAACTCCCAGTACAAGGTATAATTTTGTAGTATTAAGCAATCTGTATGGAATTTGTTAATTATAATAAGCAAGGCAGTGAAATTTGGGCATCCAAAGGTATCAAGACCTTGGGGGATATATTTGTACGCAATAACGTGTTGAGATTTTCAATGCTACAGAGCAAATAGTACTCTCTCTTGCAGTTTCATCATCCTGCACATCTCAATTTGGTTTACGTAATACCACTCTCGCTGTTACGGGGCTCAAGTCTCCCCTGAGATCTGAATCCCTTTCTAGGGCACATTCAAGCAGTTAAAAAGCATTGCATCATCCTACCCACCCTGTGCTACTTAAATGTCGAGAGAAGTGGTCCCGAGATCTTACAACCCTGGATAATGAAGGCTGGGAGGATGTATGGGCTCAACCCTTCCAACCCTTGGTTTCAGCTAAGGATAAGCTCAAACAATATAAAATAGTGCACCATGTTTATCTTACACCAGCATAGCTGAAGGTTTTCGCCACCCAGCACTCGGACACCTGCTGGAGATGCTCCCACACCCCATACTACACACCCCCACACCCCGTATTACAGTATATAACTTACCTTATGAATAGTATGGTCCCTCAGGATGTGGGGGATTGTCTCTTGGGCCTGGTGGAGCCTCTAGCCAATCGCAGAATGACTAGAACATTGTTTAGTATTTTACTATTTTATGCCAGAAAGGTGATTGTCCATGTTCCCGCTTATCCTGGCCAGAGGGAAGACAATAATTAATTTGGTTCTACCATTTTATAAAGCTGCCTAGAATGGGGGGGGGGGGTGTCCCACCAAATTCAATAAAATTTGGTTCTTGAGGCTTGAAACCTTGGATTCAGCTGTCTAACCTCTCTCCTCTGGATGGCTATAGGGTCCCACTAGTCTTATACGAACCCATAAGTTGATGAGTCAATCCGTATGACTTTCCCTTTTCCTCTCTACTCCTGTTTTGTTACATCTCCTTATGCTATTTGGCAGGATATTCCGTTTTAAGTTTTTCTTCACATCGAAGGTGTGTATAGCTGTCACTCTTGTGCGGCCCTTATGGTTCTAAACTCCTGTCAATAATGTTACTATGTACACTCAGGAGTGGTAGAGTGTGGAGTGGAGCACTTGCTTATTTTCTCCGTTAGAAACACTTGCACTGATGTTTTGTATTTTTTTGTACTTTCTTGCTTTTTTTAGTACAATTTCTCTACTGCTTATATAACTGTTTAAAATCAATAAAAAATATAGATGCATCCAGTCTGTAAACAAAAGATCCACACCAGCAACAAAAAGATACTCCCTTTGCAACAATAGACCTCTCATGTAAGAATAGATCCACTCCAGAAATAATAGACATATACACTCAGTGCTGGAACTGCCTGGATCCTATCTCAGTTGATGCCCGATTAGGGAGGAAACACGTCAGAGAGGAGGCGCTGCATCGTCACCAGCAACAAAAAGATACTCCCTTTGCAACAATAGACCTCTCATGCAAGAATAGATCCACTCCAGCAATAATAGACCCCCATTAACACAGTAGATTCCCCAGCAAACCTGTCTTAACAGTAGATCTTCCTAGCAACATAAGACTCCTCCACAACAGTGGATCACCCCCAGTGACAATAGATCCCCCAGCAGACAGCATCAATTGACCCCCGGGACCATTTGCTAACATATACACTCAGTGCTGGAGGTGCTGGAACTGCGTACCACTGCGTTCCTGCTTAAAAAATGCCATATACTGTATATATATATATATATATACACACACACACTATACACACACACTATACACAGTATGCTAAAAATCACAAAGCTTTAACAGAAAGGTAAGAATCTTAATATCAGCCATGTGGCTGTCATTTTCATTCTCATTGGACTTAAAAATAACTTACAATTTTGTTGGCTTTGTAAACTGAGTCTTACGTGAGACAATTCATGTGTTCTACAACTCTGTATTTCAAGGGGAATAAAGTTATCTTTTAGCTGTACTTGTTCCTCAATCGTATCATATGATTTCAAACCATTCAGGGATTCTTGCAATTAACTGTTATACCCTACTATTTAGTACAAGAGAGGCCCGGAGTAAAGGAGAGAAGAGACATGGACGGAGGGCCGGCATGACAGGGGTTAAAGGGGTTTGGGACAAGGAGGAGTTTTCAGCCCAGTACGATAGAAAATATAAGTGCTGGGACTTTTCATCAGTGTTTTGGCCAGGAAGGGGTGGAGCTACAGGGAGAGGTCAAGCTAGGGGCCTCAGGAAGTCTTCAGTCTGAGGAAAGCTGCATTGGAGAATATTTCCCACCCTCCCTCCCATTTTCTTGTATTTTCTTGTTTTTTCTGACTTTTGGTGGTGCGGTCCACCACCCTTGTTTTTGGTTTTTTTTTTAATAGAGGCTTTCTTCTTTTGGGGTGGTTCTTTGTCAGGGAAGCAAGCGGGGTACAAGGTCCTGGTAGGTTAGCATAGTGCCAACTTATACTTGGTAGGGACCCGTCTGAGGTACGGCTCCCTGATGGTGCAAATTGATACTTGGTAGGGAGGGACCCCTCTGAGGTACGGCTCCCTGATGGTGCAAACTTATACTTGGTAGGGACCCGTCTGAGGTACAGCTCCCTGATGGTGCAAACTTATACTTGGTAGGGACCCGTCTGAGGTATGGCTCCCTGATGGTGCAAACTTATACTTGATAAGGACCCGTCTGAGGTACGGCTCCCTGATGGTGCAAACTTATACTTGGTAGGGACCCGTCTGAGGTACGGCTCCCTGATGGTGCAAATTGATACTTGGTAGGGAGGGACCCCTCTGAGGTACGGCTCCCTGATGGTGCAAACTTATACTTGGTAGGGACCCGTCTGAGGTACAGCTCCCTGATGGTGCAAACTTATACTTGGTAGGGACCCGTCTGAGGTATGGCTCCCTGATGGTGCAAACTTATACTTGATAAGGACCCGTCTGAGGTACGGCTCCCTGATGGTGCAAACTTATACTTGGTAGGGACCCGTCTGAGGTACGGCTCCCTGATGGTGCAAACTGATACTTGGTAGGGAGGGACCCCTCTGAGGTACGGCTCCCTGATGGTGCAAACTTATACTTGGTAGGGACCCGTCTGAGGTACGGCTCTCTGATGGTGCAAACTGATACTTGGTAGGGAGGGACCCCTCTGAGGTATGGCTCCCTGATGGTGCAAACTTATACTTGATAAGGATCCGTCTGAGGTACGGCTCCCTGATGGTGCAAACTTATACTTGGTAGGGACCCGTCTGAGGTACGGCTCCCTGATGGTGCAAACTTATACTTGGTAGGGACCCGTCTGAGGTACGGCTCCCTGATGGTGCAAACTTATACTTGGTAGGGACCCGTCTGAGGTACGGCTCCCTGATGGTGCAAATTGATACTTGGTAGGGAGGGACCCCTCTGAGGTACGGCTCCCTGATGGTGCAAACTTATACTTGGTAGGGACCCGTCTGAGGTACAGCTCCCTGATGGTGCAAACTTATACTTGGTAGGGACCCGTCTGAGGTATGGCTCCCTGATGGTGCAAACTTATACTTGATAAGGACCCGTCTGAGGTACGGCTCCCTGATGGTGCAAACTTATACTTGATAAGGACCCGTCTGAGGTACGGCTCCCTGATGGTGCAAACTTATACTTGGTAGGGACCCGTCTGAGGTACGGCTCCCTGATGGTGCAAATTGATACTTGGTAGGGAGGGACCCCTCTGAGGTACGGCTCCCTGATGGTGCAAACTTATACTTGGTAGGGACCCGTCTGAGGTACAGCTCCCTGATGGTGCAAACTTATACTTGGTAGGGACCCGTCTGAGGTATGGCTCCCTGATGGTGCAAACTTATACTTGATAAGGACCCGTCTGAGGTACGGCTCCCTGATGGTGCAAACTTATACTTGGTAGGGACCCGTCTGAGGTACGGCTCCCTGATGGTGCAAACTGATACTTGGTAGGGAGGGACCCCTCTGAGGTACGGCTCCCTGATGGTGCAAACTTATACTTGGTAGGGACCCGTCTGAGGTACGGCTCCCTGATGGTGCAAACTGATACTTGGTAGGGAGGGACCCCTCTGAGGTACGGCTCCCTGATGGTGCAAACTTATACTTGGTAGGGACCCGTCTGAGGTACGGCTCTCTGATGGTGCAAACTGATACTTGGTAGGGAGGGACCCCTCTGAGGTATGGCTCCCTCATGGTGCAAACTTATACTTGATAAGGATCCGTCTGAGGTACGGCTCCCTGATGGTGCAAACTTATACTTGGTAGGGACCCGTCTGAGGTACGGCTCCCTGATGGTGCAAACTTATACTTGGTAGGGACCCGTCTGAGGTACGGCTCCCTGATGGTGCAAACTTATACTTGGTAGGGACCCGTCTGAGGTACGGCTCCCTGATGGTGCAAATTGATACTTGGTAGGGAGGGACCCCTCTGAGGTACGGCTCCCTGATGGTGCAAACTTATACTTGGTAGGGACCCGTCTGAGGTACAGCTCCCTGATGGTGCAAACTTATACTTGGTAGGGACCCGTCTGAGGTATGGCTCCCTGATGGTGCAAACTTATACTTGATAAGGACCCGTCTGAGGTACGGCTCCCTGATGGTGCAAACTTATACTTGGTAGGGACCCGTCTGAGGTATGGCTCCCTGATGGTGCAAACTTATACTTGATAAGGACCCGTCTGAGGTACGGCTCCCTGATGGTGCAAACTTATACTTGGTAGGGACCCGTCTGAGGTACGGCTCCCTGATGGTGCAAATTGATACTTGGTAGGGAGGGACCCCTCTGAGGTACGGCTCCCTGATGGTGCAAACTTATACTTGGTAGGGACCCGTCTGAGGTACAGCTCCCTGATGGTGCAAACTTATACTTGGTAGGGACCCGTCTGAGGTATGGCTCCCTGATGGTGCAAACTTATACTTGATAAGGACCCGTCTGAGGTACGGCTCCCTGATGGTGCAAACTTATACTTGGTAGGGACCCGTCTGAGGTACGGCTCCCTGATGGTGCAAATTGATACTTGGTAGGGAGGGACCCCTCTGAGGTACGGCTCCCTGATGGTGCAAACTTATACTTGGTAGGGACCCGTCTGAGGTACAGCTCCCTGATGGTGCAAACTTATACTTGGTAGGGACCCGTCTGAGGTATGGCTCCCTGATGGTGCAAACTTATACTTGATAAGGACCCGTCTGAGGTACGGCTCCCTGATGGTGCAAACTTATACTTGGTAGGGACCCGTCTGAGGTACGGCTCCCTGATGGTGCAAACTGATACTTGGTAGGGAGGGACCCCTCTGAGGTACGGCTCCCTGATGGTGCAAACTTATACTTGGTAGGGACCCGTCTGAGGTACGGCTCTCTGATGGTGCAAACTGATACTTGGTAGGGAGGGACCCCTCTGAGGTATGGCTCCCTGATGGTGCAAACTTATACTTGATAAGGATCCGTCTGAGGTACGGCTCCCTGATGGTGCAAACTTATACTTGGTAGGGACCCGTCTGAGGTACGGCTCCCTGATGGTGCAAACTTATACTTGGTAGGGACCCGTCTGAGGTACGGCTCCCTGATGGTGCAAACTTATACTTGGTAGGGACCCGTCTGAGGTACGGCTCCCTGATGGTGCAAATTGATACTTGGTAGGGAGGGACCCCTCTGAGGTACGGCTCCCTGATGGTGCAAACTTATACTTGGTAGGGACCCGTCTGAGGTACAGCTCCCTGATGGTGCAAACTTATACTTGGTAGGGACCCGTCTGAGGTATGGCTCCCTGATGGTGCAAACTTATACTTGATAAGGACCCGTCTGAGGTACGGCTCCCTGATGGTGCAAACTTATACTTGGTAGGGACCCGTCTGAGGTACGGCTCCCTGATGGTGCAAATTGATACTTGGTAGGGAGGGACCCCTCTGAGGTACGGCTCCCTGATGGTGCAAACTTATACTTGGTAGGGACCCGTCTGAGGTACAGCTCCCTGATGGTGCAAACTTATACTTGGTAGGGACCCGTCTGAGGTATGGCTCCCTGATGGTGCAAACTTATACTTGATAAGGACCCGTCTGAGGTACGGCTCCCTGATGGTGCAAACTTATACTTGGTAGGGACCCGTCTGAGGTACGGCTCCCTGATGGTGCAAACTGATACTTGGTAGGGAGGGACCCCTCTGAGGTACGGCTCCCTGATGGTGCAAACTTATACTTGGTAGGGACCCGTCTGAGGTACGGCTCCCTGATGGTGCAAACTGATACTTGGTAGGGAGGGACCCCTCTGAGGTATGGCTCCCTGATGGTGCAAACTTATACTTGATAAGGATCCGTCTGAGGTACGGCTCCCTGATGGTGCAAACTTATACTTGGTAGGGACCCGTCTGAGGTACGGCTCCCTGATGGTGCAAACTTATACTTGGTAGGGACCCGTCTGAGGTACGGCTCCCTGATGGTGCAAACTTATACTAGGTAGGGACCCGTCTGAGGTACGGCTCCCTGATGGTGCAAACTTATACTTGGTAGGGACCCGTCTGAGGTACGGCTCCCTGATGGTGCAAACGTATACTTGTTAGGGACCCGTCTGAGGTACGGCTCCCTGATGGTGCAAACTTATACTTGGTAGGGACCCATCTGAGGTACGGCTCCCTGATGGTGCAAACTTATACTTGGTAGGGACCCGTCTGAGGTACAGCTCCCTGATGGTGCAAACTTATACTTGGTAGGGACCCGTCTGAGGTACGGCTCCCTGATGGTGCAAACTTATACTTGGTAGGGACCCGTCTGAGGTACAGCTCCCTGATGGTGCAAACTTATATTTGGTAGGGACCCGTCTGAGGTACGGCTCCCAGTAGTTGGCATGTTGGTACCTGCGACTGGTTGTCTCCGAGTCGGTGCTGTGGCGGCTGGAGGCCTAATTAAGTTGGACGCAGGTATCTCCTTCTTTGATGCCTACCGGGTCCTTATGGCTCCAGTAAAAAACTGGGTTTAACGTGTTATTTACCTGTTATGTATACAATTTGTTAATAAAAGGCTGCTATGGCCATTTAAATCCAACCTGTGGTCATGTGGTTATTTATAATGGAGGAGGAGAGTGACGGTCAGAGCAAAATGGAGACAAATCATCTTTAATCCCCTAGTCATGCCTTTTCACACACTGTGATGAGTAATACTGCTGTTCAAAAATGCTTATGCTATAAGGAAACACAGATGATGTGCAGAGTGCAGCAACACCAAGTAATGGATAAATGAAAGATTAAAGACTAAGTTCACCTGCAAAAAAATAAATAAATGCAGATTTGCAGAAAAATTTGCTTTTATATATATTTTTTTTTTGCAAATCAGCCTGCAAGGCCTTGCAATTGTGCAAGCTCTGATGTACCGACTTTCAGTTAGAGAGGTGGAGGAAGTGTCAATGGACTATGAGTTTGGGGATTACCGTACCTAGTTTTCACAGATAACCACTTCCGCTCAGACCACCTAGGTGATCTGAGCAGAAGTTCTCCCTCCCTCCCTGTAATCTTATGGGACACGTCACAGGTCCCAGAAGATTGCCCGACCATTCCATAGCAGTGTTAATTTCGTCGACTAAAACCGACTAAAACGTTTTTGTCGACTAAATGAACACAATTTTAGTAGACTAAAATACGACTAAAACTAAAATAATTCAGATGACTAAAATACGACTAAAACTAAAATGGCATTTTAGTCTTAAGACTAAAATACGACTAAAACTAAAATGGCATTTTAGTCATAAGTCTATAACTAAAACTAAATTGAAATTTGCTGCCAAAATTAACACTGGTGTAGTGCTGTGCTAGTGCATGCTCAAAGCTTAATATCATAAATAATAACATATTAGATTTTTCACTCCAGGACCAGCAGTAGTATATAATGCTTAAATAATGCATTACAAATTACAATTGAACTACACCCATTCGATTATAGATGACTAAAATGAAAGATGTTTTAGTCGACTAAAATGTACTGGAGTTTTAGTCGACTAAATACGACTAAAACTAAAACACTTGCAGAAGACTAAAATGGGACTAAAACTAAAATGCCATTTTAGTCCTAAGACTAAGACTAAAACTAAATTGAAATTTGCTGCCAAAATTAACACTGTTCCATAGACGCAGCGAGACTCGTGCATGCGGCGTGTGTAGCCAGCTGTGAAGCTGCAATCTGTCACAGCCAGGTTCCCACAGTTATAATGCTGGTGCCGGTGACAGAAGTGGGAGAGAATTGAGGGTTCGGGCAGCCACATCCTTGGATCCTGGGACAGGTGAGTGTGTGTTTATTAAAAGTCAGCATACTTTTTGTAGCTGCTGACTTTTAATAAACAGAAAAATGACTGGAGCTCCGCTCTAAAAGTGGAGTTAGCCTTTAAAGCTGATTTCCTGGTATGATCTTTATTGCAGCTTAGCACAATGTAAGCATGCATATTTCAAACCTTAGGGCCCCCTGAGGAAGCCGACAATCACTGTAATAGCACCAACTTACACACTACTACAGCGATAGCTGCTATAGTCCGGGTCCAAGTGACTTTCCCTCTGCACACTGACCTTAAGGGGTCTTTTGCTTGGCACTGCCTCTATTCACAAATGACGCTTTGTCATTTTTTAAATGAATACAAGGCATACTTTTATTGGACCTGGTTGAGGGGAGGAATGTCAGGATCTCAATCATGTCCAATCAGAGAACCCCTTGTATTCGAGTATAAAGGAGTAAGCGCCTGTAATCTGCATGCAGAGGGGAAGCTGCACAGGACCTATAAGATAGCAGCTATCACTGTAATAGTGCTGACTAGAGATGGACGAACATCGGCCGGGGCGGTTCGCGAACGCCAGCCGCAAATTTTCTCAAAAGTCCGCGAACCGCGAGTTCACGGCGGGCCCCATTGACTTTAATGGGAGGCGAACTTTAAAAACCTTTAGGTCATATTTGCAGCCACAAAAGATGTACTAGCTGTGCACAAATAGTCCCAGCACATGGACAATGTCATAACAGAAGTATTGCAAATGAAAAAGTTGCCCTAAATTTTTTTTTTTTTTATAAATCAGCCAGAACTGACAGCAGCCGGTAAATACATTGTCTAATACATATAGGGTCCATTCACACATCTGTAAAATGGGTCTGCATCCATTCCACAATTTAGCGGAACCTTTATAGACCCATTGTTTTTCATTTCCAGTCTGAAAAATTAGGCATTCACAGGATAAAGAAGTAAGTGTCGGCCATTCCAGGCCCCAAAAATTAGCCCACATGCGTTCACCTGACAGCTAAGAACGGAGTATTCTGTGGCTGAAGGTACATTAGGCTTTTACAGGATACAGAATTGTCGGCCAGTATTGGCCCCAAAAATTATCCCACATGGGTTTAACTGACAGCAAAGAACTTCGTTTTTGATGGATAGAGGTACAGTAGGCATTCACAGGATACATAAATAAGTGTCGGCCTGTATAGGCTCCAAAAATTAGCTCACATGGTTTGAACTGACAGCAAAGAACTTTGTTTTTGATGGCTACAGGTACAGTAGGCGTTCACAGGATACATAAGTAAGTGTCGGCCTGTATAGGCTCCAAAAATTAGCTCACGTGGTTTGAACTAACAGCAAAGAACTTCGTTTTTGATGGCTAGAGGTACAGTAGGCATTGACAGTTCACAGAACAGTAAGTGTCAGCCTGTAAAGGCTGCAAAAATTAGCTCACATGGGTTGAACTGACAGCAAAGAACGTAGTATATGATGGCTAGAGGTACAGTAGGCGTTAACAGTATACATAAGTAAGTGGCGACCTGTATAGGCTCCAAAAATTAGCTCACATGGGTTGAACTGACAGCAAAGAACTTTGTTTTTGATGGCTAGAGGTACAGTAGGTGTTCACAGTATACACAAGTAAGTGGCGACCTGTATAGGCTGCAAAAATTAGCTCACATGGGTTGAACTGACAGCAAAGAACTTCGTTTTTGATGGCTAGAGGTACAGTAGGCATTCACAGTACTGAGAACGGTAAGTGTCGGCCTGTATAAGCGGCAAAAATTAACTCACATGGGTTGAACTGACAGCAAAGAACATAGTATATGATGATAAATCACAGTATTGCTGCGCTAAAAACTCAAAATAAATGATATATATAATCTAAAATATGGAAGCAGCCACACAAATCCAGAATAGCACAGATTCAAAAGCAAATAATGTGATAACTGCGGCGCTATAACCAAATGTCCCAAGTGAATTGGACGAAAGCAATCCTTTAGGTGTCCACTGCAAACCCAAAGAAATGTGAAGGACCACAGAACCGGAGAACCGCCACCAAGCACTCAGATAACACAGCTTCTTACCAGATAACAATGATCCCTTTAATAGAGATCAAAAGAAAGCCAGATGCATAGAGGTGAAACACGATCCTCCCCTCACAGGTCCGGGACTGACAGGATTCAACCGTGTGTGTAATGTAAAACAAAGAGCAGGGACACTCTCATAGCGCAGACTGCACGAAATGTTTATTGCCACACACGATTTAAAAACACTTACAGTATTGAAGAGAATACAGGCATCTCAAGTAAATAATGAGAGCTCCTCTCCGCGTGTCGTGCTGGATAACCGAAAAGATGGCCGCCACGTCGTAGTATATGATGGCTAGAGGTACAGAAGGCATTCACAGTACACAGAACAGTAAGTGTCGGCCTGTATAGGCCCCAAAAATTAGCCATTCAATGGACGTGAAATGCCTTTTATGCCGCTGTATTTAGCGAAGACAAGGACCAGGAATTGTTGTGGGTTGATGGCGGTCTGGCAGATATTTGTGGCCTGTGATGAGGAATTGAATGAAACATGGTCTACTGGTGGTCACATGTGTTGAATTCCTCAGAGATCCATGCCTCATTCATTTTTATAAATGTGAGGTAGTCTACACTGTCATGAGCTAGGCGAGTGCGCTTATCGGTTACGACCCCCCCTGCTGCGCTGAACGTCTTTTCGGACAGGACACTGGACGGGGGGCAAGCCAACAGTTCCATTGCAAATTGTGCAAGCTCTGGCCAGAGGTCAAGCCTGCCCACCCAGTAGTTCAGGGGTTCATCACTCCTCAGAGCGTCCACATCGGCCGTTAACCCGATGTAGTCAGACACCTGTCGGACACCTTTTTTTACGCTCCAACATTTGAGCCACAGAAGCCTGCCTTTTTCCAGAACAACGTGACGACGGCATCATGGAAGGTGGAGTGTTGGACAACTGTGAGGAGACAGGAGAAGGAGAAGAGGCTGGACGGTGAGAGCATGGAGTGTGGCTTTGTGGGTTATGACAGTGTTGCTCCCACTGGGCTTGGTGATGGCGGATTTCAGGTGCCTTCTTAAGGCGGTTGTCCCTAGGTGAGTGTTGGGCTTACCGCGACTTATGCGTTGACTGCAAAGGCTGCAGATGGCAACACTGGTGTCAGCAACGGACACATTAAAAAAAGCCCACACTGAGGAGCCACGTGCCGGCGTTCTGGGAGCGCCAGATGTGACTGTACATGGTTGATGGCTCACTCCTGATACATTTGCAGTCTGCTTTGTACCTCTTGTGCAATGCAAGTTCTGCCTGCCTCTCCTCCCTATCTGCCGGTCCGTCAGTCTGCCAGTTCTACAAATAATTGGCCAGTAACTGTTGTCACTGTGTGTAGCACTGTTTACACAGCAAGAGGCCAACTTTTTGCAGGACTAAAATACACTCTTAGAAAAATATACTGTTAAATAACACCCCACTTCAATATGTGGTATTGGGGGGCCATTGGTGTATCACACCAGTTCAAAAAATTGGCCAGTGAGTTTGGCGCTGTGTGTACCAGACTTCACTCAGCAAACGAGGCAATATTGTTGCATGACACAAATACACTTGTAAAAGTTTACTCAGATAACACCCCACTTCAATATGTGGTATTGGGGGGCCATTGGTGTATCACACCAGTTCAAAAAATTGGCCAGTGAGTTTGGCGCTGTGTGTACCAGACTTCACTCAGCAAACGAGGCAATATTGTTGCATGACACAAATACACTTGTAAAAGTTTACTCAGATAACACCCCACTTTAATATGTGGTATTGGGGGGCCATTGGTGTATCACACCAGTTCAAAAAATTGGCCAGTGAGTTTGGCGCTGTGTGTACCAGACTTCACTCAGCAAACGAGGAAATATTGTTGCATGACACAAATACACTTGTAAAAGTTTACTCAGATAACACCCCACTTCAATATGTGGTATTGGGGGGCCACAGGTTTATTACACCAGTTCTACAAATAATTGGCCAGTAACTGTTGTCACTCTGTGTAGCACTGTTTACACAGCAAGAGGCCAAATTTTTGCAGGACTAAAATACACTCTTAGAAAAATATACTGTTAGATAACACCCCACTTCAATATGTGGTATTGGGGGGGCCACAGGTTTATCACACCAGTTCAAAAAATTGGCCAGTGAGTTTGGCGCTGTGTGTACCAGACTTCACTCAGCAAATGAGGCAATATTGTTGCATGACACAAATACACTTGTAAAACTTTACTCAGATAACAGCCCACTTCAATATGTGGTATTGGGGGGCCATTGGTGTATCACACCAGTTCAAAAAATTGGCCAGTGAGTTTGGCGCTGTGTGTACCAAACTTCACTCAGCAAACGAGGCAATATTGTTGCATGACACAAATACACTTGTAAAAGTTTACTCAGATAACACCCCACTTTAATATGTGGTATTGGGGGGCCATTGGTGTATCACACCAGTTCAAAAAATTGGCCAGTGAGTTTGGCGCTGTGTGTACCAAACTTCACTCAGCAAACGAGGCAATATTGTTGCATGACACAAATACACTTGTAAAAGTTTACTCAGATAACACCCCACTTTAATATGTGGTATTGGGGGGGGGGGGCAATTGGTCTATCACACCAGTTATAATACATTATAAGTGCTCACTGTGTGTAGTGTTGCGCTCGGTCTCACCACCACACCTGTCACAATGCTGCACAGTGCACAATAATACTACTAATCCACCATAATATGCTTTCTACAAAGTATATTATACCGTGGATTACCCCCCCTTTTTAGTGCACTGCACTGCACAGCAATACCAAAAAATTTGCAGCCCTTTAAATGACTTTTGTGGACATTAACAGAGCGATTTGTGTCACTGATGACGATCTCTAACTGCCCCTACAGCAACCACTGGATACCTCTCCCTATACTAAAGAGACTGTAATAGACCCTATAACGACATTGGAGCACTTTTTATGGACTTTTGTGGACATTAACAGAACGATTTGTGTCACTGCAGATGACGATCTCTAACTGCCCCTACAGCACAGACCGGATACCTGTCCCTATACTAAAGAGACTGTAATAGACCCTATAACGACATTGGAGCACTTTAAATGACTTTTGTGGACATTAACAGAGCGATTTGTGTCACTGCTGACGATCTCTAACTACCCATACAGCAACCACTGGATACCTCTCCCTATACTAAAGAGACTGTAATAGACCCTATAACGACATTGGAGCACTTTAAATGACTTTTGTGGACATTAACAGAACGATTTTGTCACTGCAGATGACAATCTCTAACTGCCCCTACAGCACAGACTGGATAATCTGTCCCTATATTGAAGAGAGACTTGACCTATACCGATATACCAGCCCTGAAAAGGACTTTTGTGGACATTAAGATAGCGATTTGTGTGACTTCAGCCGATCTCTAACTGCCCCTAAAGCAACCACTGGATACCTGTCCCTAACCTGAAAAGAGACTGTAGAAGGCCTATACCGAAATACCAGCCCTGAAAAGGACCCCTCCCTACACTGGCAAAAAGCGGAATGTGAAATGGCCACCAGGTCAGGTCTATTTATAGGGTAGGGGGACTGTCCATGTGCTGGAATGTTTCAATTGGCTGTCCCGTTCCACCTGACGGCTGTGTCATGGGTCAAAGTTCTCACCAATGTAAACTAATATGGCCGCCACGAACGACGCCATGTGTTCGCAAATTTGGCGGGTAGCGAACAAGCAAAATTTGCCGCGAACCGACCACCGGGCGAACCGCAAGGCCATCCCTAGTGCTGACTACTACAGTGATGATCACCTTCCTCAGATGTCCCACAGGTATGAGATATGCATACTGACATTGTGCCAAACTGGACTAGTGTAAGTGTGCAATAAGGAGCATGCCTGGAGTTTGGCATTGAGTCTGATTGCTTAGGGTTGCCTTACTTCTTCAATTAAGGTGATGTTATGACTTCAGCTTTTCAGCATATGAGATACTATTAGAGACAACAATGCCATCCATATAATAAACATGATCTACAATTGAATGTGTTCCATAGTATTCCTGTGACTTCGAGTTCTAAAAGCTAGCAGAGTCTTTTTCCCTTTTATTGCATTGTTTCAAGATCTTATGAAGGAAAACATAATTTCCTAATGCTGTGACTGTCGCAGTACAGTCTGTTGACACAGCAGTGCTGTGCTGGAGAAGATGCTTTCCTTGGCTCTCAGTGTTAACCAGAAGGCTGCTGCCATATCTACTCTCCACTCTGCCTTGTGTAATGGTTGATGATAGGTAGTAGTGTGCGTATTTTATACTGCATGAGCACACTGACACAATTGGGAGATCCTGCTTTGTTCAATACAGCCCTCCAAAGATCCTAACCTCCAGTAGAATGTAAATCCATTTTCCTGGATCTATTGACCTTCTCCAGGCATTTCAGATTTTCCTCTTTGTCATCTACTGTATATAGCTTTTCCTTGACCTACTGTTACTCCATCAGTTTTCTGGTTTTAATGTAAGTGTATTAGTGGTGTGCAATTCATTGGAATAATAAAAAGTTACACATAAATATCTCCTAAACGGTGCATGTTTAGAAGATATTTACTGTACAGTACCTATAGGTAAGCCTTATCATAGGCTTACCTAAAGGTACAAGTTACAGAAGAAGCTTTACTTCCTCTTTAAGCGCTATTATCTTTGAGAGAAGCACTGCACGGAGTGGAAAAATAACAATATTTTAGTACATAGTACATAGTAGTTGAGGTTGAATAAAGACAATAGTCCATCCAGTTCAACCTATGTAGGCACGCGTGGCCGTAATCATCTCTCATACCCCTTAACGTTCTGATCCTTGAGATGTACGTCCAAGAGTCTTTTGAAAGTAGCCATACTTCCCGCATGCGCAATGACTTGTTGGCGCCGTGCGGCGCCATTTTTAAATCTATTTTTTTTTACATTAAAACTGTGATCCTTCTACTGCTCGTCTTGCAAGACAGCGCTCACATTCACATTTTAAGGTACAATTTTATAAAAAATGTTGCTCGTCTTGCAAAATGCACGTATACCACGTTACTAGCAAACCAAGGTATTACTGTATAGAGATAGGGAAATCTGCTACTTTCCCAGCACTCCTTTTCAGCATGAAGCCAAGTGTTGATGCCAATTAAGCCCAAACTGTTTTTTGTTAAAGAAAGACCACATCACAAACAAAGTAGTGCAACATGCCTGATGAAGGGGGCTCTGCGCGGCTCTGAAATGTAGTACTACTCTGTTTGTGATGTGGCCTTTTTTCAATAAAAAAACATTTGGACCTATTTGAAGATCCGTGGCTTGCTGGCGAGTATTTCCATTGTGTCATGCATGCTCCAGTACACAGTTGGTGGTCGCTACAGCACCCAGTTGTTTTGAGATCACATTCTAAGAAGGTGTGTGATGGGAATCTGGACTGTTAAGTACTGATGCCAGACACAGCCAGGCAACAAGCATGTTTTTAGAAGGACGCTAGCAATGGTAGCCCCTGTACTCTCTCATGACAGGATAACTCCTCTTAATTGATCCATGCACCCTATCAATCTCAATATATTAATTTTTGTATGTACTGTATGCTACAATGTACTGAATAGTTCTACTGATGAATTTTACATTTTTTTTATTTGTTCCTATTCTTGTATAATTCTCCAAAGCTTTTTCTCAACACCCTTCACTACCATAGTCAAAACATTTCCTCCTAAAGAAAATCTAGGCTATCACGACTGAGATACAGCCACCCTACAAAAAAAAAAAAAAAAATACTAAGGGCCTTCAATGGACCAAAGCAGTGTTCTTTTCACCACTGTATGAGATCATTCAGAATTCAGGGGCAGCTGTTCTGCAGTTGCCTTGCTTCACCTTCGTCTGCAAGCCAAAAAAGCCAGATGCTGACCCTAATACTTCTGGATAGGCAGTGTTAAAATGTTCAGTTTGTTAGAAAAGCTCTTGGCACCGCCAGCATCCAGCACTTCCAGGTGTGTCAGGCTCTGGGGTTAGTTTACTAAAACTGGAGAGTGTAAAATTTGGTGACGCTCTGCATAGAAACCAATTTGCTTCCAGTTTTTTTTTTTTTGTCAAATCCTAATTAAACGAGCTGAAGTTAGAAGCTGATTGGCTACCATGCACAGCTGCACCAGATTTTGTGCACTCCAATTTTAGTAAATCCTCCCAATTATGTCTACTGCTGGGTCCCCCTTGCTGTCACATCAGTACTGTATTCTTAAGTGAAGTTGCGGCTGGGAAGAGGAACCACAGTACCCAGCAGGCCACACCCTAAAATGACCACTATTTTGAAAGTAGACACCTCAAGATGATCTAATTTTTTTTCTGCTATTTTTTGGAAATGAAGAAATATACTGGTATTGTGGGGGTTAGTCAGTCAGACATTGAGTCTGGTAATATTGCAGTAAATACAGCACACACATATATAGAGAAGAAAAGTGGTGAAAGGGTTAATGTATGTTCAGATGTGCAGAAAATGGAGAGTACCAATAGAGATCCCTTGTGTAGGAAAGGAGGAGGGGTGATAAGGTTAAAAAAATAGTCTAACTGATGCTACCATGATCAGTGCACATCAGGAACCAATGAATGACTCATTAATTCATTAATTTCTGCTCTCAGATGTAAACACAAGTCTGAGAGCATTGTGACTGGTCTTTTCTATAATCAATCACAGCCATCATGTAATACAGAGCCTCTGTTATTGGCTCTGTACTAAAAGGCTGTGAATGGAGCCATCAAAGGACAGCTTGGTTCTCAGTCATTAACAAGTGCAGTGGTGCCTGATGCTTGTTTCTGCAGTAGGTATGCAGAATAGCATCCACCAATCTGCTGTTTAAAGACATACAGTGGTACAAAAGGGGTTCGAGAGGAACCTATCTCGCTTTTGAAGTCCAGCAGAATCTCATCAGGGGCCCTGCTACAAGAACCAGTAAACGACAGCTAACCCCCCTGACAATGTGCTGCACTGCATGCACTGTGGAGTACCCCAAGGCCTGCTGGGATGCGTGAAGAAAGTATCCCAGGAGGCTGCAGCCAGCTTAATATGTCATTCTCGCCTAGGCAAGAATCCAATATGTGTTCCTCAAAAAAGGTAATAATTATAAGAGTGGAATGACATAAAGTGGGTGGGGGAGATAAAGGTCCGCTTCAAAATGGTAGTAAACTCAGATTTTTAAAGTTGTACCTACAGGTAACCCTATAATAAGGCCTACGTGTAGGTATAGTGAATATCGGCTAAACTTGCACTGTTTAAGAGATATTCACCCTGCATGCAGCCGGTGACGTCAACGAGCGCATGCGCTCTAAAGGTCCAGTATACCGTGCCAGACCTTAAGAGCTCTGTGCCATAACTCTGTAGCTGGAGGCAGCGGACCCAGAAGGAAGTGGATAGGAAAGCTGCGCTCAGTGACACGAATAAATTGAGTCCAAAAAAGTCCCAAAATTCAGTGTTGAAATATGAACTGATCAAATAAGGGTCCAAACTTTCATGTGAAGATCCACAGAAGTAGATTAGATATGAATTCACTGCTTACCAGATGTAGCAGCAAATTAGGCCTTGCGTGTATTTATCCAAACTTGATGGAAGTCTATGCAGAATTCCTCCTCAGAAATATCATCCCAGGATTAAAGTTGATGGATATATCAAAATGAAAAATAAAAATACATAGCGTGATACAGATGGATTATCGGAGAGAGCAAATAACAAATAAAGCAATCCCGACTATACCAACATAACAGCCACCACCTTAATCACGATGTAATTACCAGAATAGTGTAGATATAGGAGCAAGTGAAATCACTCTTGATAAAAAGGAACCCTTCAGGGCAGTTGACAGAAGTCACCGCTTACCAGATTGAGTGTATATAGAAACTTGTATCACAAATCAAGATATCCCTGGATGCGGTCACTAATCCCCTGTGTACAGGTCCGGTCCCAGTGGTATCCGTCCCAGGATCACCGTTAAGGAAGTAAAGAAATAAAAAACACAAACAAGCGTGATACTGAATGATAAAGAAACTCCCGTGTGTGTCAAGAAAGGAATGTGTCCATGAAGACCACCACCATCACAGGCTGCTAACCAGATGGGGAAGCAGATTTATTATAGACTATCCACAGGCTGTCACAAATGACAGAGACAGACAAGGAGAAGAGCTGAGCCACCACCTAGATCTCAATTCAATTACCAGATAGTGCAGCAAACAGGCATATAGGAACACTCAGATGACACATAACTCCTCTATGACCATCAATAGTAATCCCTGCTTACCAGATATACCTAGAAGTAGGCAGGAATCACAATATCGGTATCCACAGGCAAGGTATTCAATCCTCTATGCTTATGTTCCGTCCCTGGTGGTATAGATGGCTGACCCACAAACAAGGCTCCCGGATTCACTATGAACTGCAAACAGGTCCGTTGTGTGGGGTATCCAAGACAGCTGTTTGGCTGAAGATCACAGAAGTTGATTTAATCTCCAGAAGAGGTGTCTTGAATGGTCTGTGTCAAGGTTTAGCAGACTGAAGGATATTAAAATGGATGTCTGTATCCACTCTTGTAGGTCCAGCTAAATACCTCTTCACTACACACAGCAGACACTTCCATTGCACATGTGATAAAGACAGTGATACAGCATGCAGCAACTAAAGCCCCGTATACACGTACCGTCCCGACCCAGAAGGAAGACCAGGGAAAGATGGAAGCCCTGCCAGCAGTGACAGCGTTGCGCTGAAGGGCTTCGTTTTAAGGTAAGTCTATCTTGAAAGTGTTGGACACAATAGGGGAAATTTACTAAAATCAGAGCACTAAAAATCTGGCACAGCTGTGCATGCTAAGCAATCAGCTTCAAAATTCAGCTTGTTAACCACTTTACAACCGGAGGATTTTGCTGTCTTCCGTCCAGGCCACTTTTTGCGATTCGGCGCTGTGCGACTTCAACTGACAATTGCGCGGTCGTGCGACGCCGTACCCAAACGAAATTTACGTCCTTTTTTTCCCACAAACAGAGCTTTCTTTTGGTGGTATTTGATCACCTGTGCGATTTTTACTTTTTGCGCTATAAACAAAAAAAGAGCGTTTATTTTGAAAAAATAACAATATTTTTCACATTTTTTTATATGAAATTCCCCCCAAAAAAGATGTAAAAACCAATTTTTTTAAAAGTTTTTGGCCAATTTGTTTTCTGCTACCTATGTTTGGTAAAAAAAATCGCAATAAGCGTATTTTGATTGGTTTGCGCAAAAGTTATTGCGTTTACTAACAAAGGGAAAGATTTCTGTCATTTTTGGTGTTTTTTTTTTTAACGCGTAATGGCGGCGATCTGCGATTTTTTTTGCGGGACTGCGACATTGCGGCGGACAGACCGGACCCCTGACTGACATTTTTGACACTTTTGGGGGTACCAGTGACATTACTGCAGTAATCAGTGCTATATATATGCACTGTTACTGTAAAAATGACACTGGCAGGGAAGGGGTTAATTTTATTGGAGAGGGAGGGGTTAATGTATGCCTGGTGCTTACTGACGTGTAGGGGGGGAGGTGACTATGTGATTCATGGACAGATCGGATGTCCAGCTATGCTGAACAGTCCGATCTGTCACTCCCTGTCACTATGGAGATCCGCCCGCTGTGTTTACACACAGCGGGCGGATCTCCAGACTCGATCCCCGGCGATCGGGTAAGAGCAGCGGCGATCGCCGCTGCTCCTCCCCTGGCCCGACTCCCGCTGTGAATGAAAACAGCGGGAGCGAGCCTCCGGCGGCGCGCAAGCGCCGCCCAGAAGGGGGAGTGTCCAGTCACGTTAATACTACGTGGCTGGACGATAACGAACCACTCTGCCGCAGTAGTATTACTGTGAGCGGTTGCAGAGTGGTTAAAAAAAAAAAAAAAAAACCTGAAGGCTGATTAGTTTCTATGCAGAGCAGAGTAGAGATTTTGTAGGCACCAATTTTAGTAAATTTGACCCCTATGATTCTAAAATTGCTGGCATTGTAGAGTAAGGTCTATTTCTTGCTGTTATTATAGCTTCAATGGGCTTACTTTATTTCCTGTGAAAATGTATCTTAAATATTTTAATTCATTAGCTTTCTGAAATTCATGGTCTTGCACTGTTTAAGAGATATTCACCCTGCATGCAGCCGGTGACGTCAACGAGCGCATGCGCTCTAAAGGTCCACTATACCGTGCCAGACCTTCAGAGCTCTGTGCCATAACTCTGTAGCTGGAGGCTGGGGACCCAGAAGGAAGACCAGGGAAAGATGGAAGCCCTGTCAGTGGTGACAGCGCTGCGCTGAAGTGCTTCATTTTAAGGTAAGTCTATCTTGAAAGTGTTGGACACTATAGGGGAAATTTACTAAAATCAGAGCACTAAAAATCTGGCGCAGCTGTGCATGCTAACCAATCAGATTCTAAATTCAGCTTGTTCAAAAAACAAAACAAAACCTGAAGGCTGATTTGTTCCTTGCAGAGCAGAGTTGAGATTTTGCAGGCACCAGTTTTAGTAGATTTGACCCCTATGATTCTAAAATTGCTGGTATTGTCGAGGGCCTTTGAAGTGAAAGAGGGGCTCTGAAATTGGAATGAATGAAGGGAATCTCATCACATTGTGAACCTGCTTGGTACTGAGTTTCCAGTCAACACCATTGATGCTGTTGGTCCCGGAGCTTCACGCATGATGGGCAAGCGTTATTAGATCTACTGCTTGGATTATTTGTCATCTGGTAAGAGGCCAATAGGGCTTTTGAGTGACGTTTCTGGTTTCTTGGCGATCTGGATTTATCTATTTGCTCATTTGACCTATTTTTTCGGTAAGAGGCTTCACAATTGGTGGTGGTTTGTTCCACATTCCTCTCCTTACACTGGACTATTCACGTTTTACTCATTATTCATTTGGTGAGCTGCTGCACGATTGATAGGGATTCCTTATTGGTGGTGGAAACTTTATTTAATTACGGTATCACACTATGTAAGTTTTTTTTCTTTTGCATATTATTCACATTATTCGCTGAGGACTCTGACAACTCCCATCTCCCGGATCTGTGACTATATCTCAGCATACGAATTTGCAGACTTTTAGTGGTTATCCGGTAAGCACATTTCCTACAGACACCGTGGAGTGTGATCTATGCTTTCAGCGTCAATCAAGTTGTTATATGGGACATTGATTTTTGTTTGGACATTAATTTTTGTTTACCCACTTCACGCAGCGCTGCTTATTTTTCTATACTATATCTATATATTGTAGAGTAATGCCTCGTACACACGCAACGATTGTTGGCCGTGAATTTTCGGCCAACGTCCAATCGGCCGATTTTCGGCTTGTTAGTATGATGCTTCCGACAACCGACTCCGACTTTTCGGCCGAACAAAATCTGGTGTGCATGCTATAAAATTTTTGTTGGCCGTCAACAGAACGGCCGATTTTCCGTCAGTCAGTACAGATTTCGGCAGACAAAAATCAGATGAGCAAGACTGGGCATGCTCAGAGAAGAAAAAACACACAGAAAGTAAACCAGAACATGACATCACTTCTGAAGTTGGTTTTTGTTGGCCGATAAAATTGGTGTGCAGTCTAGAGCACATTTCAACCAACACAACAACACTGGACAAAAGTCGGCCGATCGGTCGGCCAACAATCGTTGCGTGTGTACGAGGCATTAGGTCTAGTTCTTGCTGTTATTATAGCTTCAATTGGCTTACTTTTTTTCCTGTGAAAATGTATCTTAAATATTTTAATTCATTAGCTTTCTGAAATTCATGGTCTCCTATTTTATTATTCCTTATAATCAGCTGTCTACTTAGGCTGCTTGATGTAATCATATGGAGTTTTCTGTTCATTGATTTCAAGCTCCATCTTTTGACTCCTTTTCTAATTCAAGGAAACCTTCACTTAATAATTCCTGTGTCCTGCTAACTAGCTCTATACAAACCGCATATGTCAAATGGTACTCATGTTTAAGTTTTCTTATCATTTTTTCCTTAACAGGCATGAAAGGACATCTCCCTGTCCACCATTCACTGTCATTTCTCTTTACTTCTTATATCTGTCGTCTTCACTTGCCTTATCAACCTAATAAGAATTACAAATTCCTGCAGTGTTTCAGATAATGTCCCTTTACTAAATGCTTCCTCATCAAGCATAACAAATGTGATCTGTGGATGACCTGTTTTTCTGAACACCACATTGATGATCTCTCACAGTCTCTTCAACACAAGACTTTAATCTCATCAGTAGAATTTGAGATAATACTTTATATGTGACATTTAGCAGGGATAAAACAGGGATGAGCATTTTGAAGATCAGTTAAGGTACCTGTATTTATGGTTCCTCATGGCAAAATGCAAACTTTAAGGCCTCTGCACACTAGATGTTTTTACCACCTATATGTCCATGCACACATAGGCTTTTAGCAGCATTTAGTGGCAGGAGAGTTTAGAGGCAGGAAAAAAACCAACTGCCAGTGCGTCCAGGAGCAGCAGAGCTTGGACAGATAAAATGCTTGTGTCTGATAAATGCGTCTAAATGCTAGGCCAATTAAATAAATAAACGCCCAAACACCATACTCTGCTAAACTGGTTTGAAAAAAATGCAGCTTAGTTGAGTTTTTAATGCTGATTTTCTCCTTTCAGAATAAACAGCATTTACAACAAACCAGTGTGCATGAGGCCTAAGGCCCTCTTTACGCATGTATGATATGTGACCGTACAAACATTAATGTCTGGTAGTCTAACAGTTTCTTTAAGGAAGCCCAATCATTTTAAATAGGCTACAAAGGCACCAAAATAAACCTTAAGGCTATGTTCACATGTGGGCACAGCGGATCACGTGCAGAATCACCGCGATTCTGCCCGCGATCCGGAAATCATTGCAAATCGCAGGACGCCTGTGCGATGCCCGTGATTTGCAATGGCACCCTAAACGCTATTCGATGCTGCCGAGATTTCTGCCTGCCGAATCGCGGTAACATCGCGCAAACAGAATCGCGGGACGCATGACGCACAAAAGAAGCTCTTGTATCTTTTTTGGGCGTCATGCGTCCCGCGATTCTGTTTGCGCGATGTTACCGCGATTCGGCAGGTGGAAATCGCGGCAACATCGCACAGCGTTTGGGAAGCCATTGCAAATCATGGGCATTGCACAGGCGTGCGTCCCGCGATTTGCAATGATTTCCGGATCACGGGCAGAATCGCGGTGATTCTGCCCTGATCCGCTGCGCCCACGTGTGAACGTAGCCTAAAGCAGACAAGGACCTATTTTAGCTTGCCACGCCACAAAGCAAAGAGAGTTCCTACAGGCGTGGTAATGATACTATTCAAAATGAATAAAACGACAACACACCACACATTGGGCTTGATTTACGAAAACTGGAGAGTGCAAAATCTGGTGCAACTCTGCATGGTAGCCAATCAGCTTCTAATTTCAGCTTGTTGAATTAGGCTTTGACAAATAAAACCTGGAAGCTGATTGGTTTCTATGTAGAGCTATACCAGATTTTGCACTCTCCAGTTTTAGTCAGTCAACGCTACAATCATTTTATTTACTATTCTATGAGCTTGTTGGACATCCCATTCCAAATCGCTGAGCATTAACCACTTCCAGTCTGGGTCCATTCTGAAATTTCTGTCATACATATAAAAACCTGCATTTGTTTGCTAGAAATGTACTTATAATTCTCAAACTATATCCAGGTGCTCTTGTGCAAACTGTAAATGTGCAGCAATGTTTTGTTTGGACAGCAGTGGCTTCCTCTGTTTTATCCTCCCATGAAATCCATTCTTGTTTAGTGATTTACGTATTGTAGATTCGCTAACAGGGATGTTAGCATTTGCCAGTGACTTTTAGAAGTCTTTAGCTGACACTCTAGGATTCTTCTTCACCTCATTGAGCAGTCTGTGCTGTGCTCTTGCAGTCATCTTTACAGGACGGCCACTCCTAGGGAGAGCAGCAGCAGTGCTGAACTTTCTCCATTTATAGACAATTTGTCTTACCATTAACTGATGAACAGCAAGGCTTTTGGAGACACTTTTATAACCCTTTGCAGCTTTATGCAAGTCAACAATTCTTAATCGTAGGTCTTCGGAGAGGCATCATTCACATCAGGCAATGATTTTTGTGAAAAGCAAACCCATAACTGGTGTGTTTTTTATAGGGCAGGGCAGCTGTAACCAACACCTCCAATCTCATCTCATTGATTGGACTCCAGTTGGCTGACATCTCACTCCAATTATCTCTTGGAGATGTCATTAGTCTAGGGGTTCACATACTTTTTCCACCTGCACTGTGAATGTTTACATGGTGTGTTCAATAAAAACATGGCAACATTCCATTCTTTGTGTGCTATTAGTTTAAGCAGACTGTGATTGTCTATTGTTGTGACTTAGATGATGATCAGATCACATTTTATGACCAATTTGTGCAGAAATCCATATCATTCCAAAGGGTTCACATACTTTTTCTTGCAGCTGTATATATATATATATATATATATATATATATATATATACCTCCAAAAAAGTAAAGGAACACTTTGAAAACACATCAGATTTCAATGGTGAAAAATATCATGCTGGATATCTATACTGATATGGACTGGGTAATGTGTTAGGAATGAAAGGCTGTCACAGTGTTTGATAGAATCGAAAATTATCAACCTACAGAGGGCTGAACTCAAAGATACCATTAAAAAACAAATTGAAAAAATTATGCACCAGGCTAGTCCATTTTGCTAAATTTTAATTGCATGCAACTCAAAATGGTACTCAGTAGTTTGTATGGCTCCCACGTGCATGTATGCATGCCTGAAAACGTCAGAGGATGGCTCCTAATGAGACGACGGATAGCGTCCTGGGGTATTTCCTCCCAGATCTGGACCAGGGCATCACTGAGCTCCTAAACAGGTTGAGATGCAACCTGGCAGCATCTGATAGACCAAAAAATAATGCCCCAGAGGTGTTCTATTGTTCTATTGGATTTAGGTCAGAGGAGCTTGGGGACCATTCAATGGTATCAATTCCTTCATTCTCCAGGAACTGGCTGCTTACTCTCGCCACATGAGGCCCGGCATTGTCATGCACCAGGAGGAACCCAGGACCCACTGCACCAGCGTAAGGTCTGACAATGGGTCAAAGAATTTCATCCCGATACCTAATGGCAGTTAGGGTGCTATTGTCTAGCCTGTAGAGGTCTCTTCGTCCCTGCATGGATATGCCTCCATGAAACGGTTCTGGGAAACACAGCAAACCTTCTGGCTTCTGGACTCTGAGCAGGTCATTCGAGACCCTCCACACCAAACTGATCCAAACATTTCTTTATGCACCTGGCTGCGTACTTACAAAACTGTTTTTAAAATATCATAAGCTGACGTAAATGCTAAAACTGAAAAACCTGAAAATCCTATATTTTGCATGAAGCGATGGCAAAGCCCAAAATCAAATGAAAGAAGGCAAGGAATGTAGGTCATAAGCAACCACTGGAACAGTTTCCTTTGTTATGTACTAAAATGTCATATATGCATCCCCCCCATGCCTGAAAGGAAAATATAATCACGTTGCAGTGAGCGCAGTGAGTATTGCAAAATCTGTACAATTATAAAGGAGCAAATGGGTTTATGATATCACTGCCCTGCATTCTGCTTAGACAATATCTTCACTGAAGGAATACAAGTAATAAACAAAATAAGGTTAACTTTAACATTTATAATTAGTCCAATGCGAACTCCCTCCTGTCCGTTTAGCAGAGCGGTTGGGAATGTGGTGCTCTTATGCCTGGGGGTTTGAACATATCATTTAGAGAGTGTAATTAAGGGCTCTGGTAGTGACATTCAGTACCAGAGAGGCAGCAGAAGGCAGTACAGTCCGTCCATGGCAGATTAGCAGCTGGAACACCCAGGCTGTTGCCAAGACTGAGAAAATTGGCTTCTGCTGTCACTAGGTAGATGCAACTCCCTCTGAGAAAGATTCAGGCTTATCTCTGGGGATTATTCCACTGCGACTTCACTTATTTTCACACTGGAGCCAGGTGCCAAGGCAACTTGTAACAGTCTTACATTCTTAATTTTATTGCATTGTAATCCAAAGTAAAATCCTTTCTTTAAAATAAAAATAAAATATGAATAGACTACGAAATTGACTAGCAGCTTACATAATAAAGAGACTTTGTAGAATTATTTATAATTTTCAGCTAAAGAAGTCACATATGTAAAAGTTACAGTACCAAGCAGTTCTTAGAGCCCATATCTGGGAAAAGGAAAAACGCTCCCTTGCAAGCAGTTTTGCTACTTTGATCCTCCGCCCCCCCCCCCCCCCGAGCCAGTGCTTTTCTCTACTCCGCTATGCCCTGGCAGTGGACTGTCCCTCGGCTTCATCATGTCCAATGCAGGGCTATGGGCACGGTCTTGGACTTGATGATGTCAGAGGACCTGCTACTGCCAGAGCATAAGGGGAGAAGAGGCTGCAGGGACCAGTCTTACAACTTGTGGGAGCTGAGGATCAAGTAAGTAAAACTCCTTCTGAAACCCCCAAAGATTTAAACAAACGTATTCACTGCAAGGAAGCATTTTTACTTTTTCTGGAATTTAGCTTTAAAGCCTGACAAGGGTTCTATATCTCTTCTCTAAACCTAAAGCCCAGATTGGGGTAAAGATTTATAGCCCCTGTAAGTTTTTAAGCACTTTCTGCGATCCATTAAGAAGATATGACACCGTGACCATTTTCTGCCAGCACTGGTGTCTATAGAAGTTGATGTTACAGGGCTTTAGGAGCATCAACCTGAACTCTCCAAACAATGGTGGAAGCTGCAGGTGATCATGGTAACTTGACCTATGTCTTAGATCATGGGTGTCCAACCTTTAGGCTTCTCTGGGCCACATTGAGTGTAGAGAAATTTTCTCGGGCCGCATATAAAGTAAATACTATAGTTAAGTTATATAAGTAATAAAACACCGCCGCGCCCTTCCCGCGCTGCCGCCCCCCCAGCACTAATTTAACACAACTAGAGGATGACCCCTTCTGAGGCAGCCTCTGCCTACAGTTAGTTGGAAGCCGCTGTGGCCGTGCCCCCGATCCAACTTCCTTCTTCCCCTTTAAAAAAAAAATAAAAAATTGTCAGCAGGCAGTGGGCCGCAATGCCTGGGGCTCTGGGCCGCATGTGGCCCCCGGGCCGCAGGTTGGACATGCCTGTCTTAGATGGTAGGGTCAGAATTTGACGTAAACAACAGGAAAGCATGAATCCATCCTGCCTTGTATCAACAGATTAGGCTGGTGGTGGTTGTATAACAGTATGTGAATATTTTCTCGGCACACTTGGGGGCCCCTTCGTACCAATTGAGCATAGTTTAAATGCCACAGCCTAACTGAGTATTGTTGCTGATCATGTCTATCCCTTCAGGACTACAGTTTATCCATCTTCTGATGGCTCCTTCCTGCAGGATAATGCACCATGTCACAAAGCTCAAATCATCTCAAACTTGTTTCTTGACAATGACAATACTGCACTCCAAAGGCCTCCACAGTCACCAGATCTCAATCCAATAGAGCACCTTTGAGATGTGGTGGAATGGAAGATTTGCATCATGGATGGGCAGTTGACAAATCTGCAGCAATTGCGTGATGCTATCATGTCAATGCGAGCCAAAATCTCTGAGGAATGTTTCCAACACTTTTTTGAATCTATGCCATGAAGAATTAAGGCAGTTCTGAAGGCAAAAGGGGGTCCAATCTGGTACTAGCAAGGTGTACTGAATAAAGTGGCCAGTGAGTGTATATTGTTTATGGCCCCAATGAGGAAAAGTCATAACATTTCAAGAGAAAGAAAAAAGTTTAATGGCAATGTTCTGTTAAAAAAGTGAAATAGGTAAAATTAACCCACAACTTAATAGAAGGGTTAGAATTCAATTTCTGGGAATTATGTTGTAGTTATCAACAATATGTAGGTTAAATTGCAGTATGTTTGGCAGTTAGTTATTGACAGAGTCTTTGGCAGAACTAGTACCATTGAAACCCATGCCCATGAACATAAAAGGATGGTTCCTGACACGTGTGTTACAGACTATGAAGCTGAAAGTCTACAGATCATGATATTTCATTTGGTTAAGGTTAATATTGTTTGCAGGGCCTGCTGGTTTTAAATTTCATCCCCGCTTGCTGTAGTGGGCAAGCTTGGGAGTTTGTGACTCCCGGTCTGGGCCACCCACTGATGCAGTGTCATTAGAAAGACATCCAGGAGACCCCTAGTCTGTCCCGCCCCCCATGACTTCATTTACTAACTAACAGACCAAGAGTCTCCTTCCCTCGCTCAGCAATCCATGTCTGCAATGTAGATTAGCACAATGTGAGTGAGTCACAAACTCATTTAGCCCAAAAAATAAATGCTTAATGTTCCTGCCCACATTTACACCCATTCACTACAATTCCCTTCCGTCTCATTCTACAGCCATGCATCATGGGAACTGTAGTTGTTCATAGCTATAGAGTGAGAAGGCAGGTTGTGACATGTCCCTGGAGTTCTACCGTTACTATTTTTTTAATTGGAGTGATGACATCACAAATATTACATTCTAAATTTCTCCTAAAGGGTGAGGTTTATAAACTACTAAAAGTGTATTGGTTACATAGGTCAGTGTACTTATTGCAGTTTTTATGTCGTATACAAGAGTTCTTCCTTAAAGCTGATCTGTAGCCAACCCAGTAAAGTTTTATGGAATGGCAGGAAGGAGTGACTTGCTTACCTTACTTAAATAAAACCTTTAACTATTGAATAAGGCAACACAGACAGATCATTTGGAAATAATAAGGCCGCGGCCGTTTTTTACTGGTTTAACAAAATAATAATAAAATACCCAAATATACATAATATTACAAAACCACAACACAGACATGAACAACTCAGGTTGTACAATAAATATAACCAGATAAATAAAACCATCCATATATAACATCCAAATCCTTGTCCCCCTCTGCAAAGCAGAGGTGACCCAACCAGATAATAATTATAGCCGCGACAAACCAAAGGGGAGGGGGGGGAGGGGAACGCTGGGATGAGATGTCCTGAAGATTGAGTTCGCTTTAGCCCGAAGCCGTGCTTAAATAGCCCCCAAATCCACTTTTGGCGGGCACTTTGAGCGCGAATAAAGAGCGGGAAGGCACCCCATTTGTTGATAAATATAGAGGTGGCCAGAAACTCCCCAGATACTCAGCCTAAGCTCCCCAGATACCAAAAAGAGGGGGCTTTTTGAGCGGGAAAGGTGGGCCAGGGAGGCTTAGGAGTCAAAAGGTCAATCCCTCAGTGTTAATAGCAGGGATAAAATGGCTGAAAACTAATTAATACATTTTCTAAACTTGCCCCCTTCCGCCATCCCATAGGAAAGTGGGGGCTGTAGGACCCCCTCTTTCTTATATTTTCTGATAGCTAGCTATGTTGTGAAATGTATTTATTGCCTGTAAATTCCAATAATTTCTATTTTATATCACTTGCTGATTCCAACATTGACAGCCAATGTGGGCCAACAGCTAAAGTCTGAGCATGCATGTCTAAAGGGATATCAAGGGTGTGTTCTTTCAAATAATGAGAAAAAAAAAAGCACTAAAATGACTGACAGCAGCAATAAATATCACACATGACAAAGAGCAAAAATGACTAATTACAGAAAAAGCTAATTACTGTGAGAGGTGGACAAATGACAGTAAAGATCAAGAAGAGAAGGGATTGATGGTGATTGAAGTCATTTAGACAGAAAATAAGGATGACGTCAAGATAGCTGCTGCAGCTTCAAAAGATTACAGTGTGGAAATGCAAATTTGCAGGTAATTGAGAGAAATTTGTTTCAACACAGAGGAAGACTTGATCCAAATGTGGGGAAAGAACGGTAGGGCTGGAGTTCTATTTAAATGCAACTGAAAAATCTACAGCAGATAGAAAATGTGAGAAGAAAGTGAATTTGGGATTTAGGTATCTAACACATTCCTGAATGTACCAGCATCGTGTTGGTTTTATTTGTACACTCTGCCCTGCATCTTGGCAACATGACTGCTCAAGGCACTGGAAAGGATTTTAATTTGCAATGGAGACTCGTCTAGGATAAATAACAGTGTGTACAAACCAACTAAAAGCAGTTTGTGTTATTTATTCAGACAAGGGGGCTATGAATCAAGGGAGCTGTCCTTAGTCCTGAAAGCAGAGGCTATGAGCACATAAAGGTCACCACACTGAATAAAGGGTTTGGCATTCCACAGACACAGAGAAGACGAACATAAACCGCTGCATAGGGCTGGAGGAAATCAAGCTTGCTGATTAACAAAACCCCTAACAAGTTCAAGATTTTTTTTTTTTTTTTACAGAAGACCTTTATTCTGAGATCCTGGATACAATTTAAAAAATCCATTTACAGTAAATCACTTAAATGTAACCTTTTGCTCCTGTTGCTTTATGGGAGGAGGCATTTTTCTTGTCCTTGTTTGGAAGTGCTTAATGCCTCGAACATGCGATCAGATAATTGGACGATTTAGGCCCCTTTCACACAAATGATCTGATCAGATCCGCCTGTCAGTTTTTTAGGCGGATCTGATTGGATGCTCCATGCATCCCTATGGGGCAGCGGATGTCAGCGGAGACATGTCCGCTGACACCCGCTGCTATCCGCATCCGATCCTGTCCGTGAAATCCGGATGGATGGAAACCCAATTTTCCATCCGTCCAGGGGATCGGATCGGATAAGAGCGGACAGGCTCTCATACTTGATACTAGTTGCTTCATACTAGTATCGAATTCAACAATGTGCACTAAACGTATGATTTTTTTTTCGTGCGATTCTTGAAAAGCTTTCTGGTTGCGTAGCTACATATCGGATAGTGCAAAACAAAAACAATGGCAGCCAGGCTTTTTCTGGGTTATTTTCCTGTTTCTGATCATGCGTGGTCTTTGTCTATCGATTTTTAGCGAACGCTTACTGTACTGATTAAACGATTGTCGTTCGCTAGGCTATCATACGACAAACGTTTTCGGGTTTGTCCCTTCGGATTTTGTTGGACGGAATGTTGTAATCGGGTGTCGAAAGCTGTGTACTAACGATTAGGTTATCCTTCGATCAATTCAATTTTTGTATGATTATCTGATCATGTGTATGAGGCATAACTATACATGACAAGAAGGAGTAAACACACAGGGGTTGATTGACTAAAACTGGAGAGTGCAAAATCTGGTGCAGCTCTGCATAGAAACCAATCAGCTTCCCGTTTTACTTTTTGTCAAAGCTTAATTGAACAAGCTGAAATTAGAAGCTGATTGGCTACCATGCACAGCTGCGCCAGATTTTGCACTTTCCAGTTTTAGTAAAATCAACCCCACAGATCTTTTTTTTAAATTGTAGTGTCTATGCAGAATGCAGTATCCTGCAATAACCAAATTTACTGTGCTGGGCCCATGGCAGTGGAAGATAAATCCTGATTTGGTTGCTGTGGATTATTCTTATCCTTTGTCTTTTAGCATAGACATACATTTTTAATAAAACTGCACTAAGAAAATGAGACATGAAATCCAGCTGCTATGGGCATTAGCTCCAAATTGGTTCCAGTTTTCACAAATCAGGTATGATTTTTTTTTTTTTTTATACAAATGTAGCCTCCCTGCCCTAAACAAGTGTGCAGATTTAAATCTAGTGGTACTGAACTACAATTCGCTTGAATTAAATTATAATTCAATTTTCCTGGGTTTCTCCTAGCCTCTGGTTACTGGTAGTTTATGTCTGCTGCCAGTAAGTATCACTGGTGCCTCTGGCAATAGCATAAGAAGCGGCACTGATCAGAGCTAGGAATATTTTACTCTCCTTGGCCAACCAGTAGAAATTTTATTGCCATTAGTGCAGGCTGGGAGATGGTATACATATTCAGGGAGTGACCTTGGTAGTTCCCATCTCCCTTGGGCCAGGAAGGGATGTGTTTGTTGTCTTTTACCTACAGGCAAAGTCTATAATAAGGCTTACCTGTAAGTATAGTAAACATCTCCTGAATGTGCACTGTTTAGGAGATATTTACATGTGTAGCAGCCTGTGATGTCACTGGCACATGTGCATTACCGTCCATTGAGAGAGCTGTGCCTCAGCCATGACTCCAGCATGCAGACGAAGGAGTGACATCATCACGGCTTAGCCATTTAAACTGCCGGAGTCCATGAACCCGGAAGGAAAACCAGGTGAAGATGGATACCTTGTCAATGGTGGCAGCGCGCCGCTGAAGGGACCTGTTTTTTGGTAAGTCTGTTATAATGTGCTAGGACAACATAAGCTTGCTGGAGGACCATTTTGGGCTTTTTTTAATTGCGGTTTACTGAGACTTTAAATCCTCTCAGGCCTGCTGGCTGAGGAGGGTGACCAAGTGGCTGGACCAATGCCTGAGTTTGAGGCCTAGTTTGTGTAACCTGGGGATCAAGGAGCCATCGAAAAAGCTGGGATGTCTTGAGGGGCCAGGAAAAAGTTGGGAGTTAAAGCTTGGACCTCACTGGGGTGTAGTGACTTCTCCACAGGGTGTTGGCAGCTGAGAGTGGTTTACAGTCATATGGTGCATTCACAGAGTGCAGGGTCGGCTTTTAAGGTTTCCCATCTTTGAAGTGTATATGTACTGTTGTTCCATAAGAAACTGCTGGTCCAAGGGGTTTCATGCACCCTTTAGCTGGATACACACTATCCAACGTTTGTGGTTAGATTTCCTTCAGATTTACCTTTTCTATGTAGTGCAAGGGCCTGCCAGATTGCATACAAATTGAAAGTGTTTAGGTTTGACCTCATATTATATGGTTTTGGTAAGTCTAATGGAAAAAGTCTTCAGAAAATCATATAGTGTGTATGGCCGCTTACCCTCTCCCCTTGCAGTATTGAGTGAGAGTTAATCAACTCATACTATTTTGCATCTAAAAGCAACTGGTCCTCATCTGTACACATTGCTCCACTACTGGCAAGGACTACACCTGAGGTGAAATGTTAGCCCACCCTGTCTCTGGGAGTCCCCATAGGCTTTGTGGGTCAGGGAAATACTACACAGAAGAAGTGCAGCACAGTGTACTAGCAGTGCTGCAGCATAATACCAGGTATTAGAACCTACCACCTAAACGGCTTACTGTATTTGTTCTGCAATCCTTACTGGGTCTTATATCTACTCAGACAATCTTTTGGCATGTCTTTGATGAACGCAAAATAAAATTTCCCTCAAATGATTATTTGAGTGCCAGAGACAAGAAGCTTGTTAGACTATGTACAGACATACAATTACGCATTTGGAACTCGATTCCACATCCGGACAATCCATGATTAACGGAAATGGATGTTTTGTGAAGGAACCAAGTGGTAAATAGAAGTGAAATGAATAATGGAGCAATTGCAATTCCTGCTGTCCTTGTGCCAACTGAAAACTAACAGCAGAGTTAACTCTGTCTTTTCAAGAAAAGCAAATTCCGAGGATTTCAGATTGTCTTTAATATAAAACCAAGCCATATACCAATGGGGCATCTGTGACATTCCCATTTCAGTGGAATGCTGTGCTACGATTACACTTTTTTCAAAATGGGATTGCCACAGCATTCATCTGCATAGCACAGAAAAGAAAAAGTGTGTTGACTTCTGTTGTCATTTGCTATGGGCATACACGTATGATGGGCACTCATGAGTCACCTGGAATGCATGGATGAAGGAAATGAATAGGGTGGAGATGAGCATTTCAAGATCTGCAAGAAATGCCCCAGGCTTTGGAGATTTGTCAAGATGCTGCAGCCTATATAGCACCCTAAAATGACTACAGGGCACTTTAAGTCATTTCTTTTAGAAGGATATAAAATGTTTTTCTTTCTTTTTCTTCCATTAAACCATGGGTGTCCAACCTTTTGGGTTCTCTGGGCCACATTGAGTGTAGAGAAATTCTCGGGCCACATATAAAATATATACTATAGTTAAGCTATATAAGTAATAAAATACCGCCGCGCCCTTCCCGCGCTGCCCCCCCCCCCCCCCAGCACTAATTTAACACAACTAGAGGATGATCCCTTATGAGGCAGCCTCTGCCTACAGTTAGTTGGAAGCCGCTGTGGCCGTGCCCCCAACCCGACTTCCTTCTTCCCCATCAAAAAAAAAAAAAATTGTCAGGGGCCCCCAGGCCGCAGGTTGGACATGCCTGCATTAAACCCTTTCTCTTTTAGTGATAGGGACAGCCTAAAGTGCTGGTCATGTGTCTAGTAAAAGAGGAGAACTAACCAGGAAGAGCCAATGGCTGGCCAACTTTGACAGAAGGTAATGCCACTAAATTGGGCACTAAAATGCCACTATGATGGGCACTCATGAGTCACCTGGAAGGCATGGATTAAGGAAAGGAGCAGGGTGGAAATGAGCTCCCATATATCTACTACCTACTCTTCTCACCTCCTGCCCCCAAACGTTATTCTACCTACTCTTCTCACCTACTTCCAAATGTTCTACTTAGCAGCGCACTGAAATTAAAATTAAGGTGCCGAAACTGAAAACTCAGGATGGACTTGGCCGAAACCGAAATTGATGGTTTAAAAAAAAAAAACAATATATATATATATATATATTTAGAAATTATTGTGTTATATTCAACTTTTTAATTAATATCATGAATTAAAATAAATGTCAATTTACTTTTGGCCATTATCGGCACCTTTTGAAGCGGTGTTAAAAATCCTGCTTGCTGCATGTTGGTGCATATTTGAACAGCACCTCCTCACTGAGATGCATTAAAAATGCAGCAATAATGCATCAAAAATGCACCCTGTTGTGTTTTTGATGCATTTTTGAGTCACATGACCTATGAAAAACACACCATAAGCACTGTCAAATCATGACAAAATTACAGGCATTTTCAGCAGCCATTATCGGCATCTTTTTTGCTTTCGGCACAACACTGAAAACTCTGATTTCACGCCTCCTGCTCCCAAACATCTATAACGTATTCTTCTCACCTCACGTTCCTAAACATTCTACTACTTATTCTTTTCACTTTTTACCAAAAATACATAGCAGACTACAAATTGGCCTAAAATGATGAGGAAATTAGATTTTTTATATTGGGAATGTTATATAGTAGAAAGTAAAAAATATTGGTTTTATCTCTGAATTATCGCTCTTTTTTTTTGTTTAAACCGCAAAAAATAAAAATCGCACAGGTGATCAAATACCACCAAAAAGAAAGCTATATTTGTGGGAAAAAAGGACATAAATATATTTAGTGTACAGTGTCGCACGACTGCGCAATTGTCAGTTAAAATAACGCAGTGCCGTATCACAAAAAATGGCCTGGTCATTAAGCGGGAAAACCTTCAGGTCCAGAAGTAGTTAAAGACTTTAGACATTCCCGCACTGTGCATTATATTGGCTGTTTAGCGAGTGTGAGACATCATTTGATTAGTTAGTGCAGGATATAATTTAGTATATTTTATTATGTTTTTTATCCATGTATATTTTATTTATATACTTTACAGTGTTACAATATTCACTTTATGTAAGTCTTTCCCGGTATCCCAAGCTCAGCTTTACAAAGCCCATCGGCCTATGGATTACAACTAATATATATACGCACACCCTTTAAAAACCACTTTAGCCCCGGAGGATTTGGTTGCTCAATGACCTATTTTGCGATTCGGCACTGCGTTACTTTAACGGACAATTGCGTGGTCGTGCGACGCTGTACCCAAACGAAATTGACGACCTTTTTTCCCACAAATAGAGCTTTCTTTTGGTGGTATTTGATAATCTGTGCGATTTTTATTTTTTGCGCTAAAAACAAAAAAATGCAACAATTTTGAAAAAATTACAATATTTTTCACATTCTTTTATATGAAATTGTAAAAAAAAAAAAAATGCAAAAATCTAAATTTAACATTTTAGGCCAATTTATTTTCTGCTACATATTTTTGCTATAAAAAAATCGCAATAAGCGTATTTTGATTGGTTTGCGCAAAAGCTATTGCGTTTACTAACTAAGGGAAAGATTTATGTCATTTTTTTTTTTAGTTGTAATGGCGGCGATCTGCGATTTTTTTTGCGGGACTGCGACATTGCAGCGGACAGATCGGACCCCTAACTGACATTTGACACTTTTGGGGGTACCAGTGACATTACTACAGTAATCAGTGCTAAAAATATGCACTGTTACTGTAAAAATGACACGGTCAGGGAAGGGGTTAACATTACTGGTGAACAGTAGGTTAAATGTGTCCCTAGGGGCGTGATTCTAACTGTCAGGGGGCGTGGCTTGTAAAGTAATCACAGAGACATGCGATCCTATAAAGCAGGATCACATAGCCTCTGTGATCACTTCAGGGAGAATGACAGACGGCTGTGTTTACATCAGCCTTCTGTCCTTCTATCTCAGCTGCGGGAGATCGCGAGTGGCCGGCGGCCATCGGAGCACACACACTGGCTCCCCAGCTAACGAGCAGGGGTGGGAGTGTGGCGCGTGCTCGCCCCTTAGAGTCTCCTGAGTGAGCGACGTAGTATAACGTCGCTTTGCCCAGGAGCGGCTGCTTGCCACAGTAAAACTGCGGTGGGCGGAGCTTAAGTGGTTAAGAGAACTTCTGAATTATATATATGTAGAGATGGTCCACTTTGAATGATTTTCTCTATGGTCATGAAGTGTGTGCCTTGTTAAGGTCAGCGTTCTATGCACAAGATTATCGTTGCATTTGGCCTCTAACAAAATGGCTATGCCGATTACAGCTAAAAGAAAATGGCTGTAACATTGCATATAAGCCACAGTCTTTAACCGCTTGCCGACCGCCGCAAGTAGATTTACTGCGGCGGTCAGCCCCGGACAGACAGAGTGACGTTAATTAACGTCACTAGCCTGGGAGGGTCTGGGGAGCGAGCGCGCGCCCGCGGAGGCGCGCTCCCGCTCCCACGCGGTCACGGACCCCCCCGCGCGTGTGACTGGCGGACCCGATGTCCGCCGGTCACTCGGCGATCGTCGGGGGAGAGGGAGAAAGTCAGGCGGCTTGTGTAAACAAGCCACCTGTCATTCTCCTCGGTGTAAAAACACTGATCAGACGGATCTACTATGTAGAACCGTTGATCAGTGTCCTTTCACCTCAAGCCACAGCCAATCACAGTAGAAAGCACGCCCCTAGGGACACACACAGCCCCTCCCTCCCAAATAAAGTTAACCCCTTCACTACCAGTGTATTTTTACAGTAACAGTGCATATGTATAGCACTGATTACTGTAGAAATGTCACTGCTAACCCCAAAAGTGTCAAAAATGTCAGTCAAGGGTCCGATCTGTCCGCCGCAATGTCGCAGTACTGCAAAAAAAAAAAATCGCAGATCGCCGTCATTACGCGTTAAAAAAAAAAACAACAAAAATGACAAAAATCTTTCCCTTTGTTAGTAAACGCGATAACTTTTGCGCAAACCAATAAAAATACGCTTTTTGCGATTTTTTTTACCAAACATAGGTAGGATAAAACAAATTGGCCGAAAATGTTAAAAAATTTTGATTTTTACATTTTTTTTGGGGGGAATTTCATATAAAAAAATTTGAAAAATATTGTTATTTTTGCAAAATTTACGCTCTTTTTTTGTTTATAGCGCAAAAAGTAAAAAGCGCACAGGTGATCAAATACCACCAAAAGAAAGCTCTGTTTGTGGGAAAAAAAGGACGTCAAATTCGTTTAGGTACAGCATCGCACGACCGCGCAATTGTCCGTTAAAGTCACGCAGTGCCGAATCGCAAAATACCCCCTGGTCGTTTAGCAGCCAAATCCTCCGGGGCTTAAGTGGTTAAGAAAATGACCGCCATAATAGAGACAATAAACACAGTATCCATGTCCTCTGTTGTCCCCTGATGAAGTCACGTGAGTGTGACATAACGCATGGGGCAGAGGCATACCGGAAGTGACGTTTTGACGAGCTCGGCGCTCGTTGATGTTTTGACTGTCTGTTGTTTTTTAAAATATGGAGCCTATTAAAGATTTAAAGAAAAGGACCGCAGAGGTTACATTTTTACCCCTAGAGGTGCTGAGAGTGAAGGATTTGCACCGAAAGATTATTATCCAATGCTGTTACCTTACAGCAGTACGGTGAGCGGCCTGTGAGCATTGAGGTGTCACCATACTGAAGATTTATTTTTGGAGTCACTATATACCGATCAGCATTTATCACATGGTGAAGGGACTTGTTGTGATTGATGCCATATGAAAGACTTTCTTTGCCCTTATATGTTTAGTATACATATTTTCTCAATTAATTATATGTGCCATTATTTCATTTGTTGTTTCACATTTATGATTTATCTTGCCTTTGTATATCATTTCACTACACATGGTATTTTTGAATGCAGTATTTTATCTGGGTTTTCCGTGTATTATCCCTGTGTTATTTCGTTTTCTTCACAGCCTGATATATCTAGCACTTAATGCACGATATAACAGCACATCACCCTACACATTATTTATCTTCTACCTGTTCTTCCCACCTCCCACTCCCAAACGTCTTCTACCTACTCTTCTCACCTCACACTCCCAAATGTCCTCTACCTAATATTCTCACTGCACACTCCCAAATGTCTTCTACCTACTCTTCTCACCTCACACTCCCAAATGTCTTCTACCTAACCTTCTTACTTCCCGCTCCCAAACGTTCTACCACCTACTCTTCTCACCTCCCGCTGCCAAACATTCTACAAACTACTCTTCTCACCTCCCGCTCCCAAAGTCTACTACCCACTGTTCTCACCTCACACTTTCAATTGTCCGCTACCTACTCTTCTTACCTAGTGCTCCCAAATGTCTACTACCTACTCTACTCACCTTCCACTCCCAAGCATCTACTATCTACTCTTCTCACTTTCTACTCTCAAATGTCTGCTACCTACTGTTCCCAAGTTCTGCCCACAAAGGTCTACTATATCTATTCTTTTCACCCCCCCATGGCTTCCAAATAACCTCTTTAGACCCATTCATTATGGTGAGACGAGTTATCATGCCCATTACTGTAACACATGGCAATGCACCATGCGCACATTAGTGCACTGCAGCGTCAGTCATTTTCAATGGCACCCAAACACACTTCTAAACACACATGTGTTGCGGCACACCTCAACACAAAGCAATGCAGTGTGCGCTGTGTTGGAAAAAGGGCAGATTTTTTATCCATTTTGGTGTGTTGACAGTCTATTCGAATGAATGCGTTGTCTGAACGTAAGAAAACCTTTAATACACCACAATGGCCCCTTTATATTTACCCCAACAGGCTTTTTTTATTATTTTGTTCTACTTTCAGGGTTTGATTTGGAATTTTTTTTTTTTTCTATTTAAAAAATTTAAATTTTTTCAATTGAATTGCCAGGAGGACTACTAATCCTAAATCAAAATTGTTACTAAATGATGCACAAATTTTAATATAATTTATGTACACATACATACACAGATATAGAAATAGCGAAACGGTTACTGACCCAAGTGAAATGCTGTTGGGTAGTAATCTGAATACTTGCCAAAACATGGGCACAAGATGTAAACTGTTAAATAAAAATGTAGATAGCCATAGAAAAACAAACTGGAAGTGTGGGTAAGAAAATGATGTGTCTCGCTTTTATTTCATTCTGCACTATAAAAAAAAAAAAAAAAAAAAAAAAAAAAATTAAATTGGATTCCTTAAGGGCTAGAGCAAGTTAACAAGTTTGGAAATTCCCATTATGGTCATTAATTTATGCAGATGGAAGAGGTTAAAAGCCATCCATTTAGCAGGATGTGTTTGATCGGTCATCATTTCAAATGTTTCCTTCAAGCTGACAAGTAGAACTCTATTTTTGTAGCTCAGATCTGCTGTAGAGATGTCACTAACATGAATGAAGTGTTCAATACTCAGGTGCCCAGCACTTCAGACTGTTCTAATCCCTGACATTCTCAAGAGAATTAAACAGAAAACCGCCTAAAGAGATTGTCACTTTGCCCATTCAAGCAAATGTATTTCAATACACATTCAAGGATGTGTATCGACCCCTGCACTCTGTATGTTAGTTACTCCTGATACCTTCACTCTATGCATTACATACTTCTGACCCCTGCAATCTATGCATTACTTACTTCTGACCCCTGCAATCTGTGCATTACTTACTCCTGACTTCTTTGCATTACTTACTCCTGACTTCTTTAGTCTGTGAGTTACATATGCTTGCCCTCTGTATTCTATGCGCTACTTACTCTTGACCCCCCCTGAACTTTGCGTGTCACTTACACCTGACCCCTGCACTCTATGTGTTGTTGACTCATATGGTCTTGATCCATAGCAGCAAAGGCTAAGGTTTGATTTAAACATACCCCCTTAAGCCCCTGGGTGTCCCTGGATTTCATTTTCTAAATCTGGTAACCTTACTATAGGGCAGTGATGGCAAACTTTGGCACCCCAGATGTCTTGGAACTACATTTCCCATGATGCTCATGCACTCTGCAGTGTAATTGAGCATCATAGGAAATGTAGTCCCAAAACATCTGGGGTGCCAAGGTTCGCCATCACTGCTATAGGGTATCATTATAGATATATGTGTGATCCTATGGGGCAGAGGTTTGTGAGCAACTTTGTTATACAACCTGTTCACAATGATACAATCGCACTTTGTGCTCATACCATCTACATACCTCCCAACTTTTGAACTTCAGAATGAGGGACACTGGAGGAGTGAAAAGACCTGCGGCACGCTATGTCATGGTAAATTGTGGGCGTGATCAAGTGCCTATCAATGGGAGGGGCTTAAGGTATATGTTTAAACAAAACCCTGGCTTCCTTGTACCTATAAAATATGCTTTAATTGCTTTGTCTGAGCCTACCTAAAGAAGAGGTTCATTCAAATAATCAGGGACTGCATAGCAACCAGCAACTGTTGAGACAATGAAGAGTTTGATGAGAAGTATATAATATACAGTATTGTGTATATAGTGCAGGAGTGTGTAAAGCAGAGCACAGGGGTTGGGGAGTGCTGCAGTCAGTGACGGGTTTAGGATACATAACTCAGGCTTCAGGGGTCCAGGTATACATAATGCACAGTATGCAGGGTCCAGGAGCACATAATGCACAGTATGCAGGGTCCAGGAGTACATATTGCACAGTATGCAGGGAACAGGGTGTAATACATAAAAAGAGTCAGGAGTACAAAACAAAAAGAGTGCAGGATACAGGGGTGCGTAACTCACAGTGTAGTGGTAAGGAAAGGGCAAAATTCCTCCCACATACAAGAGATGGTCAGAGACTGCGGACATGGTACAAGAGATGGTCAGAGACTGCAGGCATGATACAAGAGACTGTCAGAGGCTGCGGACATGATACAGGTGTTATTGGAGACTGCGGACATGCTTCAGTAGTATACAAGAGACTGTGAGAGACTGGAGACATGGTACATGACATATTACAGATAAGTGTCTGTCTCCTAAAAAGTAATGCTGTTAAAGTCCAATTTTCTTGAAGTTGAAAAGAACATGAATTCCTTCCAGTGAATATGTGCCAGCAGTGTAAGGGTTACCTGCAATGTACTTTCTTCGATCTTCTGGCAGACAATCCCCGGTCAGGCAGAGTGATGTGGCTCCTCCCCTCCTCCTCTGTGTACAGGAAAACATCTCAGCAGGAGGAGAAGGGGTGGCGTCAGAGTACTCGGTCTCTGACACACACAGTGACTGTAGAGGCAGCCCTGGAGACATCCCGGCTGCCATACAAAGTGTTGTCCGCGGTGTGTGGGAACCATGACATCCCAAACATGCAGCGGGCATTCTGGGACTCAGCCCTGATTGACCGGGATCGCGGGACAAGGATCAATTTGCGGGACGGTCCCGGCAAATCAGGGATGGTTGGGAGGTATGCATCTATATATTTTTTTATACTTTTTATTGTATATCATTTTAATAAACGTTGAAACATTTTCAAACTATCTACAGTTTTTGCATTCCTCTCATCAAAACTTCTGGCTTCAGAGAATTAACAGGAACAGTGGACAGGAGACCTGAGACAGCCCAGAGAGCTGTGAATAGGAGAAAGCCTAGACAGACAACTGAAGTGGCTTCCTTTAAAAATAAAAATAAATTACCATAGGCATGGGTTGACTTTTTTGATTCAGTTTAAGGTCATTGGATCTGGTAAATTTGAAATTTTAATATTGTGTGATGAAAATTTTTTTGGCCTTTCTCCAAGCAGGTTTTTGGTTCTCAGAGGATCTAACGCTGCTAAAAAAAAAAAATTCTGAATTTCTGGCCTGGATGCATATATCTTTATCTGCTAAGTGATTGGTAAATAGATTATTGCTTTTGAACATGTGACATTGTATAAACTGATTTATTTCACACAGGTTTAGGTCAATGGATCTGTAAATTTGAAACAAGATTTTGGGTGGGGTGCCTCCGATTTTTTCTATACAGGTAGAAAGAAGTGTTCAGTAGCTGCTAATCCCTTTATTAATGCTTTTTTTTTTTTACATATTGAAAAAAATATACTTCTGCCATAAATTGTATATATGTGTCTTTTATGATAATGATCAAAAATCAGCCAAAATAAGGCAGAGGATGAAATGATTCTGTCAACTTTGTGCAGAGCTCCTACTATTATTCTGGTGTCTTTAGGAATATCGAAATGTGGTGGACCAATCATTTTCTGTTCCATTATAAGCTTACTTTCCCCATTGAAATTCAATGTGATCAGCCCCGCAGCATCAACGGGCTCATCGCCAGAGAGAACTAGCAGATTTTTATGCTTACAGCTGCGTGGGAAGATCACAGAGGCGTGAACCTAAAATAACTTGTGTGAGTCAGGCTGGGTGGTGATTAATACCTGTCTTATATCCCATTCCTAAAGGCAATGACACACATGGGATCTCACCGTCAGGTAAGACAATGCCTGATTATGTCCATGGGTCACACTGAGCTGTTGGTGGATGAGGAATGCTTGTGTCCTAGATACTAGACCTAGGCAATGCTGAAATCAGCAGAATTCTCAAAGAACAAAAATACTACTGAACTACCATAACTCCAGATCCAGATAATATGCAGTTCAGATGCCCATACCAAATGTTTATTTTTTTTAATCTGCCAAAGAATTTGTATCCTGGTTAACCAGTCTTATGATTTACACACCTCTTGCCCACTGCACAGCCAGGCTGATGACACCGGTTTACTGGTTCAGCTGTGTTGGCCACCTTTCCAGCATGATCATTGGACAATGAATCCCATCATAGCAAACAGGCAGTAGTCAATGTTTTCCCTGCCTAGTAACATATTCAGGGCAATTGAAAGAAAATGTTTTATTGCATTGGCTAGTTAAATGGTTTGGTTTGTTTATTTTACTCTTTTCTACTCTGTCCATCCCCGTTATAGTTTTTTCCCCTTATAATCGCATTATAAAATGTGGCACCAGTGTTTGGGCGGGGGCTCACAGGTGTTACCTTTGATTTGTAAGGGGACTGTAAGGGTTATGATCTCTAGCACCCCATAGGTAGAGAGAAAAAAAAACCCTTAGGAGTTAAAGAGGTTGTAAACCTCCGGATGGGGAAAAAAAAACCTGTAAGACAAAGGTATAATAAGCTAGTATGCATCGCATCCTAGCTGATTATGAAATACTTATCTTAGAAAGAAGCCCATCCAGCAGCGCATGCTCACCTTGGAGATGGCTGACATTTTCCTTGGGTGTTTCTTCCGGGTTTGTAGGCTCCGGAGCTGTGTTTGCGGCACAGGCTCTGAAGGTCCGGCACAGTAAGCTGGACCTTTAAAGAGCATGCCGCGATGACATCATCGGGTGCATGCACTCTGAAGATCTCCTAAACTTTGCAGGTTTAGGAGATGTTCACAGTACCTACAGCTAAGCCTTATTATAGACGTACCTGTAGGTACAAGTGGTTTAACAAAGTTTACAACCACTTTAATGCAGCAGAGGTGCCCTTAAGTTATGTGGTGTGATAGTCAAAGAAGGTTCGAAGTCATAAAAAAAAGCATGCAATAGACATTTACTGGTAACACCAACAATGCTTTTTTTTCTTCATTGGCTCCTGCTTGCTTCGCAATCCTTGGAACATGTCTGCATCTTGTTCTCTCTTTTTTTTCTGATAAACAAAAGACTGCAGAACCCCCCCCCCCCCCCCAGCTTCTATGGAGGATTACCACCCTTCAAAAATGATCTCTAGCAGGCCCATATAATATGCCCCCCCCCCCGTTTCTGCCTTCTACAGCATATCACCAGTCTTCAACCACTATTGTAAAAGTCTTCAGTCCTGTGCCATCCACTCTAGAAGGACCAAAGTCTGACAGTACAGTTAGACTGGGTTTACACATGTCCGATGCAAATTTCCTCTCTGTTTTCACTGCAAATTTCCTAAGCAGCTGTTCAGCGGTTTAGATGTGGTTCAAATGCAAGTTTTTGGCTCTGGCGTGTTAGGATCTTCCATTTACAAGGTGTGGACGTTGTGTTTAAGGACTTTTTTAGTGGACACAAACAGGGCTTTTTTTTCAGCAGGAATGTGGGGGGAACGCAGTTCAGGCACCTCCATCACCTTCAGCACTGAATGTATGTAATGGCAAGGAGTGTTGGAGGATCTATTGATATTTGAGGGGATCTATCTTTGCCAGGGGATCTATTGTTGCTGGTGGGGAATCTAATTTTGCTGGGGGGGGAGGGTTATTTGTTTCTGAGAGATATTTACTGTTAAGGGAGGGGTCTATTGTTGCTGCCTGCTTGAGGATCTATTGATGCATGCTGTTAGGAGTATATTGTTGCTTTATTGGATCTATTGTTACTGACTACTAGATATCTATTTCCTTGCCTTCCTTGTTACCAATAACAGACTCTATAGAAATTACTTAGCACCACAAAATGATACTTGGTTTTGTATTCTCTAAAAGGGGCGGTACTGGGGGAAGGATAGGGGCTGGAACCAAGGAAGAGTGCTCGGAGATGGATAAGGGGCAGAAACACAGTGACTTGAAAGGGGGGGGGGGGGGAGTTCCTGCACATTATATTCTCTGAGGAAAAAAGCCATGGACACAAATATTTGAATCGGAGTAATTCACTTACGTTTGTGTAAGGCACCTAGCTTATGCATTCTTTAATTGCACCAAGGTTGTCTCAGAACATGGATGGAGAAAAAACAACTCATGGCAATGTGACAATGACAACATGAGCAATGGTAACGAAGCTCCAGTGCTGTAAGGTAGCAACTGACCCACGATGACCACACCGCACCCCATATACAGCGATACACCCTACGCAACTTAATGGAAATGAATGTGCACTAACTGTTCCTATTCCATACAGCAACCAAAATCTCCTTTTTGTGCTCCCATACCCAAGCTGCACTACATAAAAATTTGAATCTGATTGGTGGTTTTGGGTAGCAGTAATAGTTCCTTCTGGAAGCTCACATTCAGATAATGGTTTGTACTTATTTTAAATTAACTTGATTGAGACGGATACATAAAAGTCTTCCAAACATCTACTTAAATTCCTATACGGTTCCATATAACCATCAGCTCACTTTATCTGGCCATTAGCAGTAAAACCTCTACTGATACCCACCCTTAGCCGATTACACAATCCCCCCAGGAAACCATTGATCACTCCACATTGCTCTACAGGGCTGTGAACCATTTCTTTGCTTCATTTCACTACTGGCACCAGAGGCTGACTGTTCTCAATTCTCTATGGCGTTGTATCACACAGGAACCAATATGATATTTGCATTTAGCAAATATGGAAAAATGCTTTCTGTGGATCAAGAGTAGAATAAGCAAAGCCAAGGTAACATTAAAATGGATCCCACTAAAAAACAGGCTATGCCTTTAAAATGAACAGCTATTGTCATTATAAAAATAGAACCAAATAAATCATTTTTATGTACATTTCTTGCAATTGGAAAAACAAACTTAGCATGTGGCATCACTGGGAATAACTTTTTCACATTGAATGCGGCTTTGAAATCGTGCGACTTTATCTGAAATCCCACAATTTCTAAGTCAGTGTGACTTCAGGTGTGGTTTGGAAGACATCTGTGTGGCTTCATGCACAGATGGTCTATGCAAGTCGCACCCAAAATAGCCAAAAGTAGTGCAGGAACGACTTTTTCAAATCGATGCGGCACGGCAAAGTTGGCGTTGTATTGATTTAAAATGGCTATTGTCAACAATAGGGTGCATGACAAGTTGCTCCAGTGTAAACTAGGGCTTAAGCGCAATTCCAATCACAGCTTTTTTTATTTTAGATTTGAAAAGATGGGGAAAGGTCCGAACCTCTGGTAGAGGGGTACAGAGGGACTTCTCTCTAGCTGAAACGCAGAGCAAGGAGAATAAAAAAAAAAAAAAAAAAAAACTGTAAACCTTCCTCACTATTTAAAAAAGTATATGTCCCCACTTGGTATGGTCTATTGCAGTGACAATGGGAGGTTATTTTCAGGAATACGGGGGGAAGAACACAGTTGCGGCAGTTCCATCACTGAATGCATGTAATGGGAAGGGGCCCTGAGATGTGCTGGAGGGTCTATTGATGCTGGCTTCTGAGGGGTCTATTGTTGCTGGAGGGGATCTGTTTTTGCATGGTGGTCTGTTTTTGCTAGTGAGGTCTGTTGTTGCTGGGGTGGGCTTATGTTGCTGTAAGGGATCTACTGTTGAGGTCAGGGTCTACTGTTGATGGCTGCTAGGGATCCATGGTTGCTGGGGGGGGGGGTCTATTTTACTGCTTGTTATTAGCAAATTCCACACAAATTACTTAGCACCACAAAAAGATACTTGGCTCTGTATTCTTTAAAAGGGGCAGTACTGGGAGGTGGGTGGAGGCAAGGGACAGTGCTGGGAGGTCGGTACAGGGTGGGTAGGGGGTGAAGATGGAGTGACTCATAAAGCAGGGAGTTCCTGCACCTATTCCCTGAAAGAAAAAAAGCCCTGGAGAAACTCATATCAAAGACAGGTGCTGGAGAGAAATCCCATCAGTGGGGGACCCAGGCATTGCTTACATTTACCCACTCTATTAAAAAAAATCTTGCCTGGAGTGGAGCTTTAAGGTTCAGTTTTTCAGGCGGACCTGATCAGATGCTCAATGCATCCCTATGGGGCAGCGGGGGTCAGTGGAGACATCTCTGTTGACACCCGCTGCTATCTGCTTCCGATCCTGCCCATTAAATCTGGACAGATGGAAACCCTATTTTCCATCCGCCCAGCAGATCGGATCGGATGAGAACAGTCAGGCGGTCAGTTCTCATCCAATTCCCCCAGAGAGGACAGCGGGGATCGGTGGATTGATCCCCCGCTGAGCAGAGAACGGACCTCGTTGGACGCTGACCATGTGAAAGGACCCTTAGGTATTTAAGAAAAATAAAACAAAAAAAAAAATTCCTGAGGAATTTTTGAAAATGTTGTATATACAATACATGGGAGTAAGTCACACATGTGCGAGTCACAAGCAAGTCTCAAGTCTTAACCTTCAAGTCTCAAGCAAGTCCCAAGTTACTGTGGCGAAAAGCAAGCAAGTCAAGTTGAGTCCCTGCTAGAAGTCAAGTCAAGTCTTTTTTTTTTTTTGGTCAAGTCACAAATCAAGTGAAAATACTGATCTACCCCAATTTTCACCTTTAAATCAGTTAAAAGTCAGTGGTCAGGAAAGGTTTTGTTTAATTTTCAACATTAACAAAACTGCTTCGTGATTTTTTTCTTGGCATATTAAAGAAACACTTTGAATGCCCAAACAGCTCAAAATCCTTCATCTGGTCATGTTTCAACACCACAGTCACTAAAAACATGTTTTTCCATTGTTAAACAGCCAGTGTCCTAAAAATCAGAACACACTGAGGTGTTTTAAGTGACTGTGGTGTCAGAAACATAACAGGCACATTCATTTTGCTTTAACACATCTTGAGAAAATGCAAATATTTAATAACCTAAAAAAGTAAAGTCATTTCCAGTCATATGTCTCAAGTCAAAGTCAAGTCTCAAGTCATGAATACCAAGTCAAAGTCAAGTCGAGTCTTTTATTCATTTTAGTCAAGCAAGTCTCAAGTCCTCAAACTGGTGACTTAAGTCTGACTTGACAAGTCATGTGACTCAAGTCCCCCATCTCTGCAATACCCATGTAACAATATTTAAAACCAAAAAATAAAGCCAAAGCTCTCTGGCTAGGGCATATTAATATGTTAAGAAAATAAACACTGCACTTTCATTAATTGTACTTTAACAAAAAATTTTTGTGTTCCCTTCCAGAGCAATACTCCCTCTAAAAAAGTCAGCAAACGAAGGACGACAGTGCTTGGGGACTCAATACAACAATGCAGAAGAATGCTGCCAGCTGAATGCTCATCAGAGCCCCTCCAGATGGCTCTACAACCTTGTTGAAACAGGCGCCGCCACTGATATATTTTGAGGCTCTGCCTCTTCCTCAGAGTGCTCTTTTTATGGTAATCTATTAATCTGCACTATCCTGTGCGCTCCAGCTTTATGTTTATTTACCCGTCACTGGGTTGGGTTTCAGATATACATATGAAATTCCCAGGCCTGACTCTGCCTGATAGCCTTGAATATACAGGCGGTCCCCAGGTTACAAACATCTGATTTACAAACAAATTCTTCTTACAAATGTAGGGAGACAACAGTGAGGAGAAATCTCCCCCTAGGAAGGGAAATTCACTCCTGTAAGAGTTATCATGGGAAAAAGGTGTCTCCACTTAAGCTTTATCACCCATCCTTGTTTCCACAACAACCCAAAATTTTCAAAATCCAATTGTCATAGGGACAGAAAGTGAGATGAAATCTTCTGAACAGGGGTACAGACAGCAAAACAAATATTACAGGGGTGTTAATCCTTCCCTATGCTATCCAAAAACTTAAATTATATTTTTGGCTGGAGCTACACTATACCGGTCCCGACTTACAAACAAACCTACAGACCCTATCTTGTTTGTATCCCTGGGACCGCCTGTAAATTGTAACTGTTGCCTTACAAATCCATATGAGAATAAATTCCTTACTATATGTAAATCATACATTGGTTCCACATTCCCTGTAACTGTCATGATTTAGGTGCACAAGCAGCAGCAAGTACACAAGGGGATTACTTCAAGCCTTGTAAAGTTAATTATGGACTTGTAAGGAAGCAGGAGATACTGCACGCAACTGCCTTCTGTCATAAGAAAACAACTGATGTACAGTAACGCATTGGGGTTGATTTACTAAAACTGGAGAGTGCAAAATCTGGTGCTGCTCTGCAAAGAAACAAATCAGCTTGTAGTTTGTGTTTTTTTTTGTCAAAGCTTAATTGAATAAGCTGAAGTTAAAAGCTAATTGGCTACCATGCACAGCTGCACCCAATTTTGCAATCTCCAGTTTTAGTAAATCATCCCTATTGTATTTTTGCTAGAAGATTCTAGTTCTGAGAGTCATGAACAGAACACACATTGCATGGCTGTCCTGGAACTCTTGAGATGCATGCTGCATTGATACAATTGATGTTCTTTTTATGCGAACACTGACTAGGCACTAAAAATTTGACCGACTAATTTGCTTCACCTCCGAATCCTAAAGCCAATGTAGTGTATGCTGAATATATGGAGTTGCTCATACACCGGCAGTTTGGACAAACAGAGTTTTTACCTCAACGCTATGCAGATCAACCAACAACCAATATTGACCAACCATATGCAATAGACATGGGAAGCCAAAGAAGATATCAAATGCCCATATAGTGCAGAGGCTAAAAAAAGCTCTTTCAGATGCATATAATTGAGGTGTCTAAACAACTGTCTTTTCCATCCTACCTAAATAACATTTAAGCAGATTGCTGTCAAAGTTGACAATCCCATATATGGCTGATACAGTCAAGAGACAGACTTCACCAGAGTTACCCAATGGGACTCCTTTGACTTTATTAAAGCGGAGTTCCGGCCTCAAATACCTTTTTGAACTAAAAATACCCCTATAATACTAATCCATCACCCGTTACAGAACCGCTATTCTCATACTTACAAGGTGTACAGTATTGGATTTTAGTCAAAATCTTCCTTTTAAAAATGCTGTCTGAGCGCAGCCATCTTGGATGTGGGCATCTGAAGCCGCAGTGTAATCTGCTGTGTCTGATTCCAGGGAGTGTTCTGGAAGTTCTTCATGATTCCAGCCTCCTGGGAGTGATGACAAACAGCTCCCAGGATGCAATGCAAAGGCGGAAGTGATGTCGGTGGCCGTGGCCACAGAGGAGGGAGAAGGAGGAAGTACAATCAAAATGCCCTGAAAATAAGGTAAGGGACCCCCGAAAAAAAATTGAAAATGCCCAATTGTTGATCAGCATAGCGAGCACTCCAGGAATCACTAAAGTTGCAAAATAGGCCGGAACTTTGCTTTAAACCACAGTCTATGAGTCCAATGAATGAATACTCTCTAGGACAACCATTCTTAAACAGAGTTCTAAGGTTCCATCAGAGTTTGCTAGGTGTTGCTTGAGCTGTGACTGATTGACCTATTGTCCTTTTTCACAGTGCCTGCTTAGTTCCAGGACCAAAGCCAGCAGGATGACACCAATTACCTTTTTAGCTGTCTGTATGGGTGGCCTTCTGATCACAACTGAAAGGGTTGTATTTTTCCTAACCAATCACCAATTTAAAGACCATTGGCCCCTGATTATTTTTTATATTCTTAAGGGTTCTCCCTAGTTTTGAGGTTCCTTTGGGTTGAAGTTGAGAAAGGCTGCTCTAGGAACAAAACTGACTGAGCAGGTAAGTATGGCAGTGCTAGCTTTGTCTCTCAGCACCACCCTCATAGTTCTATGGACACCTTTAAGAAGCCTCCACCCTGCAGATAATCACACCTCTTTCCTCTAGTCTAGAGTCCATATTATATGGGTTGGGACACACTGGGGCCTCTGCTCTGAGATCTTGATTGAAATTTAGGCTGGCCATATACGGTTTGAATATCGGCCAGGGACCGGACAAGATTCAAACCATGTATGGGCAGGCTGAATGTACCCAAGTTGATCGATAAATCAACAGGGATACAACGAGCCTGTTCGATTTTACATGCAATTACTGTTAGTGGCTAGCCTCTAATAGTAATCACTGTTTTTCCCCACAGGGGATGGTTCAGCGTGCTGCCCCCGCCCCCCGCTGCAGGGAGAATACAATGTCTCCATGGAAGGGATACCCCCATCAACACTGACTGTTTTTATGGGGGAATCAATGGATTTTCTTTCAGGAAAGAAAATTGCTCCATCTTTGGCCAGCTTTAGGCAGATGTAATGAAACGGCTTTCCGTTGTTTCAGATTACCCTGCCCAAAGTTTGAATCTTGGTTGCTCCCTGCTGAACCTGCCGAGATTTGAACAGTCTATGGCCGGCTTAAGATGAAAATCAGATCTTTAACTGTTAAATTTTAATTGTCTTCTTCATCATTGATCATCTCGGTTTTTATTCATGCCTAAATTTAAAGTTATATGCAGTGGTAAAACCTAGGACTGAAGGAATCTGCCACAAATGTCAAGAAGATCTATAATCAGACAAATGGAGAGGTTAGGATTCAAACTGAACAAACACAGCCTAACCCCTGATTATAAGAAGCACACAGCACTACCTAAATGACTTTTTATCTGATCAGAAAATTGAAAGGTGAACCATCTTTTTGCCCAGTGGTGGGATGAGCTGCCAACTGCCTCATAATGTCTCTCAAACTCCAGCTGAGAGTTTTCCAGGGTCTGCTTTGTCAGTTACGCATGCACTTTCCTCAAGCTGCAGAAGATGAGTCTCAAATTGCTGAATTCTTTGTAAACATCTAACCGGGAGATTGATCGCCGCTTGTCCTGGTCACCTAACTTGTACAGTCCTGAAAAGTCACGTAAAGCTCACTGCATTCGTTTCTACCCAAAAAGGGTGGTGGTTGATTCAGCTCACAAATTATACCTCCCATAGCAGAAGAATTGCAAAAATACATTCAGGTTGCATCTCCAAAAGATAACCACACCACATATAAAAGCCTGCACTGTCTGGGAGTTTAGCATCTCTAGCTGCAACAGATGACCTCATGCAAGACTGCAGCAAAGATGTATATTTGTGTCCAGAAATGTGAGACACATACTGGAAGCCAAGATGGGCTAAAGTCTGCTGATTCAATGCACCAAATCTACCTTCCCATAATTTGATGCGCCAAATCTACCTGCAACATCAGAGCAAGCATTGGTTTGAAAATTTCAGGATACATGTGCCCTTTACAATATGAAGGTTTAAAACTCTTTTGCCTATCGAAGACAGATGAAAGAATACTGCACACAGTGTCCACTGGTAAACCTCCTGGGAGGAAGATACCAGGGGAACTATTGTTGACCTAACCTTGAATATGCTAACTACTCAGCTGTTCTAATGGCCTACAAGTTTTTCGAGCATGTGACTCACTGTAAATGCATTTTTCAAATAATGGAAATCAGAAGTCTTATCAGTAGAATTGTTCCAGGCGAGTGGTTAACTGTATTGAAACTTGAGGATCAGCATGACAGCCAGGTGATGTTTAATAATAGGTGTGCAATGGCAGCCTCTCTCTTATAAAAGATTTAATTTAAAGCTTTTTTAAAAAAAATAAAAAATAAAAAAAAAAAATGTATATGCTGCACCCTCCAGTACTTGCATATGAGGGTTGCATTTGATTTGATTTTCTGGACCGTTTCTTTTTTTCACCTGTTGATCCTGTAACACACTGCCTGTCCTATGGTGACTTACACACTACTGTATGTATTTATAGAGGACCTTAGTCGTCACCCTGGGACAGAAAGGGTGTTAGGGCAACAGATCACACCCTCCTCTCTTCTCCATTGAGTGGGGGAGGTATTCTTTAATCCACAGTGAGAAGTGGGAACAACACAGTCAGCAGTGTTTCCAGCCATCAGTATTTTTACTGGCAGCTAGTAAAAAACTGGCACTTTTATCTCTTGCCAATAACAGGAAAAGGCGGTTAGTAAAAAATATGGCTGTGAAGCGCAGCTCAGTTCTCAGCATGCGCAGTTCTGGTGCGGAGCCGTCTGAGACCATCAGAGTGCCTGCTTCAGTGAGTTCGGGCGGTGCCCGAGTGT